>NW_020290439.1:0-317380 GCF_003184545.1 Aspergillus heteromorphus CBS 117.55
CCTAAACCCTAAACCCTAAACCCTAAACCCTAAACCCTAAACCCTAAACCCTAAACCCTAAACCCTGCACAGGGATAGTATCTATAGACTTTGTAGACTTGAGTAGATTCTTCCATCTAAGGTCCCCAGCTGCGTTGTGCCCGGAGATCCTGCAGGGTCTCCTTCTGGCCCCCATCCACGTGGAAATTGGCCTCGTGCAGCCACTGCTCCATCGCGGGCCGGACCCCCGCGTCCCACTCGTCGCGCAGCAGCGAGAACCAGGCCGTATCGCGACTGCGGCCCTTCACCACCATATGCTGCCGGAAGGTCCCCTCGTACCGGAAGCCCAGCCGCAGGGCCGCCCGCCGCGACGGCTCATTGAGCGAGTCGCACTTCCACTCCACGCGCCGGTAGTTCAGGTCGTGGAAGGCGTGCCGGGCGAGCAGGTAGATGGCCTCTGTCGCCCCGGTTGTTCGTTGCAAGGCTGATGAGAACATCACGTTCCCGATCTCGACGGTCAGGTGGTCCGGGGTGATGCGCATCAGCGAGAGATACCCGATCGCCTGGCCGAAGCTCGGCAGGGAGCGACGCCGGTCGATGACGGCGAAGAAGAAGGGGTCCCGCGAGGCCGACCGGGCAGCGATGTTTGTATCGAACGCACCCGGCTCGGAGTAAGGCCCATCCCCCATGTAGTCCCACAGGGATGCGTGTGCGGGATGACTCCCGCCCACGAGGTGAAACAGATCCGAGGCATGTTTGCTCTCCAGCTTTTCGAGGTGGACGGTTCGCCCGGACAGGGGGGTGCTGCCTGATGGCAACAAGGCTGGAGAAAGTGAGACAATCGGGCCGCGGGGTCGTGCGACTGCCATGACGAAAATGGATGGCCGGGAATTGGGAGGGTGAGGGTCCGTGTGGTGTTGGGTTGGTCGATTGAGGGTTGCGGGTTCCAGGAAAGACCGGGCCATTAGTAGAACCGACAAGTGCCTGAGGCATCATAGCCGGTCCCCCTGATTGGTCCCGCGCTCCGGGTTGGCGTCTGCCTGATTGGCTTTGTCGCCGACGCCGGGGACGATGCCCTCACATCAGTCCTTATCATCCCCAGATCAGCGACTGGGGTGGGTAGTGGGATTTCTGAGGAGTACTCCTCCCTATGTGTGGTGGATTAGGGCAGCGGTATAATTCTTCTTCCCCCCATTCTCCAGCGTCTCATTGGAAAGGCGATATATATATTTCCCACGGCACTGTCTTTGATCCAAAATGCCGATCAGGAACAATTGAATTTAGGCCCACTTGATAAATGCCAATCACCGAGGAAACATTTACAGGAGAAAGATGGGTCGACCAAGCGGCCGCAGCAATGCAGAGCGACGGATCAGCATCCTGGCACATCATGGGAGGTCGTGCCGGATTGTCCCCCGCTAGGCTGGCTAGCCGCGGGGGAGTCGGGGCTTATATAAAGAGACTCCGGTGTCCCTCGAGGTGGCTTATCGCAACCCTTCATTGCTTCCTGAAAAATGTTCCAATTACGCCCCATCACAGCCGAAGACATCCCCTATCTGGTTGATCTGTGGCACCTCGCCTTCACCGGCCCGATCAATGAACGCCTCTTCCCCGACACTCCCGGTCTGCGTGCCTGGGGGGAGCACTTCCACCGGTCCAGTCTGACTGGTCCTAATCAGCGATATCTGAAGATTATCTCCGATGCAGAGTCCGCGCCTCCCTTTGTCGCCTTTGTGAAATGGGATCTCGACACGGCATCCCCCAACCCGGAACATCGATTCCCCCCGTGGCATGCCGACTCAGATCGGGATTTCTGTGATCACTTCTTCAGGGCGATGGACCAGGCCAGGAAAACCATCATGCGGGGTAGAAAACATTACTGTAAGTGCTCTCGCCGTACAATCCGTGGTGGCTTGGGTGCCTGGCGACGGTGGCTCATCAAAGCGGATGTACTGCGCAGATCTCGACACTCTGGCCACACACCCCGACTACCAGCGCAAAGGAGCGGCATCGATGCTCATCCAGTGGGGATGTGAAGTGGCCGATCGGGAGGGAATGCCGATCTGGGTGGATGCCAGCGAGGACGGAGCAGCGCTGTACAAGCGCTTTGGGTTTCAGGATGTCAGTGTGCCCGGGGTGACGCCCGAGGGCGCCAGCTCCATGCTGCGGGAACCTGTCCGCCGAGACACCTCATGATCATACATTCGCTTGGTTTATTTTACAGTATCCTATAGTACAGTAGGTTGATTATAGGTCCGCCATCTCAATGTACTCCGTACGCAAGTTCCACTCAAGCGTCTCATGGATGAGCATGGGACCGTGTCCGTTCGCTGCCTCATTGCCGTGGATGTCTTCGTCGGTCGGGATCATCGTGATCTCGTCGTCCGCACTCTTCAGGTGGGATTGAGATTGGGAGACAGACCGGGCCCCCCCGCTGGTCCCCGTCCGGAGATAACGGGAACCCTTATTGTGGGAGCCCTGACCCCAGCCGGTGTTGAAGGCGATGACAAAGGGCTTGAGGCACGGCACAGTCGCAGCCATAAGGCTACAATGGAGGAGAACCTCCGTGACAACAAGCGCATTCGAGAGATCGAGGAAAGTATCGTCAACGGAAATGTGGTTGAGGTAGACCTGGCGGAGCACGACGAGCAGCACAATTCTATCGGGTGAGCGTTGGCTCCAGTTTCCATGAGCGGCGAAGGACGTACAGGACTCGAATTCCAAAGGCAAAGATGACGGCAGCTTTCTGGCTACGGCGCATCTGGATCCCCCAGACCAGATGTATGCTTAAGCCCAGTAGGAAGGCTTCCGTGATCACGTCGAAGGCGGTGATTGCTCGCCAGCCGGAGACCTACCTAGTGTTAGATGCAAGGGATGATGATCGGACTGCGATTGAAGATGAGCCTCACAAAAAAGCCGCAGTTATTCAATTGCCATGGGTGGGTGGGATCGCATCGCAGAGCCACGGCCAGGGTAGATACGGCTGCCCACAGCACAATCGCTCCCAGTTGCAATACACAGAGCCGGAGGTATACCCGGTGCCGTCCAAGGCGTTTGAGAAGGAGAACGACGGACAGTTTCGCAGCGCAGTGGCCTGCTAGGAACAGAATATCGGCGACATACAAGTCCTGCCGAAGGAGGGTGAGTGGGAAGTGCTCTGGGGAGCCCGGAATGAGGAATTACCTTCATCATACTGGCTAAATCTCCGGGATGGGACTTTCCTAGCCCATGGGAAACGCCGTCCATAACCATTCCTACCTGTACAATGCCAATAGTCTGCCCAGCGTTTGGTCAGGTTGGTTGAGAGAGAAGATCCAGATCGATTGCAGAGTGAACTTACTCCTCCCACCCAGGCAGCAACGTCGTCCATGCCCGGGGGGCCATTAATAGCCAATCGCATGTAGATCCGGATCAAGCAGACTAAGACCATCCAGGTCATGAAAAGGGTGGCACTGATCACAATCGCACCGCTGCGGTCGGTCGGAGTGATGGCGTAAGGAGAGGCCATGGGTGGCGTGGAATCGAAAGACAGGATGAACGAGGCATTGCTATCTTGCTGGGACGCAGATGTATTTCTGTCTGTCTTGAAAGCCGCACTGCGAGGGAAATGAAATGAACCAAGTTCCCTGGGAGACAGCGACCGGGGGGGTGGAAGCTGGTGTCTGTTGACCCCGGCGAGAGTGAGACGGGGGTAGCAGGCTCCGACCATCTAGATAGGGCACATGCTAACCCTACACCGTAAAGGAATGGGGTCCTTGCTTTCCAGCCCCGCCATCTGCGCTAAGGGCGACCGAGCTTCTTCTGGGCCATGCGAGGATATCCACCCCTCCGAACAAAGCTTTGACTGTGGTGTGATGTCCTCCCCTTGTTACTGTGGTAGCCACGAGTACTGTGAATGTCGGTTGAGTGGAAACGGATGCAGTTGGGAACATGACGTTTCCTCAGCACGGGGGGTGAAGGGGCCCAACGAATCCTCTTAACCGCGGGTTATGATAGGCATCAACAGGCACAGGGAACAAGACTCGCGCAGCATCCACCAGATGAGCGGGTCGATGGGCGCTGGAGGCCGTCTCAACCTCAATAATAGCATCGGGCCGAGATTAAGAGAAATTGACGGTTCCCGGTTAGTGTTGGAGTATCTGCTGTCGGCCGGGAGCACGGAGGAGCGAGTATGTGACAGCTCCCCCAGATCCCTGCCTGGATCGCCAATCTCGGCGGGCAGCGGCGGAGAACCAGCGGTCCATCCGCTTTAAATTTGGAGTATATCTGTCGCAAGTTGGACCGATGTAACCACGGGCTGTAGTTCACCTGCAGGCCCCCTGCAAGTGCGGCGGTGATCCCGGCTAGCCCGCTGATAGCCACGACAGGGATGAAGGGCGACAGGGCCAGCCTGCAACGGTGCAACTTATTGATCAAGAAGGGAATCCTCCCCCCTTTTTTCCCACACATCCGGATCTTCTTCTATGTTCATTTCGTTTGACACCTCGGGCAAGCGAAATGTGGCCGGAGAAATCAGTCGACGCGGTGGCCTACACCTCCGCCCTGGATGATGGTTCCGCACCCTCGAACAAGGGCGGAACCACCCAGGATAGCCAGGATATGTGGCGGGTGGGCCGAGACCAGGAGT
The DNA here is from genome assembly GCF_003184545.1 of Aspergillus heteromorphus CBS 117.55. Classification (NCBI taxonomy): domain Eukaryota; kingdom Fungi; phylum Ascomycota; class Eurotiomycetes; order Eurotiales; family Aspergillaceae; genus Aspergillus; species Aspergillus heteromorphus. The sequence goes on from NW_020290439.1 coordinate 4,607, forward strand.
TGAATGTACGTATGGCGCGTCATTGGGGGGTTCGGACTGACGGGGGCAGCGCAACTTTCGATTTCTGTCGGTGCTGGGGTTCAGCGCCGTGTTGATGTGCACCTGGGAGGCCGTCCTCTTGTGAGTGTAGCCCTTACACGATCTACCCCCAAGCTCCAGGCTAACAAACGCCCAGTGGCGCATCATATGGTCTCACGGACGGCGGCAAGGGGGGTATGATCTACACCTACCTCGGTGTGCTGTGCGGATTCAGTTTCGTCATCCTGTCCATGGCCGAGATGGCCTCGATGTATGTGTGCAGTCACCCTTCCAGGTCGCAGGCAGGACCGCGAGAAAGCCAGGCTAACCGGAGAACATGTACATAGGGCTCCCACCTCGGGCGGGCAGTACCACTGGGTGTCCGAGTTTGCCCCTCCGAGTTGCCAATGCATCCTCAGCTACATCACCGGTTGGGTGTGTGTCCTGGGCTGGCACACAGGCATCGCGGGGTGCTGTTACACCGTCGCCAACATGTTGGTCGGTCTGTTGGCGATCAACTATCCCGACTCCTATACCTACGAGCCGTGGCATGTCACCTTGCTCGTCATTGCCGTGGCCGTGGCCGCGTTGATCTTCAACACCCTGCTCGCCCAGAAGCTGGCCCTGATTGAGGGGATCATTCTGATCGTGCACTGCTTCGGTTTCTTCGGCATCCTGATCCCTCTATGGGTACTCTCGCCGTCTGTGCCGCCGTCCGACGTCTTTGGCTCGATTGTCGACCGCGGCGGCTGGGGCAGTACCGGCCTCTCCTGCTTCGTGGGGGTCGTTGGTCCGATTTATGCCTTGATTGGTGAGTCCCTCGGGTCGTGAAACGGGGACAGGCGTTAGGTTAGATGCTGACTCGGTGACAGGCCCTGACTCGGCGGTACACATGTGTACGTACTCAGTACACCTACCCCCCCCCCCCCCCGCCCCATCGTAGACACCCTGGAGACAGACTAACCTCTCCCGGACAGCCGAGGAGATCCGCGATGCCTCGCGGGTGCTTCCCAAGGCCATGGTGTGGACCCTTATTCTGAATGGCGGCACGGGCTTCGTCATGATTGTGACCCTCGCCTTCTGTGTCGGCAACATCGACGAGGTGCTGGCGTCGACCACCGGCTTTGCCTTCATCCAGGTGTTCCTGAACTCGACGGGATCGGTGCCCGCGGCGACGGGGATGACGGTCGTGATCATGATCATGCAATTCTGCGCGACGATCAGCAACGTGGCCACCACCTCGCGCCAGATTTACTCCTTTGCCCGCGACGGGGGAGTCCCCTTTGCGGGATTCTTCTCCAAGGTAAGTCCCCCAGCCCCCCCCCGAAACACACACGGCTGAAACTCGACACAGGTCAATGCCACCTTCCTGGTCCCGCTGAACGCCCTCTACGCCAGCCTGGTGATCGTGTCCCTGCTCTCGCTGATTAACATCGGCTCGGCCGTGGCCTTTAACGCCATCATGTCGCTGGGCACTGCCGCCCTGCTGTCCTCGTACCTGATCTCCATCAGCTGCGTGCGGCTGCGGCGGTGGCGGCAGCAGCCCCTGCCCCCCGTGCGCTGGAGCATGGGCCGATTCACCCCCTTCGTCGACACGGTGTCTCTGCTGGTGCTGGCCATTGTATTTGTGTTCACCTTCTTTCCCCTGACCAACGACACCGCCCCGTCGGAATTCAACTGGGCGATTGTGATCTTTAGCGGGGTGGTGGTCTTCGCCTTGGGATACTATGCGATCTATGCCCGCAAGGTATACAAGGGGCCAGTCACCAGGGTGCGGGTTGCCCAGTAGAGCCCGTGTCCCGGGGAAAGGGTAGTAGGGTAGAATTGCCCGGTCCACGGGGGCGTTTAACATCCGAATAAATTTTGGCAGTCGCGGTTGCGCGAGTATGAGCCATATAATCAATTGCCCTGTTTTCTAATGTTCGCAGAGTGAGAAGCTCCCGATCTCAAAAATTTCATTCTGTCTTTTCTGCTTGATGCTCCTTTCTGCTATTAATTCTAATCGGTATGCCTTGGTCTTCTCCATGGTCATGGCCCCGTCGGTCATGTTCTCGGACACGATATCCTGCAACTCGGCCGAAAGCCTTTCGGAAAAGAGGCGACAGACGACCTCGCGGCGCTCGCGAGCCCTATCCTCTTGTTGCGGGGGGGCATTGGCCGAGGAGATGATGGGGCGATGGGGGTCGATCAAAAACAGGGCGAGGATCTTTCGATGGCCCGGATGCGAGCGATCCGCCAGGCTGAAGGGCAACACGCGGTGCTGCACCGTGTGGGGGAAGGTGACCAGTCGGCCGTCCGCGCACAGGACGCTGCCGAGATCCTGGGTGATGGGACTGTCGTTGTAGCCCTGGACCTCGGGGCCAAAGCCATAGACGGCCTGCAGGAACTCGGGCTGGTCCTGGGGGTAGTACACACCCTCCGGCATAGAGGCCCGCTGACGGAAGGCCAGGCGACTCACGGTGATGTTGTGGCTGTCGTAGTAGTAGATCGCCGTGGCGCAGATGCGCTCGTTCTGCTCCCGTCAGTGCCCTGAACCCTACAATCCACCCGATCCGACCACATACCATTTGCCTTTCAGGATGCCACGAGCCACCCCCATAGTCCGGCCTCGCGGGGCTCAGTTCGATGTTGGCCAGTTTGACAGTGACCTGGAGGCCTTGCTGCCGGAAACCGTCCCGGAGGTGCACCGACCCCCTCCACCACGCCCGGGGCGGGGGGCTGAACGCCCCGGGTTCGGGCAGCTCGATGGGCCGCGAGCGTTCCCACTCGGCGTAGCGGATGCGCCCATGCGGCCACTGTCGGATAGGGGCCAGACTGCTGTCCCAGAGCGGGATCGTAGCATCGAGGATGCTCTCCACGGCGCGGTAAAGCGGTTAGTTTTGGTGTGGGTGGAGGTTGTTGATGTACGAGGCCACGCGGCAGCCTCCCTCCTGGGGCAGCGCCACATCGCAGGGCAGCCACTGGAATCTGCAGCTGTATGGGGCGCATCCTCCGCGTTCCCCACGTCCGCCAGGACCCCGGCCGGGAGGATGCGCGTCCGGCCGTAGACCACGGGAAACAGCGACGGGTGCACCAGATTCACGACCTTCTCGTCCGACCCGGGGTGGTAGTCCTTGCCCCATGGGCTTTGCTCCAGGAGGACCACCGCCTCTCGCAGCCGCTGCTGGACGGCCGGGGAGACGGCCGTATCGGAACGCACCACCCCGACGTCGAAGACCGAGAGCAGGCCCTGTTCGTGCAGGACGCCCGCCTTCCACTGCATCTCCTGGATGATCCAGTTCATCATATTGGTGGTCACATCCTGCCGCAATTCGAAGACCTCCCTGCGCCATCGCGCGGTGATCTCACGGTCAGATACCTGGGACGCGTCAGGCATGAAACCGGGGCTGGGGCACGAGAGGGTGAGCAGGACAGGGCGGCTGGAGGGACCCACCCGACGTCGTCACAGTCGATGTCTTCCTCGTCCAACGCATTCGGGAAGGTGCTCGTCTGCAGTGATGTTAGACAGCGCTGGCAGACGGGCAGAGTGGGGTGGGGGTGGGATGGGGGATACCTGGGGCCTGTGGTTCAGGGGCAGGCCGAACCCGGGGAGCTGGATCGGCCGGGCTGGTTGGGATCCCATGGCGGCCGGACACAGCGCGGTCGCGTGCGATAATGCCCTAGAGTATCGGATCGATGGAGTCACTCGCCGTTCTTATAGCTCGGGGTGAGGCAGACAACAGGGGGTCCATCAGGGCCGCCTGAAAGCCTGCCTGCCAGGCAACCACCAGCACAGCACTTGGCAGGGTGGGTTCTTTTCCTTTTCCAATTCTGTTGATTTGATTCTGGCATACTTCATACTCCCGCCGCGCAGCATTCGGACTCTTGACTCCTGCCGGCCACGATGATTATATATATCTAACGACACTTAGTCTGTAGAATGTCACACTCTCCCACGACGTTATGGTCGGGCAAGGCAACATCAAGACATCATTATATGGCCACTCAGGCTGCAAATTCAGCTACGACACAGGATAGACCGGCTCTTGCCTCGAGCCGGTGAACTGGTGGCTGGGAACCCTTCTCCGCGACCCCGCGATCTCATATTGTCCCCCCTCCCCCCTAGAAAAACATGAACCGGTACCGGCGACTGGCCCCCGAGGTGGACGAGGTGGGAATGGTGCTGGCCGAGGAGAGGCTCTGGGCAGCACTCGTCGCGACAATCGTCGAGGCACTTGCGGATGCCGATCCCGCGCCGGTGGCCGTCGTCCAGGCTTCGGCGCTGGTGGTAGGGATGGAGATCGCCGACACGGTGAAGCTGGCCGCGCTCGTCGTGGTCGAGGTGTTGTCACCGTTGTCGTCCATGTCGTCGCTATTGTCGCCATTGTCGCCATTGTCGCCGTAGTCGCCGTCATCACCGTCATCGCCGCCAGAAAAGCCCGGTTCGAGCTGATAGATCGACCACACGTCATTTCCACCACCTGTCCTTAGTAGTCAGCACCCGATGCCTTCCATTGCATGGTCCACAAAGGAAGAGCCCCTCGTCAGGGGCGGAAAACCCACACATGTCTTCGGGATAGCCCACGCACTCCAGGTTGCATTGCCGGTTTGACACCAGGTCTGTCTCCGCCGGGGCCGAGCCCCCGCACCAACAGTCGTTGCCCTTCGTCAGGGCGGCGTAGCTGGCGTCATTCTTGCCACACAGCTGGAAGCAGGAGCCCGTCGACTGGTAGGTCCAGGTGCCCAGGTCGGTCATACCGGCCGCAGAGGTGTAGCATCCGAGATAGCCATCATCGAAGACGGCGGCAGAGGCCACCGCGGCGAGCACCGCGCCGAGATAGACGGTGGGCAGCATCTGTGTCCGACTGGATGGATGGTATGAAGACCAGGAGTGATTGTGGCCAAGAGAGTGGACGGGGGGAGAAGGTGGCCATTAAATGAGACGTGACGGACGCCGACCGAGGCCGGACCCTGGGATCTGACTCGAGGCCCCTAGCAGTTAGTACCGTCGATGCCGACTAGTGACTTTCCAGTGACTCCATCGCTGGAGGGGGGCCAAACCCGAAACCCGGCCTATCACAGGCCCGGCCGACTCGCCCGTGACCCACGGGGCCCTGATGTCGAGCCTCCATCAGTCGCTTCGCTTCACTCCCCAGCTGTTTTCCGTCTCCAACTTGCCCTTCGACGTCTAGACTAGTAGTATCGGCGATCTCATAGGGTCACCTGGTCCAGATAGATGACCTCCGATTGGGTCGGCGACAACGGGCGCGCTCAAGCAGTGCCGGAAGGGAGGGAAATTGGCTCCCAAGCCATGGCTCGGCAGGCCAGCGCTAGTGACTTCCGACATTAAAAACAGGGTCACAGTGGAGCCTCGACGGTCCGGCGCATCCCATCTCAGGAACAGGTCTGGTTTTTATGCCACCAGTATCCATGTCGCAGCCTGCTATCTACCAACAGGGAAACCCCCCCCCCCCCCAAAAAAAAAGCAACTCTCAACGGTCTGGAGGGGATTGATAACCTGGCACCAACTCGACTGGCACCGGTAACTTGTCAGAGACCCCGAAAATTCGCCTACTATCTATCCCATTCGGGATCGCAGATTACCACCGCCTACAAATCGTCATGCTCCGACTGAGGCGATGGAAGACGTTTTCCGATCCGAAACCCCCACTAAATTTCTTAGCCCGTCTTGCGCATCCGGCATACAAAGTCTGCTTTGTGTCCCAGTCACATCACTACCTCAACTGCAACAGAATTTTCTGAAGGTCGACATTGTCCGAGAACTGCCTCTCCAGATACACGCAGATCGCCTCCCCCTCTCGCCACGCCCGTGGCGTCAGCCACCAAACCCCCAGACCCCGCACTTGTCGGTACCAGCACGCAAGCAATAAGAGCGCCCGCGGGTCTCTGGCTAGGAGAAGACGCCGGAACCCATCGTCCATGGTGCTGCAAAACGTGACGAAGCCGAGGATGGTCGTGATCACTGCCTGGTCGTGATAGAGCGCCCGCGCTACTCCGATCGCCACAGCATGATATGGCGAAGTCGTGTCGAGACGATACAGGCGGACAAATTCCGGCGGTATAGTGTCTATATCGAGCGCCATCATATTGACTGGGGATAGTGGGCATAGCTGCACTGGTGCGAGCCTTGCAGCAATAGAGTCCGTGGGACTGGAAGGCATCAGTCGCCAGACCTCTGCTTTGCCGCGATTTACTTGCAGCCAGGGTGGATCCGACGAGGGTGTACGCATCAGTGGCCAGGTCTCCTCCAAGGTCGGGGCCTCGATCTCGCAAAAGATGAGAAACCATAGCATGGCTGCTGTGCTCACCATTGCTCCTGTATCTTCGGGGCGGTTGGGCTGCGACAGCTTGCGGTTGAAGCCGGTCAGTGCCCGATACCGATGCCGCGATTCGGGGAGGCTTAGCCCCGTTCCGGGCGGTGTGTCTGAGTGTCGCCGATGCATAAGAACGAGCGCTGCGATGGCATGCATCAGGAAAGGGGTCTGTGTGGGTGCCGAATCATCAGTCTATTTTCCCGCCGAGCGGAGGAGAACGAACGGCTGCGAATGGGTTATTAGGATGGGCTCACCGATCGAGCAAGCCGAACCACTTCATTTCGGAAGGCATCCAGACGCGGACCGACGCTGATCGTCTCTGCGATCTGCGTCTGGAACCGGCTCAGCAGATATTCATTCTCGTTGGGCCAGAAGGACAGACTGGGGGGCACCCCCATGTGGAGGACGCGCTCCCCCGCTGCCTGGAGATCAGGCCGGGTCGACACGTAGTCACAGGAGACCCCGTAGGACCGGCATTTCCGGCAGGCCGGTTTGGTCTCGTCGCACTGCGGCCAGCAGATCAGCTTGGAATCGTTGCATTGCGGCAAGCCCCTCAGCCATCGACTCACTCACCTTGACGCTGCGGAGTTTGCAGTTGCCGCAGCCCCGTCGGGACCTCCGGCCTGACCGGGTCTGGCGCCTGATGTGGTTGTCCATGGTCGCCGGGCACCATCTAGCAGAGGAAACGAGTTGGAAAGATCGATGAGGATGGTGGGAAGACGGAGGTAAGAAGGATATGTCCGATCACCAAGAGGTCGAGGCGGTGCGGTGCGTCATCGCCCCGTGTCAGCACTAAACCCCCATTCGGATACAGCCTCGCCTGGTTGGCTGCCGCCTCGGGCTCGATCCAGAGTTCCACTTCAGTCAAGCAAACATCCTCAACATCAGAGAAAAAATGGCAGAGCCACGGCCAGGTAGAAAAGGCCCCTCGCAACTTCTGAGCCCGTGAGTTGCCTACATCTGCTACCCATCCCCTATTTCCCCACGGTTCTTCCCCTCCTCGGATTCCGCAACCCACCTCTCTTCATATCATCACGTACATACCTTCACTCAACCACCATGCCTGATAACCGTGCAGCCTGGCTGGTAGGACCCCGAGCGCATCGCCTGGAAGTCCTCTCGGCGCCCTACACCCACCCCCAGGAGGGACAGATCGTGATCCGGAACCGTGCCGTGGCCATTAACCCGATCGACTGGGTGCTGCAGGGGCAAGGGACCACCTTGATGTACCGTTGGCTCCCGTACCCCTGCGTTCTGGGCAGCGATGTCGCGGGCGAAGTGGTCGAAGTCGGACCCGGGGTGACCCGGTATCAGGTGGGCGACCGGGTCCTGGGCAAAGCCTGCGGAACCCATGAGAAGATCAACAGCCCAACCCAAGGGGGATTTCAGACATACGTGGTGCTGGCGGACCATATGACCTCACGTATCCCCGATTCCCTCCCCTACGAAAGGGCCGTGGTGTTGCCCCTGGGGATTGCCACGGCTGCCTGTGGTCTCTTCGAACCTGACCAGCTCAATCTTCGGCGTCCCCAGCCAAATCAACCACCGACGGGCAAGACTGTCATCATCTGGGGTGGGTCCACCAGTGTGGGAAGTAACGCGATCCAGCTGGCCACGGCCGCCGGGTATGAAGTCTTTACCACCGCGTCGCCCCGCAACTTCGATTATGTCAAGAGTTTGGGGGCAGTCCAGGCGTTTGACTATCGGAGCCGAACGGTCGTGTCTGACATGCTAGCCGCATGCCAGGGCAAAACCCTTGCTGGAGCCCTGACCGTGGGTGCTAACGCTGCGGGCTACTGCATGGATATTCTGGGCAGCTGCACGGGGGACAGGCGCATCTCCATGGCCACCTACCCGGTTCCTTCCCCACCCCCGAAGGTCCTTACCACGTTGAGGACGATGCTGGCGTTTATGGGAGGGAATGTTTCCTACTGGGTCAAGTCGAGGGCCAAGGGCATCCAGTACAATTACATCTTTGCCAGCACCCTGTACGATAATGGGATTGGGCAGATGATCTTCGCGGATTATCTCCCTCGAGCACTGGCGGAGGGACGCTACCAGGTTGTGCCCGAGGCGGTCGTGTATGCGAATGGGCTGGACCACATCCAGGATGCCATGGACTATCACAAGCAGGGTCTTTCTGCGAGGAAGGTAGTTGTCTCTTTGAACGACTGAGCATGTCGCGCGTGGTATATGGTTTTTTTTTTTTTTTTTTTTTTTTTTTTTTTTTTTTTTTTTTCGTGAGAGGTTGGGAGTTGTAAGTATATAGACATACTTAGTGGAATCAGGGACATCTGGAACGGCCAAGTTGGAATATGCTCTCATAATTATATGGATAGTTTTCGCAGATTATTTCATTAACACTTTTTCGTGGTCCGCCATGATCGGGATCTAATATGATCATGGTGACATCAGCATGTCGGGATTGATTTTCATGTGCTGTATTTGTTCCTCGGAGGCACAGGCCCTCGGGTAGATTCTCACCACCAGCATCACAGTGGCAGATAATTCCGATTGTTCACTCTCTCAAGACCTCGGAGCCCTTGATCCGCAGGACTCTGATGATGGTTATAATTTTTAACCCTACTGCTGGGTTGGTAATACTTATTTTGAAGGAGAGGCCCACGAATATACGTTTGCCAAGTCCATTGGCTGCAAGGTTGACTGCAACGACAAAGGGGCAGCAGTCGCTCCACCGGCCGGCGGCGGCATTGGAGAGTGAGCATCTCCATTCCCATGCGGGTTGGGGAACCCTGTACCGGATAAGTACGCCTTACCCCTGGGCACCTTGGACCATCTGATTGACCATAGTCATTTTCAGTAACAAGGCTTTAGGAGGCGCGCGAGCGCGCCCTATACAATTATCTAGATACTATAAATAGAAAATTACTAAAATCAAGTATATATATCACTGTAATTGAATTAATCTACCTAATAATTCTAATATTATAAAACGTTTTATTAATAGCTAAAGATTTACTACGTTTATTAACCTTCGCAACCAAGAGACTCGCAAACAGGTGTGGCATGAGGCAGGATCTCAATTGGCGGAATTTGTATTCAATGAATAAGAGCCGGTGCTACCATCCCTGTCAAGCGGTCGCTTGGTTCCTGTTTAGCCTCATGCAAATAGATGGCTCTTTGACGCCGGCGTCACTTCTCATCTTCATATCATCAAATTCTGCCACTCAAACAGGGACTGAAAGTATGCAGTGGAAGTGTTACAGATAGACCCTTTATTTGGGAAGTATTGAGGCAAGTACAGACCTGATTTTAGCTACAGCCAAAATGTATATAGAGGCCTGTCTGCCCACACTGGCACAAAGAAGAGTTATTTTTAGGGCAGACTTGGGGCCAAGCATGAGGTGAGATTGTAGCAATCGGGGCTGATATACGCGCTGCGGATTCACATACCAAGGATCTCTAAATAGGCAAGTAATGGGGATAGGACTTTACGCGGCAAGACCAATCAGGGGCCATGATCGGGTACGGACTATTGGGAGACCTATATTACTTATATTACTGGCGCAGCCGAGGCCTGATAAGGACAGATAGGAGCTCCGCATACAGCTAATGCAGCATACACCCTACTTACAGAATAAGGCGAACCCCCCTCTCTTGCTGCCTAGGTAAAATCCCCTCTGCCCAGCTGACCTGAAAGCCTGCCGTGATCGCTTTCATATTCACACAGTTAAATGACTGGTCATCGTACTTCACCTGCATCTAGCGGCTCACCATCAAGCAAACACCTAGACATTAATATATCTTTGTTATCCTTCCTCCACCAGCATGGCAAGCTCTTGCAGCTTAGCAGCTGATCGAACATTTGGGCCTCCAATCCATGGTTGCGACTACTTGGACTTTACGCTCCTCTTTGAGCAGGTGGTGTTTGGTATTATTCCCTCGGCATGTTTTCTTCCAGCTATGGTTTGGAGGTTGCTACAGCTCATCGGGCAGCCTGGAAAGATCAAATTAACAACAAACCAACAGGCCAAGGTCTCCATCTTGGCGAAAATAACTCTGAGCCTTGCCTTGATCTGCAGCCAACTCACTTTAGTGATCCTTTGGGGAATGGCCCCGCAATATCGCAACAAAGCCACCATTGCATCCGTTTGCCTGTCATTGACATGCTCCCTTAGTATTCCTGTTCTGTCCTGGAATGAGCATGTACGATCAGTCTCTCCCTCCATTCTCCTATGCTTCTATCTTCTGTCCAGCACGTTGGTTGATGGAGTACAAGCCCGGACATTATGGCTACGGGGTCCTTCTACTATCGCAGCAACCTATACTGCAGGGCTGAGCATCCGTTTCTTGATGCTTATAGCGGAGTTACAAGAGAAGCAGAAATATCTGAAACCTCCATTTGTTGCTTATCCTCCGGAGATGGTGGGGGGGATGGTGAATCGAGTTGTCTTCTGGTGGCTGAACCCCCTGTTAGCTCGCGGGGCACGCGGTTTGCTAAGTCCCAGCCATCTCTTTCCCATTGATTCCAACCTCTCGGCGGAGACTGTGCAGACTAAATTTCAAGCGAGGTGGTCCTCTAGTATGTTAAATTCCCTGAGAAGCTACCAGAAATCAATCCAACGTTTTTGAGCTGATCGTGATTCTATGTAGGAGTAAAGGACCACCCCAGAGGTCAACATAACCTAGTGCTGGCGATGTTATCTTGTGTCCAACAAACGCTGATATGGACAGCAATCCCCCGCATAGCTTTGATTGGCTTCAAAATTGCCCAGCCGTTACTGTTGAATTGTGTGATTCAATACCTCTCTGCCTCCTCCAAAGACAATGCTGTTGGAGGGGCGCTTGTTGGGGCCACAGTCCTTATCTATGCGGGAACGGCGGTATGCTCCAATACCCGATATTCATGGACCCGTCAATGGTATAAAGCGAGCTGATGAGAATTATGTTCAGGTTACGACATCGCTCTATATGCATGGAATAAACCGCGTCATTACGATGATACGAAGCATGCTGGTCACTGCCCTCTATGAAAAGATGCAGCGTCTAGATACAGCTACGGTGAAAGACTCAGCTGCACTAACTCTAATGAGCACCGACACAGAAAGTATTTGTAACAACTTGATGCGTCTGGACGCTCCATTTGCCTCACCAATTGAGGTCGGTCTTGCCATATTCTTCCTTGAGAGGCAGGTAAAATGGGCATGCTTGGCATCTGTTGGGTGTACCCTAGCAGCCGTCTCCCTGAGCTATATTGTGGCCGCCCAGTCACCCCCATACCAGAGGAAATGGAACCAGGCTGTCCAGGAGCGCATTGCTACTACTGCATCAGTCCTTGGCTCAATTAGAAGCATCAAGCTGCTTGGTATATCCTCTTTCGTTGAGCGACGTATATGTGACCTTCGCAACGCAGAACTTGAACGTGCTCGGGGGGCTCGGATGCTTCTTATGTGGAGAAACGTTGTTGGTATGTCTCCATATCCAGACCTCTTGTAATCCATTACTTATCTTGTGTCTGCAGCCAACATACCGCAAATTGCCGGACCAATCCTTACTTTCACCATTTTCACAATGGTCCTGGGAAGTGATGTGGTTACATCAACAAACTCCTTTACTATTCTTGCCCTAATTGCTTTGGTCACTCAGCCTATCCAGGTCTTTGTTCACGCAATTACTCAACTAGGGGCTGCTCTAGGCTGTTTCAAGCGAATCCAGGACTATCTTTTATTACCCGAGGTAGAGATCAATCAGATCTCTTACAACGCTGGAGAGCATCATACAATGGGAAAAGTTGTTTCTGGTAGTGTGTTCGAGCTTGAAGCCCTTCCCATGAAAGGCAGGTGTCTGTCAGTACACAATGCCAGCTTTAAATATACAGACGCTCCAGCACCAATTTTGACGAATGTAAGCATCAAGATACACCCTTCTACGTTGACAATCGTCACCGGGCCTACGGGATCCGGGAAATCTTCTCTATTGAAGGGACTCATAGGAGCAGTACCCTGCATTGCTGGTTCGTACTTAGAATCCATGGCGATGGCTTACTGTGCACAAGATCCCTGGTTACCAAACATCCCTATTCGGGAGCTTGTCATTGGTCCTTCTTTATATGATGAAGAGTGGTATATCACAGTCCTTCATGCATGTGCGCTAGATGAAGATATTTCTACCTTTTCTGAACGGGACAGGACCTGTGTTGGCTCTGGAGGGACTGCCCTAAGTGGTGGCCAGAAGCAACGACTAGCAATGGCGCGAGCCCTGTACTCGCGGAGAAACCTCCTCATTTTGGATGATGTCCTCAGTGCATTGGACATTGTCACTGCCAGAAAAGTCTTTGATCGCGCCTTGGGTCCGCGAGGTCTATGCAAATCCCACAACATCGCAGTTATTCTCGCATGCAGTGATCCTGACCGCATTCACTTACCTGATGCTGTTTTACACCTTGATGGCGGTACAGTAACATCTGGAAGCCCCCCTGGAATTTCCTCTGAGAAGATAGCCTCTATACTGAGTGAGACCGAAGCCAGCCCTATCGATGAACATCATGCCGAGACCACAAGAACGAAAAACAAACTGATAGAGTCACGTCAGGACCTGCCACGTCGACTTGGTGATTTCTCGGTCTATCAATACTACTTCAAATCTATGGGCTGGAAATCTTCGGCTGGGTTCTTGAGTCTTGTAATTGTGCAGATATTTGGGTCGAAATTCCCCACTCTGTGGCTCCAGTACTGGTCAGACCACGACTTTAACTATTCCCTAGGTGTTTATCTGGGTGTGTATGGAGCTTGTGCATCCATTCAGCTGGTTGGTACTATACTCAGTATCACATATCTCATCCTTTTCTTAGTTGCAAGGAGCTCCCGCCGTTTGCATGAGCAGTTATTGACCGCCACGATGAATGCGCCATATTCGTTTTTTACCACATCTGACAGTGGGACCATCCTGAACAGATTCAGTCAAGATCTCTCTCAAATTGATAACCAGTTGTCTGGAGCGCTTCTCATGACCATTTTTGGTGCTGGAACATTGATCGCCGAGGTCATGTTTATTGCTGGGGGAAACAAGTATATCGCCATTACCGTGCCGTTTGTGATCATAATATTCTACGCATTACAGAACTTCTATCTGCGAACTTCCCGACAGCTGCGCCTCTTGGAATTAGAAGCGCAGAGTCCGCTCTATACACACTTTCTTGAAACCGCCTCGGGTGCGGACACGATCCGAACATTTGGCTGGCAAGCCACATGGGCGACCCAGTGTTGTGTTTTGGTGGACAAGGCAGTCCGGCCATATTATACACTCTTCTGCATACAACGTTGGTTGAATCTTGTACTAGACCTTGTGGCAGCCGCATTGGCTATTCTTGTGGTTACCGTGGCGGTTATGCTAGGCTCATCAGTCGATACTGGTGCCATTGCCGTTTCTCTGCTAAACATTCTGGGATTCAGCAGCAGTCTATCATATCTCATTAGCTCATGGACACAGCTGGAAACTTCTCTTGGTGCAATCGCTCGTGTTAAAAGCTATGAAGATACTCTTCCCAGAGAGGACGCCCTGAATCTGGCGAATCCTCGGCCGCCTGCCAAGGACTGGCCCTCTTGTGGCTCTATCCGGCTCGAACACGTCTATGCAAGTTACCTGGACAGACCCAGTCCCCAGCAATGCATACTTCGTGATCTTACTTTGACCGTCCGCCCGGGAGAGAAAGTGGCAGTTTGCGGCAGGAGCGGAAGTGGCAAAAGCTCCCTCATACTCCTTCTTTTCCGGCTTCTTGATGCCACTTCTGGCTCCGTCCTTATTGACGAGACAAATCTGCGCGACATCCCCTGCAGCATTCTACGAGCCCGTCTTATTGTGATATCCCAAGACCCTCTCATACTGCCAGAAACGCTACGGTTTAATCTTGATCCCAGCGGAGAGTTCTCAGACGACGCGATGCTTTCCGCCCTGGATACGGTAGGCCTAGGGAGGGATCCTAGTACACGCCAATCCTATTCTCTCGACCTACAAGTGAGTGATGCAACGTTTTCACGTGGGCAACGTCAACTTTTAAGCTTAGCAAGAGCTCTTCTCCGCCAGAGTAAAGCAAATATTCTTGTTCTCGACGAAATCAGCGGCAATGTTGATATTGCCACGGAGCAGTTGATGTTCCAAATCATCCGGGACCATTTTAAGCATGCCACCGTCATCGCCGTGACCCACCGATTGAGATGTATTCGGGAGTTTGACAAGATCCTGATCATGCAGGACGGCTGCATCGTGGAAACTGGGGGGCCATCAGATCTGCTCGGCAAGACTAGTCTGTTCAAGCAGCTATGGGACGAGCAGTAAACAGATCGCATATCGGCATACTCCTGCTCTTGCAGAGTGAGAAAAAGGGAGACCCTGCAGCCACACCATCCCATGCCTTGTCAATTTAATTCGGAATTTTGGTGTGCGATTTCAATTTCTATCTATTGATGTCCTCGAGAGAAGCATTCTAAGAGGACCATGATTGAGGACTACTATATATAAAGTGTACTACCGCGAGATTTTCTCGCAGTCTCCTCCATTAATATAAGACTCTATGCATATAACCAAGATTGCAGGCGTAGACAAAAGAACCCCGGCCTCGTTAATAATGCCAGTAATAGATTCCATACCTTCTCCCCAGTGTGACAAAGTACTGATGAGCGCCACTGCGGCAAAAGGAGTACTCCCCGCGCATGACGCTCCTCAAGAGGGACACCTGCGGTCCTGACAAGTACAGCACTCCCCGTCCCCCAAAAAGGGTGCGGGGAAAAAAAGAAGACAATATCGCCTTGCCCATTCTCTCAATTCACTACACACGCGTCGCCTGCGGTGCCTTGGTCGACCGGCACCCGCAACCAACCGCAGGCGACGAGTAGCACATGATCATCTACTCGCTGCTTCTCTTTTACATTGCAAATGTACTGGATGCGGGTCATACTACGTCAGCCAGTCTTATAATATATTAGTGAGCCGATCAAAGCTACAACTTACTACTTTCTTTCTAGACATTCAAAACATACACTTTCGTGGCTCCAAAGAAAGATAAACGGAGGCAGCATATTACAATCTCTATTACTTACACATATTGTCTGACTATCTACTTCGGTCCGTGGGGGTCTGGCTGAAGCCATATCCTTTTGGCCAGGTGGCTTGTTATCTCTTATCACAGCACCCTGACATATCATACTGACAGCCCCAACATGCGTGGCTGCATGCATGTGAGACTACTAGTTAGTACTAGTACTCAAATACTTAGTAGAAACCAATAGCTTCACACCGTAAGCAAGGGATGGAGAGATAAGCGGGCGCATAATCCCATTGGATGGACAAGCTATTGCCCGGCGGAGTCCGTACTATCCCTGCAATGCTTGTTGCCTTCCGTCTCTGGATGTGAACTCAGTATGTTCAATCGGCCTATCCTTAGCTTTAATGGCCCCCCCCCCTTTGCTGCCGTATATTGTCTTTCCTCGCTCATTTCACTATGCAATATGTTGAGAGTCGAAGCAACACCGCGTAACGGAGAGCCTTCTCCGGCTCCTCCAGTACTCGTGAACTCCATTTTAATTGAGAGGCGATACAGCCACACCCGCCATGCTTCAGCCTTGCAAGCAATGAGACTAATGCAAATATCATCGTCAAAATCACAGGGGATCCTCCTCCGATAAACGGAATGCCACCGAAAACGGTGATAGCCCAACCAGAGAACTGTTGACAACAGTGGCCTATGTCGTCAGAAACATAATGATCGCAACAGCTAGTCAGGTTGCAAATCTCACAAGCAAACCAAAGCTAGATAGCTGTTAGAATCTCATCACTGAGCCTCACCCTTGCCACAAGTCTTCGCCTATATAGTTGGGCTAGAATCTTGTAGGTTATGGCGAGCAGTAACCCTGATACTAGTCACCTGCCTATATTTTTGAGCTTCTTGAACAGAAAGAAGGGAAGAAAATGCAGTTTCCGCGTTTGGCATACCCGGAAGTGCCTGTGCGAGCCCTAAATAATCTGTCAGAACAGTAACTTCTCTTTGAATCTCATGTATCTTGCAGGTCCTTTCCAAGACACTACCACTAGGGGCTATGCGTGAAGGGTCAACAAACTGATGAAAAGACCGACACACAGACTGTCCAAGTACATGATTGGTGGGCATAATTCGGAAATAAGAAGCAAATTCGACGATGATAATAAATACTGCAGAAATAACAAGAGCACGCGCATTAGAACTGCCCCTGTTTTGATGCCCAGGGTCAATTAAAGGAAAGGCGATACACCCACTGTCCGTTGAGAAGATTGTTTTAAAAAAACAAACTGAACACTAGATTTGTGTGTGTTACACAACAGCAAACGTCTGTCAAACTGTTATTTATTCTAAGTGTGCATAAGGGTCGGTGTCTTGAAAGTAGGCCATAATCAAAAGCCTAATTCAACTTTGCTGGCCCCTTCATTTATTTACCAGGTACAGCCGCAATATTCTTCTGCAAAACAATGTGGTGGAACGCTTGGTAAGAGAAAATGCAATACACAGTGCCATGTCATCTATATAGCGAGATCTCTGCCCGTCATACAAACAAAACTGAAGAGATCAAGTGAACAGAGGCACTTGCTCCACCACATAAAAGGGCTATGTGGCAGACATGCTGATGATTTCTGCCCCAAGCTCTCACTGATACCGAGTTTAGGCATCCGTGGACTTGCCTCCCCAGCAGACCCCATGCCGCACCTGGACGCCATTGTCATCCGATCTCGACTCTCGCTTCTCCACAAATGACCATATGGTTTGAAAGACGGGACCGGGAAGCTCGCTTGTTGGAATGGTGGGAACCATGATCGAATTTCGGCCATGGGTGATTTCCATTAGCTGAACATCACTTTCGCTTGCGTCTCTCCCATGATCAATGTGGGTTATGCCAATGACATTTTCGAGACCATTTTTTTTCACGTATTGGTGAAAGTCCTTGAAGAAAGCCAGCGAGAATTGAACTTTCTGGGCATCTTGGAGTTCATTCTCAAATACGCGCCAGGTGTGCGGGAGGATATGTCCGCCCACTACAGAATCCTCGTGGGCAGCGATTGGCCATGGTGAAGACACAGGTCCGAGTTCCACGAGTTTCTCGTTCGCGGCCATCTCGAAGTGCCGATGGAGCAGCGCGACCGCGAGCTCGTCATTCACACCATGGCGCATGAAGATATCTCTGCTTTTAGGTTACTATTGCCGGGTCCATGTAACATTCATACACAGGGGCATATACCTGAGCCCGGAGCGCAAATGCTCATAGCCGGTAAGCGACTCAAAATATTGAGCGGATTCGTCAACGTCCATTAAGGCGTCAAACGCGCGATGATCATACTGCATCGCATGGTGAGGTTGCAATACAGCGGAGGCAGCCATTATTGATGGTGGATAGAATAGAGTTCCCTGATCAAATTGCTCGGATAGAGAGATGAGTATGAATGTGATTATAGTCACTGTGGGTGGCTGTCCGTAAGATCGCTATAGGGAGGCTTGACTGAGCTTTATATGTCTTTATCATAGAGTGAAGGCGGACCCGAAAGCGCTGTATGTAGCCCTGTGGACGCCCTATTCTTCCACGACGTGCATATGGCTGAAGCCATGATATCAAATGCCCGAAAGAGTAACGCTCTCTGGTACCCAGCTATCGGCAACCGTGAGATATCCCCAGCTTCAGTGGAGTCGCTACCCCCGGTGTTGTCCATGTATTGCTTATAGTGCTTATAGTGCTGCCAGTGCTGCCAGTGTCTATCATTATTATACTCCCTAGTACTCCGTGTTTATAGAGAAGACAGGGATGGTCGCGTTGTTAGTGGAAAGTGTTTTCAAAGCTGGTGATAGCTCTTGAATATAGCAAGATAAGCGCTTGGGATACATACCATACACGGAGCCCCGACGGCAAGTGGTCTGATAAGCCCCCGTGGTTGTGGCAAGCACTTCCCCCCCCCCCCTTCATTATAGGGCAGAAATGCCGAGCAACTGGTCGATACCCCCGTATGCCTAACAACGCTTCCTCGATATGCCAAGTCTTCACTTCTATCAATATTATCAAAAGGCAATATTCGAGCATCATGCAGCCATGAAGGTGACTTTGACACTAAAGCAAGCCCCTTCCGCCGACGATATCTGCTATCTTCACACCCCTGCCAGTCTGTCTTTTAAGGATGTGATATTTCTCGAGTGAAATAATAGTCTGTTGGTTTCTGTACTAGACGTCTAGCTTTGGCAACATGCACACTCAGTCCACCATTCCGCCTTCCCATGTAGGATTATGATTCTACCCTGGTTATTATACGGGGGCCCCGACAGCCACACCGGCCAGGCTCCTGTCACACTGATCGTATTCGCCCACCGCCTTTTGGAAAGGATAATCAGACACCTGAGAATTATGGCTACTAAGTCATACATTATGTTATTAATTTATTCTAGCTCCCTGCCTGCCTGTAAGGGATGATATCCGCGGGATATTCATACTTACAAGGGTGAAGCCCACCTCCTCCCGGGTGTACTTGAGTATATCATGATATATAGGATTCTAGGGGTCCGCAGGTATAGTAACTGCGGGTAATGTTGGCCTTTTGGCTCAGTGGCAACAACTCCCCTAGGTTGGGGTCTTACACTGCCTGCGCGTGGCTAACCAACCTCCTCCGCATATGTAATTTAAACTCTCTGCTTATACGAAGTGATCGTATATCCGTAGTAGTTGACTCAAAATGTCTCCCTGTCCTATATATCACGTGGTGTGTGTGCAGTGGGGGTGTTGGGGAGTCTAGGGCTACGTTGACGGTCACATGCCTTCTGCCCCCGCCCCTCTTAACTTGGTTTCCATCATTCATCTTCCGTCGCCCCTCGAGGGCCTCTGGTTTCCCTCCGGTCCTCTTCGACTCTTTCTTCTCTTCCCTCCGCTGCCACCGTATTCGGATCCGATTCGCTGCACCGTGATAACATCATGGAACGGGGGTCTCTGAGGGCTTAATTTACTTTCTCTCGGGGCCTTCAGGCAAGCAACAAAGGCCAATTTGACTTTCCCCAGTCGCGGTCAACATACAGGGAACCATTGCCTAGCCTGAGACACTCGCCAGTCTGGCCAACGACAGCCTCTCTTTTGTTTCAACGCTTCTGAACTTGGCCTGCTCACCCAAACCCGCTATTCGGCGACTCGGTCCAGCTACCAATGACGCAGTACTTCCCCGCGGACAGTCGTTTCCCTGTCTCTCTGCATCCGACAGGCTGTGCCATACTGGAATCCCTTGTTGAGTGCCTTAGTCTACACCCATCTCAGGTAGCATCATGCTACAGAGGTGTAGCATGCGGTGCCAGGTTCAATCCCTCTCTCCCGGAATTGACGTACGCTATGGAAACTATGTATGCCTACAGTAAGAAACATAGCCTACAGCAATACCGGGTCAGGAGCAACATTCGCTGCCCGCTAATAGCCACGGCAGTTCACGAATCATTGATCACCCAGAAACCACAAAAGGCTTCTCTGTTGCGGCATTTTCACCACCTGAACAGGACCTGATAATGCCCAACACACTGACCCAAAACACGAGCTCTTCCAACACACGTCGACGTTGACCATTCCTGTGATGGTGAATTTCTCTCTCGTAATGGCTCAAACTTTCCCTAATCTGTCCTCGGGAAAAAACCGTCGAAGGCCTTGAGAAAAATAATGAGATGCCCCGTGACTGGCACCCATAGGATTCTGTAGCCCAATCCCTCGCGACTGGATGGACTAGAAATTCAACCGAAGGATGGTGCAGAGTAAAATGATCACGAGAAGCAACTCGCAACAGCGGTTGACTGGACAACGGTCAAGAGAAAACGTCTTAGGATATTTGAAAACAGGCTACTGGTAAGATGCACTACGTGCTTATTCCCAGGGAGAGCACTTACACTTCAAGCAGTGCAAATTCCCGCCAGATCGAGCGCTAATGCAAACTTTAAATCTCCCAGCATTGAATCCGTGACGAAATTTGGATTGCAGACTGCCCGGCGCCATGGGTTAGGCATCCCTGTGAGAAGGTTTCTCGCTATCACCAGGACCAAACCTCGTATAGCACGGATCTTACTCCCGTTTTTGTGGGCTTATGCGCTCCTGCGCCAAACCCCCAACACTGGTTATCATGGGTCGAACGTCTAGCATGGCTGCAACCTCCCGAACGAATGTGCATGCTAGCGACTTAAGACACAGCTTGTAGCCGATAGCTCTCGAACCACTTTCCCCTTGTGTAGCCCACAATGCCATGCGCCCAAGGCTCTCGTGTAGCACCCCCCCCTCGTTCCCTGTTGTGTAACCTGCGAGCACTTAGTCTTCTACGTTATCCGGGACTTCGGTATGAGGCACTGAACCTAAGTGGTCACCTTAGGCATCCAAGGCGAGCCAATGTCTTTCCTGACGGTCACGTTTCGGTGGGTGTTGACTCAGAGCTCGAGGGTCTCGGATTCCGGGCCTGCCATGGCGTAGGGTAAGGCAGAGCCTCTTGACCTTCGTATTGCGTGGCTGTCTTGGCGCCACATGCCGTCTCTCTTCATGAAAAGGGCATGGTGATAGGACCTCGCGGCAATCATCGCTGAGGAACAGTCAAGGCCTCCGTTCTGGCTATCCGAGACATCATGGTGGGAGATAAATATAAATAAGAGCATCTCTTTCAGCAGATCATCTCCCTCCTCTTCGATATATTTTCCATTCATAACGCTCACCCAGTCCAGTCATTCAAATTCGTTGTTCTTCCCATCCCATCCAAGATGAAAACCACCATCCCCGCTGCATTCGCTGCTCTGGCATCGCTGGTCGTGGCCACCCCCACTCCAGCAGCCCCCCTGGTTGCGCGGGCCTGCACCACCATTGCGCCCACCATCATCGATGTCCTGGATAGCTCGACCCCAAACACAGCAAGGCCTGGAGAGGACTTGTCCCTGGCTCGCAGCGCGAGCGCCAACACTCGAGTATCTGCATTCACCTTCAACAACATCCCCGCGGGTGCCACGGGCTGCATGCTCGAGATCGACATCCCAGTCCTGACGGAGAATAACGAGATTGCCGAGGGAAGCTCCCAGGCCGACATCTGGACCACCAGTCCCTGGGACTCCAGCTCCCTTCCCACCTGGAACAACCAGCCGACTCTCCAGGCCATGGTCAGCACCTTTATCTTCCCCACAGGCCAAACCTCGAGCCCCTTCCATACGGTCTTAGCGTCTAACTCTTGCTCGTCCACGATGAGCTTCCTGGCACGGCTGTCAACATGGCAGACCACTGAGGGACACGTCGACTTCCAGAATTCCATCGGGGGGAGCCAGCCTATTGGTTGGAGTTTGGTCTTCAACTGCTGATGTAGCCACTGATCGGGGACAAGTATTTTGGGTGGATGTTGGAAGTTTCGTTGGGGATAATGGGCTGCTTGTTGTTGGATCGGCAGCTTTCGGGACTAGATAGGAAACACGATCTTTTGTTGTGGGGGTTGGATGGAATGTCTCCTTGAGCTGGCTTGATTCAACATGAAGCCGGCTGTTCATCTAGATTGATATACTTAACAGATCGCTCCGAGAATGTGACATTGTCAGTTTTGAACATTAATTTAATTTATCCGTCCTGGCAAAACGGTATCTCCAATGAATCGACTCGTGTCCATGGTGGGAGGAAGCATTCTACTCCCGAAATGGAATACACGATTTTCCTCCGCCTCGGGGTTTGGTCATTCCAGTTCTGCAATGTTATCATGCCCTCCCAGGCCCCCCCCCCGATCGAGTATCTATCCGATGTGACTTGATCTGATTCCTCAAGACTGACACGTCGACGACAGTTGCCCATTTCTTGGCGAGGTATTCCTGCTCCCCGTCAGCGGGACATACCTACCCCCCCCCCCCCCCCCCCCCGCGCAACTCGAAGGATTCGCCAAAAATGGTGTATGCCAGGGCCGTAGTCGCAGTGAGATTTTCCTCGGGTCTGAATTCCTTCAACGTAGATGGCAACGGAGCTTTAACGGAATGATAATACCCCCAGAAAATGAGAGTACTTGACTGCAAAAAGCACTGGACTCTTCAGTCCCGACACAGTCCACAATGTACCTGATAGAGGTTCTTGTTACCTACTTAACTTGTCAGTCAGATGCATTGTAGTCAAGCCAGTGGTCCGGGCCTCGGGATTGGACGAGGGCAAAGTTGTTCGAGGAGCAGGCTGTGAACACTCGGCAGCAGGACCTTGAGCGGGCTTCGTCAGCGTCATAACCCATTCGTAATCGGATGCAACCCTACAATTTTGCAGCCTGGATAGCAGTAGCCCCTGTGACCGAGCTTCCCCCGTAGTTGAACATATCAGGTCCCGAGTCTACCACCCCATCCAACGAAGGCAGTGCCAGGTTCAGAACTGAATATAGCACTTGACCCAGGACGATGATACCCTCGATGTCTGTGTCCGCCACCTGCGTAATTCCGCCCGCAAGCACGAAGAGCGACGCAATCCAGAGAACGGTCTTGCGACCGAAGCGATCGTTGAGGGGACCAGAGATCAACGCTCCAACCATATCCCCGATGTAGATGTTGGATGTAGTTAAGGAGGTGAAACTGGTGGCCAATGCTTTCTCCCCATCGCTGTAGTGGTCGTTGAAGTCATTCTTGAACTACTGCATACCCAAGATGCCGCTGTAGTAGGTGTTGTCATAGGCGAATACAAGGGCTCCGATGGCAGAGATGGAGCAATACATGAGGGCCCATCGGTGACGGCCGAATTCCAGGTCGAATCCAAGCATTTTGGCCAGGGGTGTGCAGAAAGGGCATTACCTGCCTGGTGAGAAGAGCATAACGAACTCGACGCAAGTGCAAGGGGGGTCAACAAAGGCATTTAAACGAATTCCTGCCGTGGTCGAGGATGTAGTGATGATGGGCATGTCCCCAGGTCTCAGGATAGCATCAAGACCGCCCCCACGTCCTCATGCACGCCGGTCGCGATGATCCGAGTGTCATTGGCTCGCTTCATACCGTGGCACCCTCCCCCAGACATGTGCCCCCGATAGACATGCGGAAGAGCGCGGGGGAATGCCGGGGCTAGCCGGTGATCATGCCATGGCCAGGCTTGTCCGTGCATCGTCGGTGGCAGGGAGAGGTCGAGTTTAGCAAGAGGGCGATTTCTGGGGTCGGTGATGATGTCACTCCATTCTCCGATGGCTGGAAAGTCCGAGGGTGAGTCCTGCAATTGGAGCAAACATTGGCCAGTTTTCGCTCCATCTATTGTACCCGGGGCAGCCAGCTATCGGACGCAGTAACTAGTAGCCAATCGTACCATGTCGCACTCATGCCTCAGGCCTGGAAAGGCATGAGCGATCTTGAAAGTGTTGTACACTTCATTGGTTGGCAAGGCGATCAAAACGGCGACGTGATCTTGCAGTCATTGGTTGCCCTGCACAGAAAGTCCGTACTTCTTGCTTTAAACACAGATCAAGTACCAGTAGGAAGTGTCAAGGTATGTGGTGATAACCATAAATTACTCTCTTTTCTTGTCTTCTCTTCTGTCATACATGCGGAATGAAATTGGTCCACTCGACTGTCACGTACGAGCTGGCTGGGAGTCGTCGTAGACTAATAAAGGCTTCAATGATAATGTACAACCGGGCAGGTACCAGGCAAGCACTGATGAACGACATGATCACGTCCAACACCCACTCACGCCACCCTCGTTCCTCCTTGGATCCCGGCTGGACCCAGATCCAGGTGAGGGACTGGTGACCGTGGAAGCCGCAGGCCGTGAGGAGAATCCGGAGGCCGCTCGACAGGGGCAGACCCGAAGCCAGAAACACACTCATCACTCGCCACAGTGTCTGTTCAGTCTTGGTCGGGAACACGTGGTTCCAGCACAGGAGATGAAGCGCAGGATGCACCATGGCTTGGAAGCAAACCAGGGCCCAGGCACTCTGGCAGAGCCCGTTGAACACGATCTTGTCGTCCGGCATGCGCCGCAGAGGCTGGTCCTGGGGACGGAACTGCTCGAGTGTGGGCCGACGTTGCCACCGTTGCATCGGCTTCTCCACGAAATCTAGCGGGGTTTCCCGGAAGGGCTCTAGGTTGAAGTGGCCGGCACTGTTGACTAAGTTGTTGACGGACCCGGTCTTGAGGTCGATGAAGGTGGGCACGCCAACGTTCTGCGGCTTGTTCATCCAGAAGTAGTAGGTTGTGATGGTGGAGAGAACGAATGCAATGGTGAACAGCTCCAGGGGACTGACGGCGAGGCCCTCCACCGCCCTGGCGATGGACTGAACCACCAGCCAGACGCCCTGCACCAAGGCCACGCACTTGGCAAAGGTATCAGCCTTGCTCTTATCCCAGATCTCATCGGCAGTTATGGTGGGGCAGTCGATATGCTCGGTTTCGAGCAGATAATGGATGGAGGTGGCGGTGACAGGAAAGGGGGGGTAGTCGGTCGAGCGCAGGAGGAAACCCCCGCTGTTAGCATAGAAGGCGTGCTTCAGGGTCCACTCCTTGTAGCCAAGACTATGCATCTGGGTGACAGACTCCTGGGCCGACTGCCACTGCATGGCCGAGAACCCGACGAGCATGTCGGGGGCCAGAATGGCAAAGGTGCCCCAGCGGATCTTGCGCCAAAGGACAGTCATCGTGGTATCGTCCGACCCGGGAATGTTCAGATGTAGCACCGTCCATAGAGCGGTGGAAAGAACCAAACAGCAGCCCCAGATGATATCGATCGTGCCGCGGTCGTTGGGGCCGTCCACCCAGCCAGTCACTTCTGTATCGGGAATCGGCGCCATGATAAAGACGTATGACGCTCTGAAGGTAGGTGGTCTGTCTTGCCACTACGGCAAGTGTAGCAGATGAACAGAAGATATCTGGAGGGGTCAGATCACAACCATCCCCCCTTGCGCGGGATTCGGGGGGCGGGGGTTGTGGTTAATGAACCCCTGCCGGGAGAGGATTCTGATGGCTTGCCTGTCAGTCATTGGTGCAGATGTAGGGGATGAGGTATGTGGATTCGGCGGTCCAGATGGGGTGCTAGAGGGGTGGTGGTCAGCCGAGCTGCATACAGCCGGAGTATTTCCCTGCCCAGAATAGTCCAAGTATGGGCTTATCATTATGAGGATTGGCATGCTGCAGCAGATGGTAGGGACCTTAATCCAGAGGAACTGTGGAGTAGACCCGCGAGGTAAAAAAAAGGCTGAAACACAAGACAATGTTAACGACAACCAGCAACACACTGTCGCCAACGGGGCACAAAAGCAAACGACCATCTCAACCGTTTTCGCGCAGCGCTGGACAGGATAGGTAGTACTGTAATGATCCCGCAGGAAGGGTCCCTGAGCAAGGGGTTGCAACGGAGGCAGTGCGCACGCCCCGACAGGGATGCGCTGCACGACGACGCGTGGGAGGGAGAGAGGCATAAGCGAATATGGACGACCCTGATGGACTATGGAGGAGCGATAGGCTCCTCGGGGCCCTGGATCAATTAACTTGGGCTTTAGCGGCAGGATATGGCGCTGCGATAGGCTCAGCGGAACCGCCGTGGGGCGCGCCGGTGCTGACGCCTGACAGGGCTAGGATGGAATCAGCATAGGCTGGAAAGATGGGATATCTACACTGTAGTCAGGAGTGGGGGGGAATGTGGCCAAGACCGCGTGGGTGGAGAAGACTAGTTAAACAGTCTCGCGGAGTCGATTCTCTTCAGGGCAACGATTCTCCCTCGCAGCCCTCGACTCCACCAATCAGTCCCCCCACCTTATATATGAGCCTTGGGGGCCAAAAGTCGATGCAACGCTACTGCGTCGGACAACGTGCAGAGCCTTCATCATCTTCACCAGCTTCATAGATAGTTCGTCATCATAATTCCCTCGTGATGAGATCCCACGTGAACCCCTGGCCGAGAATCCCCGCCAGTGCACCGTCACCTCTGGCGTCCCCCCCTTGCGGGTGGAGCGACCCGGCTATCTCTTCAGCTTTCAGCTGGCCTTTTCGGGGGTATTTTTATCCCCTCAACGCACCAAGGACAAGGGATCGGCCTGGTTCTGGCCACTCGGAGAGACCTGCCAAGAGACTTTTGTCACACCGGGATTCAGCCATCGTTTCCTGACTCAAATGCCAGCCTGTCAAGGCCATGGATGGCGCCGCTAGTGTATCCCCCGATCAGGAATTCCCGGTCGCTTAGGAATATCATGTCCCACGACGGGCCATCAAACATGTTCCTGGCATCTATCGCCCCCAGCAAGATCCCCTCCGGAGTTGATAGGCTCCGAACACGTTCATCCCGGCGATCAAGGGGTTTGAAACACGAGCCCGCCTGAGTTGCTCCGAGTCGGTGGCCACCTCCAGGCTCTCCATCTACCATCACGGGGGGGGTCTGGTCGCTCATAGGTCGGATCACCATGTTTCTTTGACGGAGTTTAGGTGAGCCACACCACTCTTACCGCATCCAGATGATTGATTAAATCCCGCGGTTGAAGGACAGGTGTGTTGCCTAG
This sequence comes from Aspergillus heteromorphus CBS 117.55, assembly GCF_003184545.1. Classification (NCBI taxonomy): domain Eukaryota; kingdom Fungi; phylum Ascomycota; class Eurotiomycetes; order Eurotiales; family Aspergillaceae; genus Aspergillus; species Aspergillus heteromorphus. The sequence continues at coordinate 31,381 of NW_020290439.1, forward strand.
GACGGTTAGATAGACCGAGCGTCCAGCGCCTTCTCCAGCTCTCATATCCGAGTCCCACTCGTACTGGGTCACTGGACCCCTAACCAGACCGAGATTGGCCTGCCGTGTCCGCCAGAGGCAGGGCTGGGAATTGTGAAACCCATCCCTTCGATCGGACTCGATAAGCCATTGACTGTATACTCCGTACCATGCCACCACGACACATAAATGATGGCACTTAAGTCTGACATGAAGAAACGGTGACACCATTTCCGCTGACCGGCCCGTTTTCGACGGGTAAACACACGATATGACAACGACGAGCGACATAATTGGGGGGCGTGCTTCAACGCAAGCCACCCGGATGCGGAACCCAGAGTGGAGATACCACCGGTGGAGACCAGGCTGGCCGCGGCGTGGGCCTCGGTAGCTGGGAATACGTACCAGTCTGGCCCGTGCGGAAGACTCTTCAGGCTGCGATGGATAATTGCATTTTGCAACGGGTCTTTCTGGGGCCTCATATTCTGCAGGTTTTCCACGTGCATTGCTGTCATGTCAGGCATGCTACACCAAACAGTGGGCCACTACATATCCTACTTTAGCCTGAGCATGTTTTCCTAGCCCAATTACCAGGCGCCTTCGCCGCTCGAATGCTGGAAATCAGGGGGGGTTCCGGGGATATTGCCTGGTGATCAGAATATCCACTGGTCAAAGACAACTCCCATGTCGTCCGAAATCCCAAAGCCATCGATGGAAATTTCCGGCAGATCATCGATTCCAGGAGGGAGGGGAGCGATCGCAGCCCGGGGGTCTATCACCTCGTCAATGATCCTCAAGAAGACCTTACTCGCGCGGGTGAGCAGTTCCGCATGGACGTAGTCAGACTCGGCGATGGTGTCCAGGTGCGCAGTGAAGACGGTTAAGTCACGGATGATCGCTGCCCGCGACCCCGTGAAGGGAAGTGGCTGGCCGTTCCGGGTGTGTTCCTGGAGGGCTTTGACAAGAACACTAGCGCTGGGAAACCAGTATAAGAGGATCTGCGATACCATTAGCTGTAAGTCGGTTTAGAATGGCTTCAAGGGCAGTCGCACCGAGAACAGGAAGTCCTGTCGAATATCGACCGTAGGCTCCCGGTGTCTTCCCATGATCAGCACGGTCGACAGGATTGTCGCGCTGGCATTAAACAGTGATCCTTCCGCGCTTGGGTCCTGCTTGAGAAGCAGCCTCTGGATCAGGAAGTCGTTGTAGAGGTATGCCAGGTAGGACACGGTCAGCATCAGAGACACGCTTACGGGTAAATCTTTTGTCCAGCAGCTTGGGCGGAAGTGCAAATGCGTGGGCAGTGATTCCCATACCCGGCGACATCTAATGGCGATATCCCTGATTCAGTCGTGTTAGTGCATCTGGATTTAGGATGACAGGATTAGGCCCTCCGACCCTACCTCAAGTGACGAGCTGTCTCAGGGCTTGGATCTTTGAGCGCCCACTCCAGAATCTCCTCGCGAAATTGGCTGATCATGAACCGGAGTCGGATCCACGACGATCACTGATAAGTCCCATGCAGATGGGGGTTCCATCCATCCTCGTCGAGGGCGTTCACGGCGAGCTGCAGGTGGGCGCTGTCCGCCGCCAGACAGTCCTCACCAAGGTCAAGGGGTGGCTTGCAGTCCGAATGACGCTGGCAGATCCGTGGCGGCCGTCCCAGAAATGTGGCAAGGCCCTTGTCCAGTTGATAAACCGACGCAAACGACCTCCGTCGGCTTTCCCGTAGGAAGGGGGGAAGATTGCCCGAGTCGCGGTGGATCCCGAGCTCAAAGATACTCGTGGATAGCTCCCCCAGACAGTGCCATGCCTCGGAGCCTGCATATGCGTCAGCAGACCTATGCCTCGCCCGAGCCCTTTTGAAAGGGTTCCGATACTCGCACTGAGGGGGGGATCTACTACATACTGGAATCGCCGTACACCATGGTCGAAAGAAGCAGGTTCTGATGCAACGCCCAGACCGTTAGATCGTTGGTCGGGGTCAGTAGGTTGCAGATCTGCAGCACCGATTCACTGATCATCATCATCCGCTTCGGAAACGGCACGCGACGGACGGCCTCGGTGTCCCTGGGGAACTGGTCCTGCGCCAGCGCAAAGCAACTGGCCTTTCCCGCAAGCGCGCAGAGGATGCCGATGATCTCCAGACGCAGGTGAGGTCCGGTATATAGCTCGTGAAAAGTCTTCCCCTCCCAGTCCGGGGCGACTTTCAGCGGACGGGATGTGTTCTGCAGCACGGACATGACCGAGATCTCGCGCAGCTGGGGCCCGTTGGCCGGCATCTGGTCCAGGGCCTGGAGGATGAACGGAGCGGGAATCGCGACGGCCTGGCTAAGGTTGTAGTATTCCCGAACCAATTTCCAGATAATAAGAAGATCGCGAAGCGCGCCCAGCACTTCGACTGCTTTGCCGACCCAGTAGGATGGGAGAGACTCGTCGATTCCTTTGATTCCTTGGATCCCCTTGGAGTGAACGGATGTGCCGTGGGGCGAGAGTTCGCGAGTGGCACTGCGACTTCAAGATATTAATAAGACGGCGCTGCCGGACGGTTCGATTCGGGATGGCCTATCCAGACAGGAGGTGAGCAGTGCCCGGGGGTTTCATGCGCAGGGGGGAAGATTGTGGAGATGCCGACCGATCGCTCGTTCTGGTCAAGGGGGCGGGGTGGTAGAAGCAGCGCGCGGGGATGCTGCGGCGCTGGCAGCGGGTGCACACGGGCAGGCGATGGTCGCAGCGCACTTTGTCCTTGCGGCAGGGCTCGCAGGAGGCCGGCTTGCCATTCCGACGCCGGGTATTCATGTGGATGTCGACAGCCCGCAGGCTGAGGTGGCTGGGAGAGAGAGGAAGGAGAAGAGAGGAAGCAGGCAGAAGACTTTCTTTCTTTCTTCAAGACTTCGGCGTTCGGGATCGCGGAACTCCGAACACACCATATATCCCAGAGGGAGGGAGCAATGGCCCTATGCGTTGGACATGGATCAATCGTTCGTATACATATGGTTCAGTCATCATCACGTGGAATTTTGGTCATCCCCCGTCAGCATCGGCTATCGTAGTTCTAATCTCTAGTATACAGGTAGGTAGGTAGCTACATGGTCACATCTTTCATCTTTCTTACGGGAACTGATCATACTTCCCAATCCCCCAACAGGGCCCATCGATCTCCATGCGATCCACCTGCTGAACCGCCTTGCCATCCGCCCCAAACCGGACCACCTGCCCCCCCGACCCGGTCGACCCGTTGACGGGCTCCCAGCCCAGCGACTGCGGTCCGGTCCAGGGGTCCTGCAGGAAGGCCAGGATGTGGTCCTGCATGGCCAGGCTCACGTGCGCCTCCAGCGCGGTGCTGTTGCCCAGGTACTCCTGGATCGGGTACGTGCCAAAGTTCATCGGCAGGTCGCTGGCGTGGTAGGCCCCGAGCCACCGGAAGGGGTTCAGGTTCGGGTACTGCCCGCCATTCTGGTAGCGGTACACCGGGATGTTCTGGTGGAGGCGCAGCATCGTGGTGTTGGCCGTGGGACACATCCAGTCGGTCATGTCGCCCTCCAGCACCGCAGCCGGGTCCGGCCCGGCTGTCAGGTTGTTGACCGGGTACGTGATCAGGGCCGCGTACTCATTGGCGCAGTTGGAGATGATGACCGGTCGGTGGGCGATCTGGCCCGCCGCCGCGCGCGTGGGATAGTCGCTGAAGATCAGCCGCTCGTCGGGCACGACGCTGAAGCTCAGCGCGGGCTCGGTGCCGTTGTCGGCGTACTGGCCGACGAAGTTGGAGATCTCCGCGAACGGCACCTGGCGCATGCACTCCAGCTCCGCCTGGGCGTCACACGGGAAGTCGCAGCCGAACTGCTGCGCCACGAAGGTGAAGTTGGTCTGGTCGTAGTCGGAGAAGCCCAGCGACTTGAGGGCCGTGCCGGACTGCATGAAGTATCCGCTCACCAGCGGCTTGTCGTGGTAGGCGTACGAGTGGAAGTCGGCGCTCTGGGAGCCGGCCGACTGGCCCCATTGCACGATCCGCGCGGGATCCCCACCGAACTGGCCGATGTTCTCGGACACCCATTCCAGGGCGGCGCGCTGGTCCATGATGCCCAGGTTCTGGTCCTGGAGCCCCCGCGCGTTGGGCCACCCGAAGATGTTCACGCGGTAGTTGATGGTCACCACGATGTGCTCCTGGGTCCGCTCCACCCAGCTGGTGGGCTTCTGCCAGTTGATATCGATGCCGCCGGTGGTGAAGGCCCCGCCCGTCATGAAGAACAGGACGGGGAGCTTGGACGCCGCCGTCGCATTGGCAGGCGTCCAGACGGCCAGGTACAGGCAGTCTTCGGACGTGGCCTCGCCCACGAGACCGGAACTGTAGCCCTGGTTTCCGTTGTAGATCATGTCACCCTCTCCCAGGTACTGGTTCCACAGGGAGGTCGCCGAGGACACATACTGCGGGCAGGAGGGGGGGTAGTGGTAGGTCGTGTGATGGGTGGTGGAGTTGGCCAGCTTAGCAGGGGGCAGCCATCTCCGGGAGGCCACGGGGGGTTGGGCGAAGGCGATGGACTTGAAGATGCGTGTGTTCGGATTCTCCTCCTCGATCACACCCGTGTAGACTCCGGTGCGAGTCTGGACAGTCAGACCGTCCGCGAGAGATGAATTCGAGCATTGTGCGGCGAGGAGGCCCGGCACGAGAAGAGCGAGGGCAAGTGCCCTGGATGTGAATCCCATGGTGTCTGTGTCTGATTGTCCTGCAAAGCACCTTGATCCCGCGGGTGCCAATGGCCCTTTTATAGATCCTCCGGCGTGGCTCGTCTCCGATCAAGCTCTCGAGTTTTCATCTCCAGCTTTTCTCTTTTTCCCGGTCCCGACACCGCCAGTGCGGCTTGACGTAGCCATTGCCTGAGGGAGTCGTGCAGGATCTGGAGCTAGCCCACTCGACCGGACGAGGGTGTCGTCATCCGATGGGGTCTCCTCGCGCAGGGCTTATACGCGTTGGGGATAGTAACCAGCAGCGGGGCCCCATAGTCCAGTCCATGCGGGGAATAGACTCGACCGGTGCACCGGTTCAGAGCCAATCGACTGCGATGGGACACGGGACCGATGGAGGATTGGGCACACACGCTCGGGACGTGTCACCTGATGGAGAGGTTCCAGCAGGCGCCGCCGTCCGAGGCCCATGAATGGGGAGGGTCTTGGGTGGTTGTGTGCCCTGTCAGAGAGGGCATCCCCGGGATCGCTCAGTCGGCCCCAAGCCGGTGATATTGGCCACGGAATATACCTTACGCGCCGGTAAGGTTTGTGGGGAGTGAGGGCTGCAAGTCGAGCGAAATTTCTCCGTCATCGGGATAGCCGGCTTCGTGCCAATCCCGTAAGCCCGTCAGGAGTGTCCACATGCTGACTGGGTGTCGGGGATGCAGGAGATGGGTGTCAAACAAACCGCGGGGGGGGAGATCTTTTCAGCCGAGCAGAACAGACGGAGATGGATGAAGATCAACAGAGCCTCCCGTCCATCAGATAAAAAGTCTGTGGTGGGCTGGTGGGCTGGTGTGTAGGTATTGTGCGCCACTGGGTTTGTGGGGTCGAAACTGCAAAGATGCGTTTTGATGCAGAAAACAAACAACCGAACGGAACGTGGGGGAAACGAAATTCGGGGGAAGAAGAATGGGGCCTGGCCCGCGCCCGCCATTGGCCCGGCTGGCCCTGTTCGGGGCTGCCCGGCATCCGGGGGGCTGATTCATCATCCGCACCAATCGCGTCCCGTGGCAGCCTCCCGCTAGTCCCGTTCGGGACCCTTCCCTCGCGCTAGGCCCAACCGAGCAAACCCCGCGGGTAACTTTCCCGGTCAGGCAGGGGAACCCTTGATGCCGTCATGGCCTGCAGGATTATTGCGTATTCAAGGCTGGCTGACCAGCTGGCTGACCGGTACAAGATGGTATGGTGATGAGATGACCAAGGGACAAACACACACAGAATACTGGTCCTACGGTTACAGGAAGCACGATCGCAGGCGTATCTGGGCCCAGTTCACCACGCACCTGCAATATATATATAGCCTGTGGTAGACCGGGTGTTCAAACCAGGTTGAGATAGCCAGGAAGAAGAGAATCCCATCATTCACCATGCTCGGTAGGGTGCGATATGGATAATTCAATTTACTGTGTACGTGGCCATGGACGGCATCTGATCCAGGATAGCCCATCCCTCATAGATCGTAGGTGTGGGACTCGATCTTGATGGTCGACACCTCCCAGGTCGTACCATCATCCGTGGTCTTCAGGCCGGACGAGGTGGCCTCGTTGATGGACAGCGTGTCGCCGAACGAGGTGTCCGCCGCGTTGAGGATGATGGTGGTGTCCAGGTACTCTGTGCAACCCCGTTATTCCTGTCATCTCTCGGACAATGAGGGTTGGAAACTTACCGTGAGCGGCAGTGGTGCTCTGGCATGCATCGTCCTGGCATTCGACCGCCGTACCCCAGCCCTGGGCCTGGCCGGAGCCTTGCTGGTGTTAGTCTATAGACACAAGGGGAAGGCATCGCCTCATGGACTTACTGGTCGACAGAGTGGACACCACCTCGCCGTTGATCGAGACCGTCTGGTCGTACTTGCTGGTGCTGTCGTTGTACTTGTCTGGGATGGGTGAGCAGGCTGTAACAGCAAAGGCTCTTTGAAGAGGTAAAATCCTTACAGTGCATGGTGATCCTGTCGCCCGCCGAGGCCGGGACTTCCTTGCCGCCCAACTGGGTGCCCTCGAGCGTGCTGGCCCAGGTACACCATTGCCCGGCACTCGCGCCGCAGTTGCTGCAAACATTATTCAGCAACAGTTTCCAGTGCATCCATCATGTCTGTTGAGAACTTACGCATTGGGGTCGGAGAAGGAGACGGCCAGAGCCTGGATCAGGTCACCGCCACTGGTGCCCATGCCGGGCCAGAGGGCCAGACGGTCCTTCTGGGGGCTGGGAGCTTCCGGCAGCACCAGCGTCGTGTTGGCCTCGCGGATCCACGACTGGGTCGGGCCCAGGGAGAAGTAGGGGCCGAATCCGACCGTGCTCTGGCCGTAGGCAGCGCCGACAGTGGCGAGGAACGCAAGGGCTTCGACTCCGCGCATGGTGATGGTAGTTCGGATAGGGCCGAGAAAGGAAAAACTAGATGTTTGAAGCAACTTGACTCTCTTCAGCTTGGGTCCCCGTCACTTTATAGACCGGAACCCAAACGGCAGAGGTCCTTTCCGTGCCGTTAAAATCTTCAAACCGAAGATGTCTCCACCGCGAACGGCCTTGTCCAGGGGGCACCAGAGCCGGACATAGTCCATGTCTGCATTCTGCAGATATTTTACCGCAGGTCGTTTGGGGCAGCTGTTTCACGTCCGTCCTCGATCCGGACCCTGAGAGCGTCTAGGGTGGTCGCAAGGCCGGGCCTAGTGTCAATCCCCGACACTCCCCGGCCCACCAACGTTTCAACCGGGCCTCCGGGTTGCTGATCCATCGACTGATCGGGGAAGATGATGAAATGAACCCCGTGTCAATAGAAATCACTGCAGAGCTAAGTATAGCATCGCCCTGTTCCCACGCGAATCAGGTTTGAGCTGCGGGGTGAATGTCTTTGGATCATCTACCAGTCTGAAGAGCTGTCAGCAGCCATACCAAGGCACTACTAATCCTCAGGGGCTAAGGTCGCTCTTCCTGATCGGGAGTCTGTCACGTAATGCCTTCCTCGGCTCAACCCCAAAAGGAAACCCCCGTGCCTAAACCGGATGATATCCAACCGGGGACTTTCCATCGTTGGAGACTGGGGGGTCAGTGGGCGTCGACCATAGTTATGCAGACCGATCGTCCGAAAGGACCGAGGGTTACTCGGCAGTTGATAGATAGTCCGCGAGAGTGCATACGGGAAAGGGACAAGAATGACAAGGGGCTTAGGTGGTACGCCAAGAACTGGTCTGGCCTTATTGATATTAGTGGTATAAATATGCCTGTACTACCCAAAATTCTCGTCCAACGCGCTGAAAAATGCTCATCCGAAAATCCAATGTCTAATAATACGACGCTAGCCCGAGCTGGATGGGAGCTGGAGTACGATCACTGTCTCAAGGAGGGACCGTGGTACTTCGGCTCCTCCATGGAAGAGACACTGGTCTCCTCAGTCCGCTCCGGGAAACCGTCGAACGACTTGGCGTAGGTCGCAATGGAGTGGGCGACCAGCTGCCGGAAGAGAGATGGGTTAGCCAGCTGTCGCACGGGGATCACACGTTGCGGACGGTCCTACCTTGGTGTTCCACTCCCAGGCGGTCAGGTTCAAGTTGGCGACGGTGTCGCAGAGCTGGTGGTAGCACGGATCGTACCACTCACCGGTGACGCCCCCAAACATGGCCTGCTCCTCCACGGTCTTGACCCCCTCCGCACCGGTGGCGATGCCACCGCCCGGAATGCCGTGACGGATGAAGGCATCGTAGTCGCTCCGGCCATCGAAGGGAATGAAGGTGTAGTTCAGGCCGTGGTCGTCGTAGAACTCGGTGTACAGGTCGCGCAGCTCCTCCGAGCCCACCGGGTTGACCGCGTTGGTGGCGTTGTACACCTGGTATGCAAAGTTGGGGGAGGCAAGCATGTCGTAGTCCATGAAGAGGCGAATCTTTTGGTTCTCCGCCGGGGTGAGGACCGAGACGTAGTAGTCGGAGCCGAGCAGACCCTCCTCCTCGGCGGCCCACCAGGCAAACCGCACGCAGTTGTTGACGCTGTACTGGGTGAGCAGGGTGGCCAGCTCCAGCAGGGTCAAACTGCCGGAGCCGTCATCGTTGATGCCGGGGCCCTCCCCGACACTGTCGCTGTGCCCACCCAGCATGACACAGTTGTCCGGATCGCCGCCCGTGGTCTGGGCGATGATGTTGGTGGTGTGGATGGTCTCGACGATGGCGTCGATGTAGGCGATGGCATCGACCTTCTCGCCCCGGTGCAGCTTCTCGAGGAACGGGGCGGCATCGGTGTCGGAGATGCCGAACGTGGAGACATGATCCGGGGTCGGGGTGCCCAGCGTGCCGCTGAGGTCGCCCTGCTCGTTGTTGTAGACGACGGCGGCGACGGCGCCCGCCCTGCCGGCCAAGTCCGACTTGGTTCCAAAGGGACAAGTGCCTCGACTGATGAGGGCCACAGCGCCGGCGAGGTCGGACGGGTAGTCGGAGGCCTCACAGCCGTGGTTGGCGACGGCGACGAGCTGGCCGTAGACGGGCTCCTTGTGTTTGGTCGGGGGGGTCAAGCCCATGGCGGTGGCGGACTCGGGGACGGTGTGGCCCAGGACGAGACGGGACTCGAAGACATTGCCGGTGACGGCGGGGAAGGACTGGTTGGAGACGGTGTAGTAGTCGCCGAGGTCGGTGAGGGTGGAGTAGATGTAGTCGAGGGTGCCGAGGTGTCCTGGAGGGGGGAGGCGTCAGTGGTGCGGGGATGGGCAGGACAGGACAGGACAGGACGGCTGGTTGGTTACCTTTGCTGCCGATGACGCGGGTGGGGTGGTTATACTCCTCCTGGCCCAACTCGGCGATCTTGTAGAGCTGACGAGCGCGGTGCAGCAGGTTTTCGGCCTTGACCTGCTCCTGCAGCAATGGGGAGCTGATGAGGGGCTTGTCGGCGGCGATGGGGTCGTGGGTCTGGTACAGGGGCAGCTGGAGGGCCCCGACCGGGCCCAGCAGCAGTGGGACCAGGGGGAGCGCCTTGGAGTCGACGCGCATGGTGGAGGATAAAAGATGCAGTTGGGGGGGGGAGGGATTGAAGTTGGAGGGAGAGGAATGGAGGGAAGAGAAGAGAGGAGAAGAGGTGAGGTGAGGAGAGGGAAAGGAAGGGAGAGAGAGGGATGAGGATGGTCAAGTAGGACTCCGGACTTCTCCAAACAGGAAACAAGATAACAACCCCCAGTCAGCTGATAAGGCGGCATCAGGCACCGCACTTGCCGCGTCGGGACTAGCCGCGCCTCACCCGGGCTGCCTGAGGATTGACCTCTACTTTACGTATCTCGTACTGTACTGGTAATCCGGGTAATGCAATCACCACCAAAGACAGCTGCATTCTTGGCCCAACAACCAAACCGATACGAGAGTCGCGTCAAGTGATTCCAGAATCTCCGTGTTCCCCACCAATCCCCCCCAACCGGTCCTCTACGCTCCATCCCCATCCTCATACTTGGTCCATGGATAGTCCGATGACGCGTGATAATACACGCTCAAATACACCCCCGTCTTCTCGCTGTACGCGAACGAGATCCACGACGTCAGGCACGACGTCTTGCCCAGGTCGCGTTCGGGGCTAAGGATAGCACATCCAGTCAGTGGCAACCCAATTCCACCCCCGGGGGCTCAAGGGGGTCATCGAAGGGGTGGTCTGTCTCACTAGAAATCCTCCACCGTCTGCTCCAGCCCCGCGCCATACTCCTCCAGCCCGATTCGCTGCAGGAACCGTGCCACGGCTCGCACCACCCGCCCGTCATTCTCGCCGTGCACAGGCAGGTACAGCTTGGTGATGGGCACCGGGTCCCCCGCCCGGATCTCATGGTTATACACGATTGGCGTCCGACGCGGGGTCGCCCCGGCGTTGAAATCCTCGGTCACCGGCCGGGGCCCCGACGGCAGCTCCATCACCTCCCACAGCTCCTGGAGATACTCGAGCCCGCGAGCCCGTGTCGGAGACTGTACGCGGCCACCCAGGGTCCACAGCTCCTCCATCTTGGCCCAGGTCACCTCGATCTCATAGCCATAGAACTTGAGCCGAGACTGGGCCGGCGCCGTGCAGTCCCACGAGAAGAATGCCGACCGCTCGTACCCGCCCGTCTCCTCCATGTACGCGTCCATGAGGGGGAAGGCGGCCGAGTAGTAGTCCAGCATCGAGCCCAGCTGCCGGATGGACTCCCGGTGTAAGCTGGCGACGCTCTGCCCGGTCACCTGGCACTTCGGCATCGGGAGCGTGTACCCCTTGACGGAAATGGCGTCGTCCCTGACGTCGAACCCGAACATGCCTTGCGAGCGGCGGTCACTGTACTCCGGGGCGGCGCCTTTCAGGCTATCCTGTTCGTCCGGGGTCAGCGCGTGGAGGGCCCAAAACCGCTCCAGCAGACGGGTATCGAATCCAGGGATCTGGAGCCTTTCCAGTTCCCCGACGAACTCTTGCATCGTGAGACGGTTGTACGGGTCCCGCTCTGTGCCCGACAACGGGCTGAGCGGCTCGAACCCGATCCGGGCGACGGGGTGAGGGCTGCCATGTTGCTGGTAGTTCACACTGAACTCGAGGGGCAGACCGCCCAGGGAGATGGCGCAGCGGAATCGGTGGGGATAGGGCCCGAGCCGGGGAATGAACGTGTTACGGTAGAAGGTCAGGTATTTGATCTGCTGGGCGGGGCTATAGCGAGCCGATGCAAGCACTTTAGCAAGGAGGGGGCCAGTCTTCTCCCACCATGCTTCCTGGTCGCTATCCTGGGTGATGATCTCCTTGTTAACAGCATCCAGTGGCAGGTTGGTTGGGGGAGCCGGCTTGTACGCGGGCAGGATGCTTGTTCCACAACTGCCGAAGTCCATTGTGGTCAATGATGACATGGTCTGTCGAATATACGAAAAAGGTGTTCTTCCTTGGATTGGGATATACTGAAGCTCAATATGGCATTCTGAACGGAGATGTGGGTTCGTCTTATACAAGGCCCGTCGGCCGAGGATCTCGTATTCCATCCCTCCATCTCGGGTGTGCCTTGGAGGTCAACCTCAGCTCTCACAGGTGGGTGAGTGTCGTGCCCTCCTGAAGAATGCAACGCAACCAGAAGCTGTACACATCCTGAGTCTCGGTTTTGCAGTCCCTCTGTCTCTCCCTGCAGGTGCAGTAATCCGCGTCTCATGGGGTCGGACAAGCCCTCTCATAAGCCAGTAACATAGGGCCCTTCTATCCCACGATTCTACTGGTGGTGGTACCAGGCGGAACGTTGGCTCTGCGGGGCTACCTGCATCTGGCTCGTATCGGGCATGGTGTGTGCATCCCACGATGGATCAGGCGTGCTGGCTCAGATGCTTGTTGTTTCAAATAGGCAGAGCGACGGGGCGATAGCCAGTAGGAGTATAATCCTACCTCCCCAGCCCGAGCATCCCTGATCTCCAAGAATGAACAGCAGCACCCTACCGCCGACCGGGACAATTCTCGTCCGATATGCTAAACTCAGCCCTGTGCCACATGGTGTCGGTTGCTGCCCCCAGTAGCTGATTTGCGCCCCACTATCCTGCGCATCCCCTGCATCCTGCACATCATCCGAAGCAGCACTCGGATCGACCTATATTCTACCCGCTACCAGTCGGCTCCACTGCTTGAAAAGCCCCGAATTCCTGGATACGAGGTTTGGCCCGCCCTCAGGATGAGGCTGCCAAGGGAAGTAGGCCATCCATCTCTTGAGGGTGACGTCAAGGGTTATGCCGGAATGCGTTATGCAGTGTTGTGCCAGGCTTACGAATGTTGGAGTTGTGCGTCACGTGCTATCTGTATGCCTGCCTACATATTCAGGCATCAGTCGTACAGCCAATGAGCTCCCGGGTGGACCTGATGGCCCACACTGGCAGGCTATCACAGTTCCTAAGCCTCAATGGACTGGGAGAGAGGTGGATCAAAACGGTCCCTCCAGACCAGTAGGACCAGCCTGCTGAGGATGGGTCATACGGAGAGTTGGTTGGAAGGGCATCCGCTGCTGCCCTGGATCTACCAGTCATGAGTCCAGTATCTGGGACGGTGGAAGAACCATGGGCCTAGCACTCTCTAGGGCCAAGCTAGGAGCCGGGCAGTGCAGCTAGCATCTGTGTTGATGACTCGCAGTGGGCCCAAGGCAACACTCGTCTATAAATATGATGTCGCTGTCAACATCTCCAACCCAACAACAACCCGTTGAATTTCTCCTCCCACCTTCCTCCTCTGTCTCTCAAAATCACTGGTTCCCATCGCCATGCGCATCGCAACCGCCCTTCTGGCTCTCACCAGCCTCTCCGCCGCGCCTGTCCTAGCTAGCTCCAAGGCCGAGCAGTGCGCTGTCATCCCGGAAGATGTGATCGTCAAGCCGCTCTGCGACCGCGAGCTCCAAGCCAGCTACCGAGAGTACCTGCGCGACGGGTTCCAAACGGAGCTCGACAAGGCCTGGGGCGAGGAACGCGACCTTCAGAGCGCGCCCTCCTTCTACGGCATCCCCATCCCCTCATTCGCCACGTCGCTTTACGAGCGGCTGACACAGAGCCCCGAGCAGTACGATGTGTGTCCCACCATCGCGGACACGATCGGTGGGTTGAAGTACCGATACGAGCCATCCAAAGAGTTCCCGTGTTGCAGGTCCTCCGTGAAGGGGGCGATCGAGCGGGCCGTTGAACACTTTATGGCCGACAACGAAGAGAGCTACAATGATTATGCCGCCGGGTGGTTTGGACGATTTGATCCGGACGGGAGAATGGATGGGATCTTGAGGGTGTGGAAGGTGGCGCCGTCTCGTGTTGACCTGTAGATGGGGGAGGGGGGGGGACAGGTGAGGGAGGATAGTGATGTTTCACGCCGTACGGTTGGATGAGGGAATATGGGGCGGATTTGGGATGATCATGTTTGGATTGATAGAATGGTGGCATGAAAGTGTGGTTCATTGCATGTTGCATGTTCGCTTGAGCGGATGGGAATAATAATTCAATAGTACACAGTCAAGATGGATATAAAAAACATGCGATGCTCAGATGATGGCGCGCGAACTGGCTAACAGACGAATGGCAACCTTACGAAGGCTCACTTGCTGCCGAATCCCGGGAGGACACTCCCCACATTCTGGGCTCCGCTGGCAAGAGAAGAACCCGCCGACTGGATCCCCGACGACAGGCCCTGGCCAGCACGCTGCGACGTCTCGTCCACGGGGTCGGTGATGCCCGCCATCGGTCCTCCATAGGAGCCCTGGTCATCCTTGCCACCGCGCTCAGCCCGGTTGATGCCTTCTTTCGACGCCATGTTGCCCAAGGGGGCCAGAAGCCCATTCTCGCCGACCTGGTTCCCGATGAGGTTGTTCACATCGTCCTGGATCTGATCGACTTGCTTGCTGCCCGTGATCTTTGTCTTGGAGAGGCTGTCTGGATGGGGTCAGCGATGCGCCCCGTTGGGTTTAGGAAGGAGGCCCCAAGACAGAGGCCGACTAGACTCGACTCACCCTTGGTGGCATACGACGCCTTATTGTCCCCGTTCCCGAACCACTTCAGGTACTGGTCCTCCAGCCAGGGCATCCACTTCTCGTACTGGTCGTTGTAGACCTCCTTGACCCAGTCGGCGTAGGACTGCTTCTCGCGCTGTTCGGCGGGGAGGTTGTCGTAGATGTGGCGCTGCTGTTCCTCGGTGTGGGCGGAGGGGGTTCCGAGGGCCTGCTTGATGGTGTCCATGGTGGATAGATATTCTTGCGAGGGAAGATCGGTGATGGTGAGAGTCGGTTGCGATGAAGTCTGCCACGTCTGGGGCGGGTATAAAAGGGCGGGCCGTGGCTGGCGGGAGACCATGACGTATGCGCTGATACCACTCTGTATCACAGTGTTAAAGTGTAGAACTGATGCAAGATGGATGGCTCATCCAGGGTTGGATCTGGTCGGCACACGTGGAGAGCCGATCATGACGTCATTTACCTCCCGCATACAGTATAAATTATCGCTGCACTCTAAAAAAGAAAAAAAAAAAAACATCGCCCAATCGACGTGACTGAAGCATAGGTAAAAGTGAATCTAATCAGAATTGTTTGGGTGAAAATCGAGAAAGTCACCTGTGGGTTGGCGGTAGGAGATGATGTATCCAGCCTCCAGACACGATGCAGTTAGCGAGTCGGCCATGCGGCATTCCTTCCGAGTTTGACAAAACCGTCGACATGAGTACTATTAAATTACTACTAAAGTACTACTACTACTACTACTACTACTACTTTACTGCTCGTAAGTCCTTAAGTACCGCAGCTGCACGGCGTCCCCGAGACGGAACACATTTTCCACCAATCGGGAGAAATACGTGGCCCTACCACGCGGCCCGAAACAACAAACCCCAATTCCGGGGATTCGAGAATCTACAGTGGCTGTAGCCCCATTCGCCATGCGGTGTATCAACCGTGAGATCTGTCTGTCATATTCTATAACTTCGGAACAATCGTTCTCGCGCGACCCCGGACCGATCCCCCTCCCGACCAGGTCTCATCCTATAAAATCTATGCCATCTCATCGTGCGTCGTGTCCGCCCCCTTCTCCGGGTCCACCACGCTCTTCTGGCGGTGTCGCTCGAGCTCCTCGCCGAACCGGTCGGGGATGTGGGAGGTCTTCCAGGGCTTCATGTTCGTCTCGAAGATCATGTCGATGTCTTCGAGGGACCGCTGCGCCGTCTCCGGGTAGAAGAAGAACACGTGGACGGTCATGACGGTGCAGAACACCCCGAAGATGATGTACGTCTTCCACTGGATGTTGGTGAAGGCCGGCGCCACGAAGTAGGCCAGCGCGAAGTTGAAGATCCAGTTGCCTGCGGCCGAGAGACCGACGCCCTTGGCGCGGTACTTGAGGGGGAACACCTCCGACGCGTAGATCCACGCGACTGGGGCCTAGATGTACAGTTCCATGAGTCTTGATGTGCCAGCTGAGGGGGTTGATGGGGGAGGGGCGCATACCCAGGTAAAGCCATAGACGGCGACGAAGATGTACGAGCAGGCGATGACTCCCTTGCCGGGAGCCCCGTCGATCTCCCATCGCAGGTTGGAATTGCCGTCCACCTCGTCCACGTGGTGACCGCGCGAGGCCATCAGACCGGCAATGGCAAAGTGCATGGCCATGCACAGGATCGACCCGGTGAGCAGCAACAGCCGCCGCCCGATGCGGTCGACGTAGGGCAAGATGATGCCGGTGGTGATGAGGAAGATGACATACTGGATGGCCGACGAGTACAGGGTGGTGTTGCCGGACTGCGCCAGGTCAGACTCGGACGCCCAGATCAAGGACAGTCAGACTTACCATTCCCGCCATGTTGAAGATGTAGACGACGTAGTACATGGCGACATTGCCTCCCAGCAGCTGTTGCCAGACCTGGGCACTGAGACCGCAGGCGGTCCGCTTCCACATCTTGGGGCCAAAGAGCGACAGGAGGGTCACGTCCTGGGCCTCACGGGCAATCCGCACGGCCTCCTGCACCTCCTCGAACTCCACCTGGACGACGGGGTCGTTGCGGTCCCCCCTGGCGTGAAGAAGCGCCAAGGTGTCCAGGGCCTCCTCCCAACGCTCCTGACCGGCCAGCCAACGCGGCGACTCGGGGAAGAACGGCAGCGCTGCGAGAAGAACCAGGGCTGGGACCCCCTGGATGCCCCAGGAGACCCGGAAGGACGCCGCCCCCGCGAGACCTTTGCCGCAGCCATAGCAGATCAGGTACATGATGAGCATGCCCCATTCCACGGCCCACTGCTGGATCCCGACGATGCGGCCTCGGATGCGCGCCGGAGCCAGCTCGGCCAGATACACACAAACCTGCGAAGAGGTAACGCCGACTGCCGAGGGGGTTAGACGCGACGGGGGGGGGTTGACCATGGCAGAGCCCGAGCACGTACCTGCCAGACCGCTGACGACTCGACCAGCGACCAGTTGGGCCACAGTCTTCGTGCTGCATTGGATGGCTGCGCCGATGACCCAGACCACACAGGCGATCATGAGCGCACGACGACGACCGAGGCGATCGGACAGGAAGCCAGCCCCGAGGGCACCGGCAAACGAGCCCGCAGACATGGAGGCCGTGATCTAGAGCCGATCGTATCAGCGTCAACGGGTCCCGTGCGGCGGTCTACCAAAGCCAGGCCACTTACACCACCCTGCAAGTCCGAGTCCGGATGGTGGAAGTATTCCAGGTACTGCTCCGTGCCAATCCAGGCACTCATGGAGCTGACATCGAAGCCGAACAGGGCACCGCCGATGGTGCCGAAGGCGGCAAGAACTGGTCAGGCTGGCTGTCAGTTGGAGGGCCACAGGAGCCGGGTAGGAAAGACTCTTGACATACGGTAGATGTTTGTAATCCGATACATGGTGTCCACAAAAAAGAATTAATTGCCCGCGATGGCTGGACTGCACTCGGATGGAGATGCGGAGAACCGACTCGACTCGGGTCCGGGGGAGGTTATATAGAGAGCAGGGCAGGCTCGCTGCCGAAGAGGTACCCGGCCGGGCTGGCACGGCTGGCCTCTAGCATCCAGCATCCAAGCCGTGGCGTCACTCCCGGAGGAGATGCAGTGGTGGCAGCTGGGTGGTGCGAGACACGCATGGGGCTAAAGTGGCCTGGGGCTGGAACGAGAAGGGATCATCGCCCCCAAGGGATGCTAGCAATGCGGAGGTCCGGGGATTCAAGGCGGGTGCGCGAATCACAGGATCCGGGGGGGGGGGGGGGGGGGGTAGGCAGCCCTCGCAGCCCTCCGCATCCCAAGTGGGGAAGGCTATTGGGCCCCGGATCCAGTCGGTTGATTCTGCCTCGGAGATTTTCCCAGTTCGTGGCCCTGGCCGGGTGAATGGCTTTTTTAACCGATGTCGGGTATATTGCTTGCCCTGGGGGCCCTGGCCGGGGAGGCGGGGGCTGCAATCCTGGAGAGGCCGGAGGAGTTGCCATGCGGAGACCTCGTGGAGGTCCTGTGGAGGTTCTGTGGAGGACCTGTCTTCGACGTCATAATTCTGCCGCATCGTCATCGTCTTTCGACGGAGACTAAGGGAGTGACAGCTGCCCTTCTCCAGACCAGCGGGGAGGGATAGGGATTCACCCGATGCTCTCCAGCCCGCCCCCGTCGGGATGGCGTCCGAGGCCGGGAGAGGCGCTGGGAAGACCTAATCCGGCCTGCATGCCAGGTCGAGTCTTCGCCAAAGCTGCCAAATCCTCATGGTAGCCGCCAGATTAGGACGCCCTTGCTGTTCGGTGGCTTGGTCTAATTATCTTCCACGGCCGTATGATCCGATCCGGGTGGCCGTCGCAGCGGTGACGCCTCAACCGTCGCCCAAAGCACAGAAGCCCAACTGCCCTCCTTGTCAACCCTGCCCTACTCTTCCGCCGGAAGTATTGGAAGTCAATGGCGGATCGAGTCGTTGACTCATTATCAATCCGACGGTACGTGCCGTGTGCTGGATCCAAGGTTCTCAGACTCTCGGAACGCAACCCAGTCTTTACCGATGCTGCCGTACCATGGGGCATCTGGCATCGCGTGGGACGTTTTCTGGATATGACTACCGGTATTTTGTCCACGATACGTTCTGTTGGTCCGACTCGAGGCTGGTCGTGCGGCCTAATACTGCTACCAAATATCGGCAGGGGGTGAAAGTACGATCGTTTCTTGTCGGAAATACCTCCCTCTGTGGGGGATGATGCTCGAACTGAAAGCCGTCTTCGGAGACACCGATGGCATCAACCTCCTACTTGTATCCGACGGTGTTTGGGTTGGCTCACAAACAACATGGTGTTCTGGCCGACACTCAGCTAGTAGGCTTGATTTTTGGCTCCCGGTATAAGCCCTTCTAGCGAGTTCAGTCCGTGGATGGCATTGGCATCTAGTGGGTACGTCCACTGCTGTCGAGTGTTGCTCTTGAATGCTGGGCTACAACCGTGTGGCATATCACCCAACAACGCGTCGCGCAGCGGCTTGATATCGTCAAGAGCGAAAATGGAAGCAACATCATACCCACGCGTTTTATCATATATGGCACCGCGTCCCGACCCTCTTTGTGATGACGCAATCGTTCAGCCGGGTGTCCGGATCCTGGTTGTAGATGTGGAAGGGAAGGGGGGCGGAGGGACGGTAAGAGCCGGCTCTGGCGCGTTCGTGAGGTTCCATGGCTTCTAGGAGCTATATCAGTCAACAGGAGAAAGGAGTCGATCCGTGCCGCCTAGGACGTATAGTCTACTGGTACGGTGTTCTGGGTTAGCTCTCGCCGGCGATGATCGAGGGGGAAGAGACACAGGTTGGCTATGGATGCACTGAGGGAGACTGGACAGACATTTGCTCAGGCCAAAGAGAAGCATGATAGTTGGAAACTTTGCTGGTGTCCTCGGATCATTGTCAATACTTCATAAGGGGGTCAATCGCCACACAACTCCTCCTGAGACTTTGCTCTGGCCAAAGGGTGGGGTCATTGGTAGATAGCACGATAGACTGGAGTCTCCGGGCAAGAAATCAACCATCAACAGCCGACATCAACAAAAGAAATGCTGCAGTCTTTGTTGGGCTGGAATCAGGGGGGTATTAATTCCATTGTGACGGCATTATAATACAATCCTTTGATCACCAAAGCATCCAATCAGCTCGCATGGCTCAGTTGGTAGAGCGCATGACTAGTAATCATGAGGTCCTCGGTTCGAATCCGAGTGTGAGCATCTCTTTCTTTTTTTTGGGGGGGGGGTGTACTCCGTAGGGCGTGTTGTGGTGGCTATCTATCTTCATGTGATTTATGTCTATCATTCACTGGCAAGGGGGGAGGGGGGTCTTCTTTTTTCTACCTTCTGATAGCAACACTGTTGACTGTCCCCCTTCTTGTCCTAGCAATAGTAGTTTCTTTGCTACTTCAGTTCCGGGTACATGTCTTTTTGACCAACACCCCGAGGACTTGATTCTCAGGAAGCAAACGGAAACGGAAGCCATTATTATATATATTGCTGCAGCGATTCTGCCCTGTCATACTGCCACCCAATTCACCCCTGCATTCCCCTTGCATCGTCTTACCCGGATTCCATACAGTCCATGATTCACCTTCTCCTGTACCGCCAAACTCGCAAAAAGCCCTCCTGACAGGCCCTCTGTTCAATATCTGCAGTGGCGGCGGTGAGCTCTCCGGCCCATCGACATGTCAAGCCCGAACACGAGGCGACGCAAGGGACGACCCTGGCCGGTATCCCGGGCGAGCTGAAGGCGACGCACCTTGAGATGCACTCGGAGTGGCGGTGAAGACCGGGTTCTTCTCAGGGCTCTCAGGGGGGAGGGAATCCGGGGAGAGCCACTGGGAATCATCATGGCCCACCCAACCCCAACTCGGGATTCCGCCACCGAACGGTTCAGCTTGCCTCCCTGTCATTCCCTGCCAGAGACATGTCCCAGATAGAGAAACCCCGCAAGAATGCGACCGTGGGGAAGGGCTAGTCCCACGGATCGGCGGGACGGAGATGACCAGGTTGTGTTGCATCCAGAGGCGTCTCGACCGCTGGGCCACGTGTGGCAGAGCCGGACGCAAGGGTTGCATTCCTCGGCATTGGGCCAGACCTGAAGAAATAGGGCAACTGGTCAGCACTCCGCAGCGATGGCCCGATCCGACAGTAACCGCACCCGTTCCTTCGAGAGAGAGAGAGAGAGAGAGAGAGAGAGAGAGAGAGAGAGAGACAAAAGTTTGAGTCGGAGTCTGAGTCTGACGCCAACGGTGGTGACAATGAGCAAGTGACATCGGAAAAGGTCGCCTGAGGCAGCCTGCAGAGACTGGAGGGCAACAACTACTAGGCCGATAGCTTAATCTGGTCGGCCCCCATAGGCGGGCCAAAATTAGCTCGAGGCCAAGCCACTTGATTGCCCTGATTGCCCTGATTGCCCTCATTGCTGGGTGATTGGATCCGTCCGTGTCAGATTCGCAAAGATAAGCCAATGCCCTCAAGTCGTGCCCAGAGATAACTGCCTCGGCCTCTGGCTGGCTGGCCCTTTCCTGCTCGCGCACTGATAGCCGGACCCGCCTCGGCCCTCCTGAATCGCCAATCCCCATGGATGGATGATGGCCCGACGTGCATCCAGGCACTCCGCCTGGTGCAACTAGGCCGCGAGCTAATCCGCGTTTCCCCAGGTGTCAATCCATCCTGCGTCGCCGATCGTCCAGCTGTCCAGGATGCAAGGGATGGACCATGGATAGGGGGCACCCGCGCGGGGGTGGGTGACAGACCGCAGCCGTCTCGCCTAGTATTCACCTTCCACTCCTCCTCTTGCCAGCCCGTTTCTGGCGCATTCCGGGGGCTGGCCAGCCGTGATGTAACCCTGTGCGCCCCGAGGCCACCCACGAGGCGCCGTGGGACGAGTCCTATTTGCGGCGAGCCAAGGGAACCCAGGAGGATGCATATCAGGTGAGACGACCATCAGGGAGGCGTGATAACACAGGGCCTGGGACGGCCGCAATTGGGCGGCCGGAGACTTGGTTATCAGCGCTCGCAACAGGGATCATCGCTCCTTCTTGCCTTCCAGAACACTGTTCTGCCCGGATGAACTGACGCGCTGGGTGGCGATTCGCACTGCCTATCTATAGGGTTTATCTCTGGTCGGTGACGGCCAAGCCCACTAGTAGGAATGGTCTGATACACGACGACCTCTTATCTGCAACTCGGAATCAGATTCACGGTGGTACAGCGGCCCTCGAGGGCCTTCCATACATATAATCTCCCCTGATCCCCCCCCTCCCCGGTCCAGAGGGTTCGTCTCTCTCGCCTCTTCCGGTGCCCTCTGTTTCCCACCTCACCACATTCTACCTCCTCCCCCTCCCCCCCCCAAACGATGGCTGAAGATTCCGCCACGGCGGCCTACGAGACCTCCAGTAACCGGAGCCCCCATGAGGAGAAGAAAGGCGAGCCAGCCACGGGCTGGTCCTCGGTGGACGTCGACTATGGAGCGGAGACCGACCTGAAGCGCAGCCTGTCCACGCGGCACTTGACCATGATCGCGCTGGGCTCGTCCATCGGCATGGGCCTGTGGCTGGGCAGTGGTGAATCCCTCGAGAACGGCGGTCCTGCGGCTATCTTCATCGGCTACCTGCTGAGTGGCACCATGATCTGGTCGGTCAGCCACTCCATCGGGGAGATGGCGGTCATGTACCCGCTGCCCTCGGCCTTCACGCAGTGGACGGAGATGTTCATCGACCGGTCGGCGGCCTTTGCCCTGGGCTGGGCGTACTGGTTTTCTTACTTCATCACCATCGCGAACGAGCTACAGGTACGGCGACTTCCTTCTCCGCGATGCGGTGGGCTCTGCTGACGGGGGGGGATGATGGGGGACGGGTTAGGGGATCGTGACGGTGCTCAACTTCTGGACAGACAAGGTGCCGACGGCGGCGTGGATCACGATCTTCTGGATTGTGATCATCTTCATCAACGTGTTTGCGGTCAAATTCTTCGGGGAGGTCGAGGTGGTGGCCTCGTCCATCAAGTTCGGCTGGATCTTCATCGTGATCATCTCTCTGATCGGTGCGTCCCCCTTGTTCGAGCCTGGTGGAAGAATCCTGCTCATGTTCCGGTATAGTGGTCTCGGCCGGGGGTGCCCCCAAGGAAGGCCCGATTGGGTTCCGGTACTGGAACTCGATGCCCTTCACGAACGGCTTCAAGGGCTTCCTGTCGGTGATGCCGACGTGTATCTTCGCCATGTCCGGCTCGGAGAACTCGGCCCTGGTGGCTGCAGAGACAGACAACCCGCGCAAGGCCGTGCCGCGGGCCGTCAGCTCCATCTGGCTGCGTCTGTCGCTGTTCTACATCCTGGGCTCGCTGATGATCACCATCACCGTGTCCCCCAAGGACCCCAACCTGTTCGGAGGCACGGGGGTCAACGCCTCGCCCTTTGTGATCGCCTACCGCAACGCTGGTCTGGCCCCGTTGGCGCACATCATGAACGCGGTCATCTTCATCTCGGTGCTGTCGACGGGCAGTATCTCGGCCTACGGAGGCTCGCGCACCCTGATGGGGTTGACGCACCTGCGCATGGCTCCCAAGGTTAGTGAGACCGGCCCTTTCCCTCCCTCTCTCTGCCAGGAATGCCTCCCCACTCACACACACCCCCCCCTTTCGTCTGGGTACAGATCTTCGGCAAGGCTGACAGTTCCGGTCGCCCGGTCGCCGGACTGGCCATCACCCTGATCATCGGCGGTGGCCTGGCGTACCTGAACGTCAGCAACAGCGGCGCCAACGTGTTCACCTGGTTCTCGAACCTGACCTCCCTGTTCACGCTGTTCGGATGGGGCACGATCTGCCTGTCGCACCTGCGGATGCGGCACGCGTGGAAGGTGCAGGGACGGTCGGTGGAGGACCTGCCGTGGCGGTCGTGGACATACCCCTACGGGGCGATCTGGGGCCTGTTCTGGTGCATCCTGCTGATCATCGCGGAGTTCTACCTGAGCCTGTGGCCGCTGGGCGGCAACCCCAACGCGAAGAACTTCTTCGCCAACTACGTGTCGGTGGTGGCCATCGTGGTGCTGTATCTCGGGGCGCGCATCTACTACCGCGGGCCGTGGTGGGTGGACACCAGCACCATCGACCTGGACAGGTTGCGGCGGTTCTATGCGGAGACCAGCGACGAGGAGGCCAAGCCGGCGAAGACGGGGGTGAAGAAGTATGCGTCCAAGGTGTTGGAGACGGTGTTGAGTTAAAGGGGGGTGTCAAGTAGGATGGCTATTATGAACTCATGGAAACTCCCGTAGTATTTTCAAATATATGTATGTTATTGTCTGTGTCTCCTGGTCCAGTCTAGATTGGTGTGGTGTGATGTGGTGGTTCCTGCCGGTGACTTACGAATGTCACTCCTCCCTCCAGGCCTGGATGTATTCCAGCGAGCAAGATAAGCCCCCCCCCCTGAATCTCCAACTTCCCCCAACCCTGATAGGATCCAGATCCAGCTGGACTGCAGATAAGCCGGGCGACTGCAACGCGGACGGCACGGATGTGGGGCTTCCGGGTGGGAAGAGAATCCTCGTATTCAGAGCTGTCATATTGGGTCCCTGGAGACGGTGAATCATCATAGGGGGTTTCTGGGGGGATGCGACCGGGGGGATTGCTGTCGGGTGGAGATGGACGGGGGAGGGCACGGCAGAGGATCGATCGAGGTCGTATTCGGTCGGTAAGTACTGTCTGGGGTGAGAGGGTGAGAGGGTGAGAGAGCGAGAAAGTGCTCCAGTTACGGAGTACGGAGACAGTATATCACTCCATCCTGACGTGTCAGTCCAGGCCAAGTTCCCAGCCACCAGCCAGAAGACTGCGCTGTCGCTGTAACTAGCCTAGATGCCGGATCAGTCATCTCTCTCCAACCCCCTCAGTTCTTTCGTGATAGGGGGGCCAAACGATTTCAGCGACAGGTGAAGACACCACAGGATGCAAAATCACGCCGTAGTATATAGACATAAAGGTGTCTTTCTGTTTGAGACACACTCTTCACCATGATTTCTTTTGAATTAGATATGGAAGAAGCATGATCCTCTTTGTCTTCTGCAAGACATCCAGGTCGATGGCATACTTGTGATGGAAGACGCAACCAGCGGATTATATTCCAGATATCCAGTGATCCAGACTCTCTCCAACCGAGACCCTGTCCAGGCCCTACAACCTCGCCAACTTCTCCCCGACCGTATCCCAATTCGCATCCACCTATACCCGTCAGCATCAGCTATGCCATAATCCGAAAGAAAGCACCTACATCCGCCACATGATCATATCCCAGCAGCTTCGGAGCCAGCCCCGGATCGCGCCAGGCCAGGGCCTCGCCCTCGGGGGTCGGGACCATCTGCATCTTCCGGTCGCGCTCCTGCTGTTCCTCCCCGTCATGCAGATGATAGTAATGCTGCTGCAGGTTGCCGCGCTCGACGACCATCTGGGTGCGCTGCTTGCGGCACTGCTCGAACACGGCCAGGGCGTGTCGCTTGGCGGAGAGGAAGTCGGGGCAGGTTTTGGAGATATCGGTCGGCAGGCGAGAGAGACATTCCCCGAGCACGGCGCCGTCTTCGAAGGACATACCCGCGCTAACTCGTCAGTATCATCGAGACCGACAGTTGGTGGGAGGGGGGAGGGAAACCCACCCGGAGGCCAGGTAGGGCAGGGTGGCGTGCACCGCGTCGCCCAGCATGACCCACGCCCCCGAGGGATGCGTCCAGTCGTAGTCCCCGAATCGGATGCAGAGACGCCACTTGTGGACAGATTGACAGAGTCTGAGGAGTTTTTGGATCCTGCAGCTGTCAGAATACAGACTACAGACACCAACCACATAGCGGATCCGAGAGAGAATGCTCACCGCGGATCCCAGCCCTCAAACAGCGCACACATCTCCTCGACGTTCCCCTCGACCGTCGAGGCCAGCGACTCCTCGGGGATATCGTCGGGCACCAGCAGCACCATATTGAACAGCTCGCCATTGCGCAGGACGTAATTCACTGTCGCCGTCAGCCACCAGTCCCCCATCCTGCCGAAACCCCAGACCGACTCACCGGCATGTTGATCCGGCCCCAGCCAGTAATTCACCTGAGGGTCCGTCACGAAGGGCCGCAGCTCGGGATCCTTGCGCATCTCCTCCGTCGACAGCAGCAGCCGATACGCCAGATCGCCCGTCCTGATGGGCGGATCGGGACGCCCGAGCATGACCTCGGTCAGCTTCCCAAAGACGCCGTCGGCACTGACGACCAGATCGGCCGTCCACCGCCGCCCGTCACTCGCCACGGCCGTCGCCCGGCTCCCCTCCTGCGACACCACAATATCCACAACCCTCGCCGCGCACGTCACCTCGGCCCCCAGCTCGACCGCGCGATCCAGCAAGCACCGCTGCAGATCCGCGCGGTGGAAATCCCGATACCAGGTCCCGGGGAACTGGCGCTCCGAGTCGGCGAAATCGAGACTGGAGATGCGGTGGCCCTTCCAGGTGAGGAAGTTGCACTGGCGGGGGACGGTCATGTGGGGGGTCAGGGCGTGGGCGAGGCCCCAGTGCTGCAGCACGCGCGAGCTGTTGGGCAGCACCTGGATGCCCGCGCCCACCTCGCGGATCTCGTGGGTGGCTTCCAGCAGGTGCACGTCGTGGCCGGCCAGGAGGCAGGCGATGCTGGTCCCGAGACCGGCCAGCCCGGCGCCGATGATGAGGATCTATTCGTCAGTGAGGGTTGGAATGAGAGGACACGAGGAGAGGCAGGGCAGGGAGGATATACCTGCATGCGAGACTCATCTGGCCGGGACTGTTTCTGTTGGATGGGGAACGAGGGAGGAGCCATGGGGGGGGGGGAGTGTCTATCCGATTGTCAGAGCAGACCAGCTCTGCTGTCCGACAGATATAAGTGCAGCTCGGGTGCAGTGAGACACCCCAACCCCATCCAGCTGTCACGCGATAAGGTGGGATGGGGATGCAAGGGTCAAGAATGGGGGTTGAGGGCAGGAGGGTTAGTTATTGGGTTCCACCTCGGATCTTATCGGTCGGGGGAGAAGAATAAAGAGGGGGTGGGGGAAACAGGCTGAAGAAGAAGAAGAACAACCACCACGCCATCGATCTATCTCACGACATGTCTCGAGTAAGTGGGACGTTTCTGTTCTGATCGGTTGATGGGACCAGGCTGATTGACGGGGGAAATGCAGTTCTCGCTGAAAGGCCGCACAGCCCTGGTGACGGGCGGCGCCCGAGGCTGCGGGCTGGCGTTTGCGCGCGGGCTGGCCGAGGCTGGGGCGGACGTGGCCATCTTCGACCTGGTCGAGCCGGAGGAGGGGTTCCATGCCATCCAGAAGGAGTACCGGGTGAAGACGGCCTATTACCGGTATGCTGTCACTGAAATCTTGGGGAATGAATGAATGAATGAATGAATGAATGCAATACTTATATACAACCAGGGTGGATGTCTCCTCCCCGTCCTCCCTCGCCGCCGGGTTCGCCTCCTTCCAGGCCGAGTTCCACCACGCGCTGGACATCTGCGTCCCCTGCGCCGGCATCAACCAGCACCAGCCCTTCCTCGACTTCGACTTCGCCGATCACCAGCAGCTGCTGGCCGTCAACGTGCTGGGCCTGTTCCACACGGCCCAGCGGGCGGCCCGCCAGATGATCGCCAACCAGACGCGCCACGGCAGCATCGTGCTGGTGGCGAGCATGGCCAGCCACGTCGCCGTGCGCAGCCAGCTGTGCAGCGCCTACTGTGGCTCCAAGGGGGCCGTGAGGGCCATGTGTCCGGCCATCGCGAAGGAGCTGGCGGAGCATGTGAGATTCGGTGGTCCTGGTGGGAACGTCCGTCATGATGCTGATGAAGATAGGGCATCCGCGTCAACTCGATCTCGCCGGGCTATGTGCGAACGGAGATGACGGCGGGGGTGGGTTGTCCCCTATCCCTCTCCTTTCGCTATGAAATCTGCGAGAAAAAAAAAAAAAAAAAGAAAAAGACTAATGATAGAATGGCAGTTCCCCCATCTGATCGAAGAGTGGAAGGCAGCGGCGATGAACGGGCGCATCGCAGAGCCGGAGGACATCATGGGGGCGTGTGTCTTCCTGGCCAGCGACGCGAGCAGCTACATGACGGGCCAGGATGTGGTCGTGGATGGGGGGGTGACCAAGTGGTGATCGATCCTAGCTAGATTACATACAGACAGAGTTACTAGGAATAGTAACTACTACCATGATTTTTTTTTTCTCTCACTCAATCATTCCTCGATTATCTCCCCCCGTATCGTTCTCCGCACTTCTCCCCGAGAGAGAGCCAAATAGTCAAGAGTGGGGGGTCCTGCACGATGATCTGGCCGACTCCTCGCTATAACACACACCCACCAGGCACCATGGAGCCATCGTCCGATCCAACAGACCGAACCCAAACTTTCCGCACGATGGCTCCCAGTGCTGACAATGAGGGCTTCCCGACCGCGTCGCAGTCGACCACAGTGGTGGTGGTGGGCGCCGGTCCGTCGGGGTTGATGCTGGCGTGCGTTTTGCTTCTCCTCCCCTCCCATTTTGATTTCCCCCTCCACTAACCCCAACACCACTCCCTCAGCTCGAATCTTCTCCGCTACGGAACCCCCGTCATCCTCCTGGATGATCGTCCCGACAAGACCTCCACCGGCAAGGCCGACGGGCTGCAACCCAAAACGATCGAGACGCTGAAGCAGCTGCGCCTGGCCGATGCGCTGCTCCGCGACGGGGTCAAAGTCTACGACATCTGCTTCTGGGTACATCCCCCCCTTTGCACCACATCTATATCACCACAATATCGTCTTTCCCATCCCAACTAATACGGAAGATAAATCGTAGGACTCCACTCCCTCGACCCCCCTCCGCCGCACCGGCCGTCAGATTCACTACCCCGACCACCTGGTCGGCGCCTCAGACCCCTACATCCTGCTGGCGCATCAGGGCATGCTGGAGGAGGTGCTGATCGCCGACATCGAAGCCCGCGGCGGTCGCATCCAGCGCAACAGCCCGTTCGTCTCGGTCGCTCGCACCCCAGGGGGGCATCAGGACCTGCAGGTCACCTACGAGGACCGGACGACGCAGACGACGCGGACCATCCACACGAGATACCTGGTCGGATGCGATGGGGCGCGCTCGAGGGTGCGGACCTTCATCCCGGACGCGCAGTTGGAGGGCGAGATGACGAATGCGTCGTGGGGGGTGTTGGATGGTATTTCCCTTCCTCCCCAAACGTATCACTGATTGATTGGCGAAAGGCGTCATCGACACCGACTTCCCCGACCTGTGGAGCAAGACGGCCGTGCGATCGCACACGGCCGGCTCGATCCTGTGGATTCCGCGCGAGCGCAACCTGACTCGGCTGTACGTCGAGCTGAGCGCCACCGACGGCGAGCGCGTCGACAAGGCCAAAGCCACCCCCGAGTACGTGATGGCGAGGGCGCGCGAGGCGATGACTCCGTTCCGGCTGGAGTGGAAGACCATCGGTACGTGCTCTCTTTTCCATATAGAGCGGCAGATGGGCATGGGTATGGGTATGCTAACGACGGAAGAATGGTTCGGCAACTACGTCGTCGGACAGCGCGTGGCGCGCAACTTCTCCGATCCGGAGAACCGGGTCTTCATTGCGGGTGATGTGTGTCTCTCTCTCTTCGGAGATTGGATGATGGGGGTGTGGTAGGGACGATGCTGACGATCGTGGTTCCAGGCCGGACACTGCCACTCGGCCCTGGCGGCCCAGGGCGCCAACACCAGCATGCACGACAGCCTCAACCTGGCCTGGAAGATCAACCTCGTGGCGCGAGGACTCGCCGATGCGTCCCTGCTGGGGAGCTACACCGACGAGCGCCGCAAGATCGCCACCGACCTGATCGCTTTCGACGCGGGCCATGTCGCGGCCTTTGCGCAGGGCGAGGCCGCGCTGGCGAAAAACTTCGACGAGAACATCCGGTTCATCTCCGGCGTGGGAGCCGAATACCCACCCGGGCTGTTGACCCGGCCTTCCTCGAGCCGGACGGACGGGGCGAAGGCCGGCTCATTGATGCCTCCCGCCAAAGTGACGCGGTATATCGACGCCAACCCGGTCGACGTGCAGCTGGACATCCCCATGCTGGGCCAGTTCCGGGTCTATCTGTTCGTGCCGGACGTGGGGAGCGGCAGGGCGTTTCTGGGGGCGTTCTGCGAGGGCGCTGCCGGGCTGGGACGGTCGGCCACGGCCTCGTATGACGAGCAGCCCAGGGGATCTGCGGAGGCCGATGTCTACGTCCAGCCGGAGAGGTATACGGCCGTCTCGCCGGTGGTCACGTATGCGCTGGTGACGCGGTCGGAGAAGAGGGCGTTCGAGCTGGCGGATCTGCCGGAGGTGTTGCAGCGCAGTCGCTGGTCCGTGTATCTGGATGATGATGTGGAGGGGGAAGCGAAGGGCTGTGGCTGTACGCAGAGGTGGATGGGCGGGTTGGATGGCGGGCGGGCGGGCGTCGTGGTGGTGCGGCCGGATGGGTATGTCGGATGGAGTGAGACTTGGGCGGTCGAGCAGGGGGACAAGGCAGCGGAAGGGGTGAGGGAGTATTTCTCGTTCTTGACTTGAGGTGTTGTGGGTTGGGAGAAGGGAGGAGTGGGTGATGAATGGCTTGACTGTGGATATATATGTATATCATATACTAATCGTATCGTGATGGGTGGCTTCCAGGAGAAGAATAGCATACATACATGCTGATACGAGAATATAAATGGATGAAAGTTGGTCTCTATCTGTATAGGCTGTGCTCGACGGGAACTACACTCTTCTATTGACATTGGCTCACCGTCCCAAAGCCGTTCTACTCGCATGATGAGTGTTAATCGGCAGGCTATGACTCTGAAAAATCTCGAGTGCTGTTCATTGCTCCTCCCCGACTCGCCTTCCACCACCACCATTCACGATGCCACCGCGACAAAGAAATTCGTCTCTCCCTCCTTCGCCTCGACGCGACTCTTCCTGAGCAGGTCATCCCCGACCGCCAGCCGCAGCCTCTCCGCGGTGGCCGGACTGTCCAACACCAACGGCTCAACCACACGGTGATCCTCGCGGGCACTGCGCAGCGCATCACGCAGGGCAAACAGCACCGTCGCCCCCAGAAACAGCGGCGGCTCGCCAACGCCCTTGCTGCTCTGGATGGACCGCAGATGGCTCCACGAGACACCCCGCAGAAAGCTCACGTTGAACTCCTGGGGGATGTCACTAAACCCCGGGATCTTGTAATTGCCGGGCCCCCGCGTGGCCAGCTGGCCCCCACGCGTCCACAGACTCTCCTCCATCGTGAACAGCCCCTGGCCCTGCACGAACGCCCCCTCGATCTGCCCGTAGTCGATGGCCGGGTTGATCGACCGGCCGATGTCCATCTTGATGTCCGTCCGCAGCACCGTGTGGTCGCCCGTCAGCAGGTCGAGCTCGACCTCCGTGCAGGCCACGCCCTATTTCATTCTGTCAGCGTTTCCCTCCCATCATCCAGGATGACAGGATCCCATACACACCTGCGTGAAATAATAGTACATCGGCTTGACCGTCTCCGGGTCATAGTTCCCCCACTGGTACCCGACCTTGGGCATCTTCCAGAACCCGCTGGCGGCCAGGTTGACCCGATCGCGATACGCGGCGTGCGCAAGCGTCGCCATGGAGGCATCTTCCCCGAACCTCTCACGATACGGCTTTAGCCGCTCATTGATCTGGTCGCAGGCATCCTTGATCGCCATGCCGTTGAGATCACTTCCCGACGAGGCGGCCGTGGGCGACGCATTCGCCGTCTGATACGACGAGGTATCTTGCGTATAGATACTCTCGGGGGCCACGCCCAGCTCCTGCGCCGCGACCTGCACCATCTTCGTATAGAGGCCCTGGCCCATCTCCGTCCCGCCATGATTCAGCAGCACCGACCCATCGGTGTAGATCTTCAGCGACGCGGCGGCCTGATTCAGATGGACGGCAGTCGCAAACGAGATCCCGAACTTGGTCGGCACGAGACAAATGCCCCTCTTCCGCCAGCGATGGGACTGATTGAACCTGCCGACGTCGGCCCTCCGCTCGTCATACCTGGCCTCGCGCCGCACCTGCTCCAGCAACATCGGCACATGCCAATCCTGATCGATGGGCTGCAAAAACGGGGTCCTCTGTCCCTGTCGGTACAGATTCCTCCACCGCAACTCATCGACATCCATCCCCAGCCCCTCCGCAACCGCATTCATATAGCTCTCCGCCACAAACATCGCCTGCGGCCCCCCAAACCCTCGAAATGCCGTATTACTATGCGTATTGGTCCGACACACCCACGCGCGGACATGCACATTGGGGAAATGATAACAGTTATCCAAATGGGTACAGCACCGATCCATCACCGCGCCACTCATATCCAGCGAGAAGCCCGCGTTATTGTAGCAGTCCGCGTCCAGCGCGACGAGGGTGCCGTCGTTCATCACCCCGACCTTCCACCGGCATTGGATCGGGTGTCGCTGGCCGCTGGTCATCATATCCTCGTCGCGGTTGAGCATGGCGCGCATGGGCCGGCGGGTCTTCTTGGCCGCGATGGCCAGGAGAGCGGCCAGCTGGACGCTGCGCGACTCTTTGCCCCCGAAGGCGCCGCCCATGCGTTTGACCCGCGCGTTGATCCGGTTCGCTGGGACGGAGGTGACTTGGCTGACGAAGGCTTGGGTTTCCATGCTGTTAGAATGGAGGTTAGTATCGTGGCGGCACGGGGGAAATTGGGTTGGGGGGAGGAGGAGGAGGAGGGAGGGTGTTAGGGCTGAAGAAGGGACAGGGAGGGGGAAGGGGGACATACGTATTCTGGGTGGACGACCACACATCCATACTCCCGTCCTCCGGGTGAGGGACGACCAACGCGGCGTTCGTCTCGAGATAGAAATGCTCCTGGCCGCCGATGCGACTGGTGCCGGTGAAGACGCGGTCGCATCGCGCAAACACGTCATCCATTTTCTCTGGCGGGGCGCCCTTGCGCAGCTCCTTGCCGTGCGGGTAGAAGCTCTTCGCCGCGATGGCCTCGTCGATGGTCAGGATGGCAGGGCGGTCCTCGTAGACGACCTTGACCGCACGAGCTGCCGCCTGGGCCTGCAGGGCTGTCTCGGCATATACGAGTCCAATGGGCTGGCCGTGGGCGAGGACCTCGTCGACCGCGAAGAAGGGCTCGTCGTGCACGACGGACCCCCAGAGGTTCTTCTCGATCGGGATGCTGGTGTGGTCGATGAACCCCTTGGCCAGACCGGGTTGCAGGGCGGGGGCCCAGTCGACGGCGACGAGCGTGGCGTGGGCGCGCTGCGAGAGCACCATGGCGCCGAACAGCTCGCCGTGCTGCGGGGGCATGTCGTCGATGTATTCGGCCTCGCCGGTGGCGTGCTTCAGCCCGGAGAGATGGGGCAGTTGCTTGCCGACGACGCGCTGCTCGTTGGGGTTGTGGTTGTCGCGGGCCCCGTGGGAGATGCGCCGGTGGATCTCCCCCGTCAGGTCGGGGGCGACGGGGGCGAGATGGAACTCGGCCAGGACCTCGTTCCAGAAGCGGAAGAAGAGGGACAGGGCGAGGGTGCGGCGGTAGGTGGCCATGCCCCCGGGGACGGAGAAGGGGAGGGCGAAGTCCCGCAGCAGGGCGTCGAAGGTGGCGTCGAGGACGGCCTGCGTGCCCCATCGCTGGTGCAGGAGGGCGGCCCCGGCGTGGCGGGCCAGCAGGCTGACGGGGGCCATGCCGCCGTATGCCAGGGCGATGGCACGCACGGTGTTGTCGGCGGCCAGACGCACGCGGAAGGCGGCGGTGACGATGGCCATGTCGTCGTCCTTGCGCTTGGATTGCTTGTAGGACCTGGTGAGCTCGCGCACGCCCGGGGGCGTCAGGGGGAGGTGGATCTCGGTGATGAGGCTGCCGGCGGGGAGGGCCGTCTGGCGGTAGCCCCGGAACAGGGTGGCCATGGGCAGGAGGGTCTCCTCGGTGGCCGTGCGGGCGACGACGGTGGCGTTGACGGCGAGCAGCAGAGGGTTCATGTCGGAGAGGGGCGACGCCGTCGCGATGTTGCCCGCCAGCGACGCCGCGTTGCGGATCTGGCGGCCCGCGAAGTACCGCAGCACTTTGGCGGCGGCGGACAGCACGGATCCCCGGGGACCCAGGGTGGGGATGAGGCGGTGGCATTCGGCCTCGATGTCGCTGAGCGAGGCGTTGCCCCCGATGACCAGCTCGGTCAGCACGCCGTTCGTCTCGACCGGCCGGATCTGAGCCAGCTCGGCCAGGTCGCCCACGAAGACGGAGACGGCGAAGTCGGCGCCCTTGAAGCGGATGTCGACCTGCACTTCGCTGGCGCCCCCGACCAGCGTGGCCGACGGGCAGCGCGCCAGGATGTCGAGGGTCTGCTCGACGCTGACGGGGCGCAGCCAGGCCTTGCGCTCGTCGGTGTAGCAGAGCAGCTGGGCCGGTGGGCTCCTCGTGGCCAGACCGGGGGGGTAGATGAGTTCGGTGGTGGGCACGTAGGGGAGGAAGTCGAACTGGGGGACCGGATTTAGGGCTTGGTCGGGCTCGGACTCGGGGGTCGACAGACTCGTGCGCGAACTGTCCCTGTCGGAGGAGCAGGATGACCCCCCCCCGGGGGTGTCGCGACAGCACCCTCCCGCACGGCCACACGATTGGGGACGAGACGAGTCCGATTCCGACTCGACCGGGACTTCTTCACTCTTGTCGGTCGGGGTCTGCATGTGTGTCCGTGTTCGCACGGCGAGACGCGCCTGCAGGTCCTCCTGGACAAACGTCTTGGCTGCCTGCAGGATGGGCTTGTATCCGGTGCACCGACACAGATTCCCGTCCAGGTGTCCCTTCATCTCGATGTCCTCCTCGGACAGGTGGAACCGGTCGGTGGTGGGATCGTAGGCATTGCGGATGAGGGCGTACAGCGACATGACGATGCCGGGGGTGCAGAAGCCGCATCTATCCCGTTAGCCACCTGCCACCCAGACAGGTCAGGAGGGATCAATCATACTGCGAGCCATGAAGCTTCCCCAGGCGTTCCTGCAGCGGATGGGGGTGGTCCACATTGCCGAGGCCTTCGACGGTGATGACATGCTTCCCGGCCACTGGCAGCTGTCAGTTGCAGGCGTTCCATGGGTCGAAGAACGGACGAACCTCCGATGAGCGGATAGAGACAGGCGTTGACGGCGCGGTGGCAAAGCCGCCGGTTGCGGCCATCGCGGGCGGCCTGGGTCTGCAGCACGACGGTGCAGGCGCCGCAGCCCCCCTCGCCGCAGCCCAGCTTGGTCCCCTTCAGCCCATGCTGCGAGCGGATGAAGTCCAGCAGGGTCCAGTGGGGGTTGGGGCTGGCCAGAGCGATGGGGGTGCCGTTGAGGTAGAACGAGAGGGTGGCGGTGGTCGGGGAGGTGGAGAGCAGCTCCTGCAGGGGGGGTGGGAGGGCCATGATGGGTGCTTAGAGGGGATGGCAGAGCATGCTGGTGAGGAGGAAAGAGTCGGAAGAAGAGACAAAGAGTCGACAGCCAGGGAAGAATGGGGATGGGGATGAGGGCATCGCCCGATGCGCTGGCAGCACGTGAGGCTGCCTGCACCGCGAATGATACGGCAGCCATACTATGCATCATGACCTGGCGTTGCATGCTGTGGAACACAGGGGTGAGGGATGAGGGGTGATCGAACAATGATGCTGCCCAGAGCTTTCCCCTCTTCAGGAGTGGAGGTGGTCCAAGGGTGGGGGGGATGTCGGTGATAACGGAGGGGCCGACCGTCACGATTATCGACGATTCCATTCCGAGCCCCGATCGCCTGCAGATGCACATGCACATTCCTCCCCCCCCAAAACCCATCGTGCCCAACTCTCGACCGACAAAAGTGGATGGACATGGATGGACATGGAGGACGCCATACCGAGGGGAAATATCGCCCGTCGATCCAATCGGGGCCGACTACAAATATCCCTCCCAGCCAGAGCCATCCCTCAACCCGAACCCTAACCGGAAACATTCAGTATGGGCTCCATCACCACCACTGACGCGCTCTTCCAGCCCCTCCGCCTGGGGGCCCTGGCCCTCTCCCACCGGGTCATCCAGGCCCCTTGCACCCGGATGCGTGCGACCAAGGAATCCGACGGGGTGTTTGTCCCCAATGCGCTGATGGTCGAGTACTACGCCCAGCGCGCCTCGTCGGGGGGTCTGCTGGTCACTGAAGCCACCCCCATTAGTCGCTACGTCTGTCCTTTCTTTGCCCCTGACCCATGTCTGGATCAAATCTCTAACACCCCCCCCCCACAGGCAGCCGGCTACCCCGGGGTGCCCGGCATCTTCACTCCCTCCCAGATCGCCGGCTGGAAGGCCGTGACAGACGCGGTGCACGCCAAGGGGGGTCTCATGGTGTGCCAGCTGTGGCACGTCGGGCGCGCGACGGTGCCCTCCTTCCTGGGCGGCCGACAAGCCCTGGCCGCCAGCGACATCCCCATCAGCGGCGACGCCATGGACGGGACCACCTACGCATCCTCGCCTCCACGTCCGATGACCATCACCGAGATCCAAGACACCGTGCAGGACTACGCCGCGGCGGCCCAACGCGCCCGCGAAGCCGGGTTCGACGGGGTAGAGATCCACGCAGCGAACGGCTACCTGCTGGACCAGTTCCTGCACGACAACGTCAACACGCGCACCGACGAGTACGGCGGCAGCGTGGCCAACCGGGCGCGCATCGTCATCGAGACCATCAAAGCCGTCAGCGGCGCCATCGGGGCCGACCACGTCGGCATCCGACTATCACCCTACAACTTCTTCCAGGACACCCGCGACTCGGACCCGCAGGCGCACTGGGTCGAGATCTGCCGGCTCCTCGCCGCGCTGCCCGAGTCTGTCCGACCGGTATACGCGCACATGATCGAGCCGCGATTCGACGAGGTGTTGGACGAGGCGGCCAAGATGCAGTCCCTCCCGACGGGCAGCGTCAAGCCCACGCTGGATATCTTCCGGGCGCCGTTGAAGGCTGGGGGGATTGCATTGATTGCAGCCGGCAACTTCGGACCGGAGAACTCGAGACCCAAGCTGGACGAGGACAAGGCGGATGCGATTGCCTTCGGACGCTGGTTCATTGCGAACCCCGACCTGCCGAGACGGCTGATGGAGGGCGTGTCGCTGGCCAAGTATGATCGCACGACGTTCTACGGGGCCGATCCGGCGGAGAAGGGATACACGGATTACTCGTTCTACGAGTAGAGGGGTGTGAAGGAGGAACCCAGCCGACTGGAAAGGTGTCTGGGCACCATGATAGGTGTGATGGATATGCATTGTTGGAGGGAAGAACGTGTACATAAGGTATCAGCCATATCACCACGTCAGATAACTCGCATAGATACATACATAGAGACATAGCAGCTCAGCAGAGCAGAAACAAGAACAATCAATCAATCAATCTGCTAAATTCAGCAAGACCTTCATGGCATCGTGCACCACCGCCCACCGCACCGTAGCCAGCTGCTGGGCCATGGCCCTGACCAGACCCCGAGTATCATACTTGCCCCCGAGGGCGGCCAGTTCAGCCAGACTGGGACACGTCGTCATGGCGACAATCAGACTCGCCAGATCCGTGGAAATGCGGCCGGCCTGGCCCTCCTCCCGGACGCCGCCCCGGTGAAAGGCCCAGCACACCAGCGTGGCCAGATACAGACACCAGGGGAAGTGAAACGCGTCCATCTGCTCCCAATCGTGCAGACTGAGCACCGCGTCCTGCAACAACGCCGCCGCATGCCTCGCAGCCACGGCCGCCGCCCCGGCCTCGCCCTGCAGCCAGCGACGCAAGACCCGGCGCGACCTCTCGCCATCCTGCGCCGTGACTCCCCGACCCAGAATGCGGCCCGCGCCCGCCGCGATCTGGAGATCCAGCACCTCGACCTGCAGCGCCACATGCGCCGCGCGATACAAGGCATTCGCCGCCGTCTTCAACCCCGTGAAGCGCGGCAGATCGCCCGACTGCGCCAGCTTCATGGCCAGACAATCGGCGTCGAAGTCGACCTTCCACAGATCATACGCCCGCCCCATGCGCCTCGTCCACGCCCCGACGCGATCCGGCCCCTCGCATCGCAGCGTCGTCTGATCCCTCCGCTTCAGATCCGCCGACACCGACATCAGCCCATGCAGCACGACCGTGCGCGCCAGGACATTCAGATCCCGTGGTCGAGCCACCGCCCCCGGGGTGATATACCCCTTCAGCACGGAGAGAAAGCCCCGGTCAGAGGGCGAGGGGGATTCCATGGCCGCCAGCCGCGCCCATTCACGCGCCGAGGGGGCTTCCCATGTCGCGGAACTGCAGGGCAGGGCGGAGCGGATCTCGAAGGCGGACATGCACAGCGACTGCGAGAAGAGCACCGCGTGCTGGGTGTCCCACATGAAGCAGTGCATGGCGAGTCGCTTGCGCTGTTCGGCTTGCATGGCGGCGTGCCAGAGGGCCTGGATGTCCTCATCCCCACCCGCGGTCCCACCGTCCGGGAAGGTATCCCCCGATCGAATCGCGCAGCAACCGCTCCTCCGGATCAACTTGATCAGCACGCAGTGGAACAGCTGCGCGCGCTCGCGCTGCTTCGGCCCGGCGCGCATCTTCCCGAAGCAGTCGATCAGGAGCATGGCCTGCAGGACCCAGAGGGGCGGCTGCGGGGAGAAGTCGGGGTGGCAGAAGAGGTGGTTCCGGAGGGCGTCATGGATGCCCACGGCCAGCTGGTGGGCCTCGCGGCTGCTGTAGGTGGCGCCCATGGAGAGGATGGCGGCGAGGAGGACGGGGGCGCGGAGACGGGGCAGAAGGAGGGCTGGTGGAGGAGGGGGTACGTGGTGTTGAAGCGGGTGAAGAAGAGGTCGGCGTAGGACTGGAGGGAGGGGAGCGAGAGCAGAGGGGAGGTCGGGGGGTCGGGTGGCCGTCTATCCCCAGGGGAGGGGAGAGGGCGATCAGGGCGAGGATGCCGTGGCGGGAGGCGGCGGGGAGGATGGGGAGGTGGGTTTGGGGGCCGGAGGGAGGAGGGGGTCACGGTCCATCCAGTCCACGGGGGGGAGAGGATCCGGGAGAGGGTCGAGCAGAGGCGGCGTGGAGAGATCGGCACGCTCGACGTACGAGGCCGCTTGGAGGAGGACGGAGGAGCCGTCACGGTTGAAGCTGGGGATGGAGTCGTCGAAGGGGATCATGTCCGGGCCAAGGGGCAGGTCGAAGGGGGGGAAGGCATCGTCGAGGACGGCGACGTCGAACAGCCAGTGGTAGTTGTGCGTGGCGGCAAACGGCATGTTGAAGTCGGTGGCCGTGTCCAGACTGACCATGTCGCCCATGTTGTCGAGTCCCAGACTCCACGAGCCATCTGCTGCGTCAAACTGGCCGGGGATGGGCTCGACATAGGGCTCGAAGGGACCGCTGGGCATCATCGGGGCCAGCAGCGGGTCGGGGTCGGGGTCAGGGTCGGGGTCGTCCAGGGCCAGCGAGGCCGGGTCGCTGGCCGAGGTGGGTGGGGAGACGGGTGCCCCGTGGGAGAGGTGGTGGTGGTCATAGTCCTGGGAGCTGGTGACGGAGATCGAGCAGGAAGAAGAGGCGGATGAAGTGGAAGGATTGGGGAGACGAGGATGACTCTGGCTCTGGCTCTGGCTCTGACTCTGAGTCTGACTCTGACTCTGGCGCTTGGGGGGGCGAGTGACGATGGAGCCATCGCCCGCGCGGCGGGTGCGTTTGCGGGTCTCCAGCACCCCCAGCCCTGGTCCCCCGGCCTCCTCGTCGCGCTTGGTGTGTCGTGACATGTGGCGGTCTGGAGTATGCAAAAGTCAGTCCCCGCCTATTCTGCATCCAGAGGAACACACTCAGCAGATCCGGGCGGCTGAAATGCACGGAGCAGCGCTCGCAGGTGTAGCCATCGCGACCGGTCTCGTGGTTTAGGGCATGGCGACGCAGGTGCTCGGCGCGCGTGAAGGTCTTGCCGCAGGTGGGCCAGTGGCAGGCGTGGGATTTCGGGGGCATTGGGGGATGTTTATCAGATCGGTATCCATCTACACGGCCAGAGATGCGAAACAGGAGGTGACAGGGTAATTAAGTACAACCAACAACCCCCGGCCGAGGATCGGCTGGCGCGACTGTCAAATGATAAGGGCGTCCGCGAATGACGGCGCGCGGGGAAAGCGCTTTATCTTCCGGGTCTCAGCCAGCTTAATGGCCTTGCTATTATGGCCAGGCTTCTTTTGTGCCTCGATCTCGATCTGCAGCCTACAGGAAATACCGCCACCCGGGGCTGTCCTCGCCCTCGGCCAACTGGCGCGTGTCCCTCTCGCCGGGTCGCACTTTTCCCTCGCGCGCATCCCGTCGCGCGTTCTCCCGCCGCATCCACAGCCCTAAGCCCGTCACGAACACAATGCTCACCCCGTTGCAGCAGCACGTTGCCACCAGCGTGGGAATGTACCTGCCGTGGTCAGCCTCCCATCTCCATTTCGGACGGGTCCACTGATGAAGACAGATCACCTACTTGGGAGCATATTCCGTCCGGAACGTCGCCGCGCTCAACACCCCCGCCAGGTTGCCCAGCCCCACAAAGAAGCCCGTGTTGGCCGCCCGCGAGTTCTCGTGCACGTTGTTGTTGTTGTGCCATGCGTGGACCAGGCACGACGGGATGTACGCCCCGGCAGCCATCAGGAAGCACGCAAAGTACGCGACCCCCTTGTTGTCGAGGACATCGATCGTCGCCAGGATCACCATCCCCACTAGCGACACCACCAGCGAGAAGACGATGTGGAAGGCGCGCTCGCGGAAGTAGTCGGACGACTTGGCCACGCAGAGCAGCACCACCGCCCCGACCAGGTTGGGGGCCACCGTCCACAGGTTCGTCTTGACTGTCGAGAAGCCCAGTCGTTCGACGATCTATTCCGTCAGTAATGTCGGGAGCGGAAAGATCATGGATGACGAGGGGAGAAGAGAATCGGGAACTACAGACCAGAGGGAAGAAGTTCATCGCGGTGGCATACGCGACCGGGTACGTGAAGGTGATGACACACCACACGGGGAACTTCCAGTCCTTCCACGTCTCAAAGGCAGCCTTCAGGTCCAGCCCTGTGTCCACCTCCGACGAGGTGTCGCGCAGCAGTCGTGCGGTCGCCGCGGCGCGCTCTCGCTCATTCAGGAACCAGGCCGTGCGCGGGTTGCCCGGCAGCCAGAAGAAGGAGATCACCCCCGTCAGGAAGGTCATGGAGCCCTCGATGATGAAGAGCCACTGCCAGCCCTGCACCGCCGGGTCGTGGATCTGGAACACCCCGAACGAGACCAGCCCGCTGAAGGCCGACGCCAGCACCGCGAACGACTGGATGATCGCCAGCCGGAAGCCCATCTCGCCGCGCGTGTAGAACAGCGTCAGGTAGAAGGTCGCGCCCGCGAAGAAGCCTGCCTCGAAGACGCTGTGGAGATTAGCATCCTCCATCGTCGTGTCGTCGCACGCAAGCGAGCTCAGGACCTACCCCAGGATCATCCGGACAGCGATCATGCCGCCAAAGTCCTTGACGGCGCATTGGCACAGCGCCAGTATTCCCCAGACGACGGTCACTGCGGGGTCAGCATGCATCGTATCGGTGGGATGGGCGATGGGGGCAACCCACTGAAGGATAGGGTGATGCGCCCCCCGTAGCGCTTCAGGAGCAGGTTCCATGGCAGGTCGCACAGGCCAAACGGGATGTAGAACAGCAGGACGATCAGCGAGTAGTCGTTGCCGACCAGGTGGATGTCCTCGTCCAGACCATCGGTCTTCGCGTTGGCCAGGTTGCTCTGCTGCCATTAACCCCAGCCGGTAACATCAGACGGGGCTAACTATACATACCCGGTCCATGCAGTCGAAGAAATACATCTGGCCCGTCAGCCCCAACCCACGTTGTCATTCCCGGACGGCAACCCACCAGGCACAGTAAGGGCAGGACACAGAAATCCACCTTGCGGACTGTACGAGTCAGCTGGGCTCGGAAGCAGGGGTCACCCTATCCAGGCACCTTACCGTAGGACCGTTCCGCGTCGCGATCGATGAGGATGTTGCTGCCCTCCGTCTTCATCTCCGGCTCGGCCGGAACAAACCCCCCTTTCTCGACAGTATCATTGTCGGTGGACGACATGGCAGCGATAGAACGACACAGGATGAATCCCAGATGCGGTGAGCTCAGGTCCCAG
This sequence comes from Aspergillus heteromorphus CBS 117.55, assembly GCF_003184545.1. Classification (NCBI taxonomy): domain Eukaryota; kingdom Fungi; phylum Ascomycota; class Eurotiomycetes; order Eurotiales; family Aspergillaceae; genus Aspergillus; species Aspergillus heteromorphus. Next base: position 72,673 of record NW_020290439.1, read on the forward strand.
CGGCCGCCTGATATACCCATCCACCCCCTTGCATCTGCAGTGCGACCTCCATCCTCTGCGCCGGTCATACAGTCTTCCCGATCGGGCAACCCGGGACCATCTGGGGGTCATCGCCACTCGCGAGCAACCATGATATCTCCAGGACCTGTCAACCCCCGATAGACAAGCCTCGTCCGGTGTCGGGCCTGAGCTTCTCCGCATTTCCTATCTGACGGGAGGGCCTGGCCGCGTCCCCATTCTTGCCCCCACTCTTGGTGTTATCGCCCCTGCCGAAGATGGAGGAGAAGTCCTCCTCGGCGTTCTGGCCGATCGCCTCCCTCGATCATAGCAGCGAGGGCATTGATAATGGCTCTCCTCAACACCGACACAGCAAGGCCAAGGGCACCAGCATCCACACTCCACCCCGCAACGCCATGTCGCCCACCGCACCCCCGATTCTCGACTTCTCGCCCTTCTACGGCGGCGACAGCGCGGCCAAAGCCCGGCTGGTCGAGACCATCCGCAACAGCTGCCTCTACAATGGCTTCTTCCAGATCACCGGCCACCGCGTCCCTCTGGAACTACAGCGTCGGGTGATGGGCTGCGCCCGACGGTTCTTCGACCAGCCGCTGGAAGAGAAGATGAAGATCGACAAGAGTGCGCATACCCTTCCCCCCCCCCCCCCCCCATTACCTCCCCATCACTAACAACCATTCTTCCTAGACCTCAACTCCTTCAACCGCGGCTACGAACTCCTCCGCTCGCAGATGCTCGAAGTCGGCACAGGCCCGGAACTAAAAGAGGGACTGTACATCGGCCAAGAGATCCCAGAAGACCACCCCTACTACCTGCAGAAGAAGCTGAACAGCGGCCCGAACCAATGGCCCCCCAACGTCGAAGACAAGGAGGAGTTCCAGCGGACCTCAATGGAATACTATAACGCCGTGTTCGACCTGGCCAAGGACGTGCTCGCTCTGCTGGCCCTGACCCTGCACGTCGGCGAGGACTACTTCGACCCACTGACCAACGGCGCCGTCGCCACGATGCGAATGCTGCACTACCCGGCGCAGCCCAAAGACGGGGACGACAAGCTGAACCGGGGCATCGGCGCCCACACGGATTTCGGATGCATCACGCTGCTGCTGCAAGACGAGGTGGACGGGCTGCAGGTCTTGGATGTGCCTAGCGGCGAATGGTTGGATGTAAGTACAGCACAGCACAGTAACCTCCCAGCAAGCTCCCAGCAAGCTCCCCGATCAGATTGCATCACGCTGACGAGCGAGTTACCTAGGTCCAACCAGTCCCCGGCGCCTACGTAGTCAACCTGGGCAACCTATTCATGCGAATGGCCAACGACCGCTACAAATCGAACATCCACCGGGTGATCAACAAGTCCGGGCGCGAGCGATACTCGATCCCGTTCTTCTTCAGCGGAAATCCAGACTACCTGTGCGAGTGCCTGCCGAATTGCCGTGCGGCGGACGAGGCGCCCAAGTATCCGCCCATCACGGTGGAGGAGATGGTGACGGCGTCGTATAAAGAGAGTTATGGACGGGCCGAGAAGTATAAAAGGGAGATGGAGGAGCAGGGCAAGATGAAGATCGAGACGGTGGCAAGGGCGGCTACGGCGGCGGTGGGTGCGTGATGCGATGGGATTTGATATGATGGGTGCGTTGTGTATGCAGGTGATGATAGTTTTTCCAATAGTATTCGGTTGTACGACAGCCATCACCCCGGTAACCTGACTATTCCGGTAATGATATCCTGCGCGACCGCAGATCCCTGTTTGATAAAGCGTGGCCATATAACTATTGCCAGTGGGCCACTCGGTTCCTCTGCATCAGAGTACATATCTCCCACGATAGGACGCAACGGGACGCATCGGAAGTGGAGGTCTGGCCATCCCATGCTATCAAGCGATCCCCCACCCTTGACAATCGATAAGCCAGCCTGTCGAGCTCTATCGCTGCGCAAGCAAGCCATTCGCTGGCCCATGCGCCTGCCCGCAAAGCCCTAAGTTGGCTCCTATTTGATGTAGGCCTGGTTCTGGGTAGTGCTCGGCGGATCAAAGCAGTCATCAGAATGGACGGCATCGAGCACGAGCAGAAGAGCGATCCGGTGCAGAATGACACCCTCAGTGTGTCAGGGGAGGAGACGAAGGGGGTCATCCTGGACGATGTCGATACCCAGCAGTTCTATGGCACGTCGACTACGCAGGCGTACCGGCTCAAGTCGGAGTTGGTGGGACAGTGCATGGAGGAGATCGGGATGGGACGGTATGCCTTCCTCTCTGGTCAGATAGAGGGATACTGATGTGGACAGGTTCCAATGGAAGCTGTTCGTCGTGACTGGGTTTGGATGGATTGTGGATAATGTGAGCTGCCTCGTCGGTTTCTGGTCAACACACTGACCGGCCAGTTCGCCTCGCAGGGCATCAGCAGTGTGCAGCCCCCGATCGAGCTCGAATTCCCCGGCATCGTGCAAGTCAGCTACAGCTCCGTGGCATACTATACCGGACTGATTCTCGGGGCGTCATTTTGGGGAATATCCAGTGATTTGATCGGACGGAAGCCCGCGTTCAACTTCACCCTGCTGATCGCGGGCATCTTCCTGTGCGGTGCGGCCGGGACGATGAACTTCGTGGCCTTCAGTGCCATGTGGGCGGTCATTGGGACAGCAGCGGGCGGGAATGTCCCAGTGGATTCGATGATATTCCTGGAGTTTGTGCCGGGGAGGTGAGTGGAGTTGCTTGGTCCTGCATGGTGGATAGGAGTGCTCATCGTCTCAGCCACCAATACCTGCTCACTGCCCTCTCCGCGTGGTGGAACCTGGGCCAGTTGATTGTCTCGCTGCTCGCCTGGGTCTTCCTGGCCAACTTCAGCTGCCCGACGGATTCAACGCCCGCGACCTGTCATCGCAGCGAGAACATGGGATGGTATGCATCCCCCCCCCCCCCCCCCCCCTTCTCTCTCCTGCCTCCCACTGACCCCCGACAGGAGATACACCCTCATCACCCTCGGTGCCCTATCCCTCGCATTCACCTTCATCCGAGTCTTCGTCTTCAAGCTCCCCGAAACACCCCGCTACCTGCTCTCCAAGGGACAAGACCAGGCCGCCGTGGACGCAGTCAACTACGTCGCCCGCCAGAACGGCAAGCCCGAGCCGTTGAGCATCGGGATGTTCCAGGAGATCGACGCGCGCCTGGGCCTCGCAGCGGGCGAATCTCCCACCCAGGGCACGGGGCTATCGACGAAAGAAATCCTCAAAGAGAACATGAAGGACTTCCGCTCGACGCACTACCAGGCCCTCTTCGCCACCCGCAAACTGGGCATCCACACCGCGATGATCTGGTTCATCTGGCTGACCATCGGTACTCTCCTCCCTCCTCCATCCCCAATAAAAAAATCACCACTCACAGTCCCAGGAATCGCCTACCCCCTATACTTCAACTTCCTCCCCTCGTACCTGGCCAAGAAGTTCACCTCGGACTCCTCCCTCGACCTGACCTACCGGAACTACTGTATTGAGTCGGCGGTCGGCATCGTGGGCCCCATCTCCGCCGCCTACGCCGTCACCACCTTCCTCGGCCGGCGCTGGATGATGGGCATCTCGTCCATCGTGACAGGAGTCTTCCTCTTCGCCTACGTCGGCGTCAGCAACCCAACCTCCAGTCTGGCGTTCGCTTGTGTCACGGGTATACTCGGGAACTTCGGTGTGTCTCCACCCATCCCCCTCCCCTTGCGTCCTCTGCCCACCGAACCCATCAAGCCAGGTACTAACCAAGTAGAATACGCAATCATGTACGCCTTCACGCCCGAATCCTTCCCCGCGCCGCATCGCGGGACAGGCACAGGCACCGCGGCATCACTCCTCCGATTCGGGGGTCTCTGCGCGAGTCTCATCGCGTCGCATACGGGGTTCACGACGGCGCCGATTTACGCGAGTGCGGCGCTGTGGGTGGCTGTCGGGGTGTTTTGTTTCGGGTTGCCGTTTGAGACGCATGGACATTCGGCTATATAAATGGGTTGGGGGGTGTTTCTATGGTGAAAGGGTTGTATTGGAGTGGGTGGTGGAAGTCTGTTCAGATGTTGGGGCGTGCATGGCTATATTCCAGAAGGGTGGCTGTAGGTTGCGATTGGCTCGTGCGATAATTCGTCGTCTTTTCCACGTAGGGGGCGGGATAGGTCAGGCAAATTGGAATTCTTCTGTTTGGTCGGGAAATATTAGAATGGTGCGTTTCGGTGCCCCTATCCAACGACAAAGGAGAGCATTTCCAGAGATATTTCCAATCCAGGGCATACGTCAGTTCTGACGAACCCGTGGTCAGCGATCGAGAGAGATGGGGTTGATGGACGTAGAAGCCCCCTGAGTGGGCAGTCACTTTTCATGGATGCGACTTTCTTTGTTCTGGAAGATGAACACATCAATTAAACACCGCACTAGAAGCCCCAAGCTAACAGGCAGATCAAGACCAGGTGCTTTCGGGGTTCGGCTTACCCAACCCCCACGCGAATCCCCCTTTTATTGTGGCAACCCAATCCAGTGTTGGTTCTGGGTCGATATCCTTCCAAACCAACATGTGGCTGCCAAAGATCGATTGCGCCCCATTTTAGAATCGATCACCTTTTCCCCGTTGGTCAGGCTGCATCTGAACCAACACACCAGTTCAGCCTCGCCGTAGTGGCTTTCTAGCTCATGGATCCTTTGTCCGGACCCCCCTCCCATATGCCTCGATCCTCGCGCCAGGGTCCTCCTTCCAGCGGTCTGATCAGCCCACAGCCTCGCCCTTCCTTAACATCTCGACCTCATCCCATCCTGATGTCCGATCCGATAAACCTCTCCAGTTCCAGCACCAGCCACATCGCCCCATCATGACCCGCCGCCACCCATGGGCTGACGGCCCATGGCCACTGATCGAGACCCCCTCCAAAACCAAAGACGTCGTAAGCCCCAACCCCAACCCCAATACCATCACCACCGGAACCCACGCATCTAACACCCCAGACCAGACCAAACACCCCGCCATCTACATCGCCAACGAGATGGCCTTCGCCCACAACAGCATGCTCCGCGGCCTGAACAGCATTTACCTGCAGGCCGCGCAAATCACCAAGCGACAAGACATCTGCGACTTCCTGTTCTTTATTGCCTCCTGGGCCAGCTGGGTATCGCACCACCACACACTGGAAGAAGAGAAGATGTTCCCGGGGTACGAGCGAGTGATCGGGATCCACAATTTCCTCGGCGACAACGTGGGCCAGCACCAGACGTTCGAGCCGGCGTTGCAGCAGCTACTGCAGTACGGGCGGTATACGGTGCCGGAGCGGTATGATGCGTCGGTCGTGAGAGGGTTGATTGAGGAGTTGGCGCCGCCGTTCAGGGAGCATCTGAGCCATGAGATTGACAGTTTGCTGTCCATGGAGCCGTATGAATATGATGGGGAGGCGTTGTTGGGGGTGTTTCGCGAGTGTGAGGCCGAGGCGGGGAAGCAGGATAAGGTAAGTAAATCACGATGATCGATGTGTCTGGGATGGAGGCAGCTAACTGGTGACAGCATGTCATCCCCCCGATGGTGCTCGGTCTGCGCGATGTCACGTTCGAGGGCGGCAACAAGTGGCCGTGTCTCCCGCCGCTGGCGGAGTGGCTGGTCTTCTATGTGTTGGCGCGCAAACATTCGGGCGCCTGGCGGTTTTTGCCGTGCTGTACGTGGGGGAAACCACGCCGATTGCCGTTTGCGAAGGCGGGGGGTTGAGCTTTGGGAAAGGGTCTTATATTAGGTGGCCTGGGGTTAAGGGTTGAGGGTTTCTTTCGATTGGGGATGTTTCCTGGGGCGAAGACGGCGTAGTGGGTTTTGGTTCCAAATCCGCACATCGTTGCGTTGCTGTGAATTAGATCTAGAGAATGACTTTGCTGCATGCATGTATAATATCCGCCCACGTTTGCAATCGCACCATGGGTTCCTGTCGTGTGTCTGTCGATTCGAAGTTCGATCGTTGCTGGATACGATGCGATGGAGCTTGATCTGCGGTCGGTAGATCACCGGTAGAGGAGGTATTTGACCCATCACAAATAATTATATTTCGGTGATGTAACAGCAGAATCTAGGGAGTCTGCAATACAACAGATGATTCACAGCCGAGTATGCTTCTTACGAGGCCTCCGCGGAGGTCGACACCACCAAGTTGGAACAATCGCCCGGGCGCGAACGGCGACACAACCATCGAGGATTCCATGACCCATGGCGATGGGCATCGGGATTTGTAAAGACCAGTAATAAATGGGGGAAGGCAGCTTGGAGATATGTTTTCAGTGTCAAACTCGGCATGGTCTATGCTATAAATAACTGTCAAATGAAGAATCCCTCGAAGAAGAGGATATCCGGACACCCCAGCAGGGTCGAATCGACCTCGCTGCATGCATTCTGATATTAACAGGACCTTGAATTGAGCATGAAGATCATCCTTCTTCCGATCATGACCGAGGCTTGGAGTGCGGCGTCAGTTTAGGATAATCCGGCAGCTTCCAGCCCCCTCTGTCCTCGCCTGAAAAACGTGCGATGAGATCCGGAACACGAAGGACACAAAGCATCGTCGCAACGGCGCGGAGCACAGAAATTCCCCATTTCGTCTCGGGGATGCCCAATCGCATCAACCAGGACGGACCTGTTTTCTGGATCTCCTTCACAAACGGCCGCAGTGTTGTATCATAGTTCTCAAGAGCCTTCGCGATGTCGTGCGGATATCGACTCAGCTCTCCAGCCAGCACATACGCTCCGACCAGACTGCCTGTGGTCCCCATGCCAGTGAAAACAGCCGGACAGTGAGCTGCATCCCCCAGCAAGACCACCCGCCCCTTGGACCACGTATCTATCCGGACCTGGAGATTCTCATGCGAATAGAAATTGTCCGCGTGTTGCATTCCCTCGATGAACCGGTCGACCTCCCATCCCGCGTCGCGGTATCGCTGAGTCCAGAACTCCTTCTGCTTTTCCACTGACGCCTTGAAAAGATGCGACAGGTCTTCCGAGTTGTCTCGAAGAACGAAGTACGCCTGAGATTGCGTGGGACTGTGGCTTCTGCGGATGACCAGTCGTCCACCAGGCGCATGATACCAGGTGAAGAAGTTGGCGTCGGTCTCCGTCCTGGGAATGAACCAATAGGCCATGTGCATGCCCATTCGCCAGTAGGGGTCCGGGGCGTCCGCGGGTAAGATCCCACCTCGTATGCGAGAACCCTGGCCATCCGCCCCGACCAGTAGATCAAACGTATCCGACGAACCATCGGAAAAGTGAGCGACCACGCGGTTGTCGACTTGCTCGTACCGATCCACAGTCTTGCCGAACCTATACTCCACGTCATCCTTGGTCGCATCGTGAAGGATTCGCACGAGGTCCCCACGCATGATCTCGTACTCGGAAGTCACCGACTGCGCGCCGTGTCCGGACGTGTTGGGCTTCACGGTCGCCTTGACCCGACCGTCCGAGTCGACCAGACAGAATCCCTCCTCGTGGACGCGCTTGCGGCGGATGGCATCCAGCAGTCCCATGCGCTTGGCGACCTCGATGCCCTGGGCGCGCAGATCGATCTGGGCCCCGGTGGCCCGGAGAGCCGGGAAGCGCTCGACGACGACGACGCGATGGCCGATGCGAGCGAGCCAGAAGGCCAGGGCCGGGCCCGCGCAGCCCCCTCCACAGATGAGAGTTTTCAAAGGCGCCATTGTGCGATGGGATGACGGGGGATCATGTCGGGTTGTTGATGGGCTTAAGTAGCCCACGGTGGATCAGACTCGATGAGTCGTCCGTCCGCACATCATCGGGGGGGGAGAGCCGCGTATCTTCAATGGTGGCACGACCGTTGGAGGACGGGCCAGGTTGGGGAGGGATCTGAGGTGTATGGTGATCCGGGGCGGAAGAAATCCGGATGGGGTGGGGTGGGGTGGATGATGGCAGCCATGCAGTTGGCGGCCTCGCATCGGGTACGCGGGGTCGAAGGATCCGAGTGGAGGTCGGAGGAATATGGTCGTGTTCTGGGCTGCTGGCCTGTCAGGGGCTGAGTCACGGGTTCAGTTTGAATCATTCACTTCAAGTTCGACTGGTCTCATCCCACCCGCATGTTGCTGTTCACTGGCTGCGGTAAGACCGGGTAAATAAATATATGTTGAGCGCTGGAAAGACACTACATCAAAGCTGGGACACATATTAGTGATGCAGGTAAGGCAAAGAGCTCCTTCGGTTGAAAAGAAAAAAGAAAAAAGAAAAAAACATCCATGCTCTAGAGTTGGACGAGCACAAGAGACTGATTGGGTTGGTTGAGGAGGGAGAGGAAAAGAAAGAAAGAGGAGAGGGACAGACAGTACGGAGTAGAAAACATGAAAAAACATAAAAAAGAAAGCAGAGATGCTCACACTCGGATTCGAACCGAGGACCTCATGATTACTAGTCATGCGCTCTACCAACTGAGCCATGCGAGCTGATTGGTGGAGATGGCATCAAAGTTACGCAATACACAGGTGAGACCGTGTATAAGTGTATTCCAGCATTGATTACCCCTCACTGCCGGAGAGACGGCCAGCAACAGACAACAACAACAACAACCACAACAACCACCCGGTTCGGTTCCACCAAAACGAACAACCATAACAATGCATCCTGTCTTCCATCCCGGCGCCGTCGCGCTCATCACAGGCGCAGCCTCTGGCATTGGCCTGGCTGCAGCCAAGCTCTGCCACCGCGCTGGCATGAACCTGATCCTGGCCGACGTCGACGAACAGGCTCTCGCGGCCGCCACGGCAGACCTCCCTTCAACCCCCCATCTGAAAATATCCTCCGTCCGCATCGACGTCTCCAACCTCGCAGACTGGCAGCGTCTCCAGGAGGAAGTCGCCTCCACCTACCCCGGTGGCGTCGATTTCCTCATGCTCAACGCGGGCGCCAGCCACCGTCCCGCCGCCGACAAGACGCCCTGGACGGACCCGGACTATTTCCAGAAAACATTCGCCGTCAACACCTTCGGGTACACCAACGGCATCGCCGCGTTTCTCGACGCCGTCACGAAGAACAAAGACCATCCCCGGGCCATCGTGTTGACCGGTTCCAAGCAGGGCATCACGAACCCCCCTGGCAACCCCGCCTATAATGCCTCGAAGAGTGCCGTGAAGACCATCGCCGAGCATCTATCTTTCACCCTACACGAGTCCCACCCCAATGTCAGCGTCCACCTGCTCGTACCCGGCTTCACTTACACCGGTCTGGTTGCGCGCTACTTCCCGTCGAAGCCGGATGGCGCGTGGACCCCCGAGCAAGTCATCGACTACATGGAGGGGAAGATGGCCCAGGGCGCGTTCTACATCCTATGTCCCGATAACGAGGTGACCGAGGAACTGGATCAGCGGCGCATCGCGTGGGGATATGGGGACATGATTCATGGCCGGCCGGCGTTGACGCGGTGGCGGTCGGACTGGAAGGAAAAGGCAGCGAAGGGGATCGAAGCCTTGGAGGGCGACGGACTCTGAACAAAGGATTGGCCCCTTGGCGAAATAAAATGGCATTTCTTGGCCAGGCTCTTTGTCTTGGCTGATCACGGCGCAAAGCTGTACCATCGGGAATAGTATCGTATTTATAACTGCCCGATCGCATGACCTTGGATGTTGTCGAAACTGACACCCCTTGGAAGCTCCTTCTTTTTTTTTTTTTTTTTTTTTTTTTTTTTTTTTTTTTTTTTTACTTTGATGCCCCAATATGTCTCCGGAAAATATCAGAAACATAGCATCTGAGACGACTCCTGGAACGAGGTGAGTTCAGTGTCTGGTCCGATGTGGAAGCCGAAAGCCTGCGAGGATCCCCGCGTTTTCCAGAACCCTTGGCTTGGCATGATTGGAATGGATAGGTCTTTGTTCCTAGCAGGTCGTGTGGATTAGCTTTGTCCCAGCCTCGAGCCCACGTGCACAGACATTGAGGCATCACCACCTGACGATCTTATCATCGTTTGCACCACGCCCCGCGGAGCTGTCCAACGGTAAACATCGGGTGGCGGTGACATCACGACTTGCCCCCCCTGCTGGCTGTCATCAAAGATCCAGAAAGTTCCTCGAATGGCTGGTCGAAGTCTTGGCCCGTTCATTGTTTATCCCGGCACGAAGTATATATTCGCACATTCTGGACCCACATGAAGGTCCAATCGACCACTTCTTCATTACCATCCATTGGGTAATGGCTGATCCGGCAATCACACGATGTGAGCACACTGTCCCGAACGAAGCGGCGCTATGCGATGCCTACGAACTCGAACTTCAATCAGCATGCGGGAAGCGCGTCCGGTTTGGAGAGCTAGTCGCGGGGAAAGGGAGCCATATCACCACAGTGGTGATATTCAGTAAGTCACTAACCCCTGGTGGCTTGCAAACCCGTTTGAAAGGTTCTAAATCATCATTCTGCCACCAGTACGCCACTTCTTCTGCAAATACGACCAAGACTACGTTCGCAAAGTGTCCCAGCATCTGACTGAATCTGTGCTCGAGACCCTCCCCAACCCCACCGGCCCATCACAGTTAATCATCATCGGATGTGGTGACCCGCGGCGAATCGTCCCGTACGTGGCTGAAACCAACACTCCGTTTCCGATCTACACGGACCCGACGGGCAGAATCTACAAAACTCTGCGGATGAAGAAAAGCCTCAGCGGCGTTACTCGACCCCCGTCATACGCAAAAGCATCGTTCTTTGGATCTCTGAGACTGGTGTTCAAGGATATGCTTCGGAGCGGACTGCGAGTCTTCAACGGAGGCTCTTGGAGACAGAATGGGGGCGAGTGGGTGTTTCGAGGACGACGGTGTGTCTATGCACACAGGATGGAAACTGTCAGCGATCATTTGACGGCAGAGCAGCTGATTGAGGTGCTCGGGCAGGATGTGCCGCCTGTCAAAGCGTGACTGCTACGTCCGATAGGAGAATTGGATGATTCGGGCTTCCGGGACCCAGCAGTGCATTTCCGCTGCATTCGCATAGTCATGTGAATATTGTCATAGTCTGATACGGAGAGAGGAGCCGTCTACTCTTCCCGCGGTACTTGAACATTTGTGGCGCAGTCTATTCCAGGCAGTGTTAGTTATGGCGAGCGACAGAACCTTGCCTTGCCTGCTCTAAATTGGTCTGTGCCACTTCAGTCCACGGGCGCGGCAATTGGGCATCGGAAGAAAAGAACGCAGCCCTTTATACACCTGACTCGAACTGTGAACGCTCCTTACCAACCAGATAAGCACATATCTTGCAAGGCTTTGCATCTGACTTGGTTTTGTAGCTCCTTTATCATGCATTTGAACTATGATTTGAAAGTGGCGGCTTCTTTGACTAATTTGCTCTCATCTCTTTGTTCATCACCCGTCTATGTATCCAGCCATACAATCGCACCCCTTTCTGGGGGTGCGAATGTAGACAGAAGTCATGAAAGAGAAAACCCACAATGGCCTTTGAACCTGCCTTGTTTGCTATCACTGCAACCGACCAGACACACAGTTTAGCTCTCCTTCTGGAAACGACGGTGTGTGTCTCGTAACAATAGGTTTTCATCCAACACCACAACCTACTCTAAATATCTTGACCAATTTGTCTTCTCCTCCAATATACAGACGCCTTGACCCGACAGTTTCAAGGAATAATCTCTCCTAGATTTCAGGCGAGAGCATGCTATCCGGAGTAGGGAATTTCCGGACTTTGCTTTTCTGTTTAGTATTTGGCCGTCTGTGAATAGGGGTATTCTCCTGATGGAATTCAACACGCAGGCTATATGCAGATGATATGTTCCGATTAAACACTGGAAAGAAACCAATCGATATTCGAATGCCTCCACTGTCCCGGAAAGCCACAATTGTCCAGTAAGGGCAGCCAAACATGGGAGAAGTCCGCCTTGTATCCAAGTGATGTTGTGTCAGGACCTGTTTGGTCCCTTCTTGGGAGGCCAGAAAGGGAGTCCTCCGTTTGCCGCAGCGGTCTTCCGACATCGCGTGAGATTGAGGAATATAAAACCCCTCTTCATCCTCCCTTTCTTTTGGAGAATCACAATTATCTCTCTCCCGTCCCAAAGCCAGAGTGTATCACCATCTTGTTTGTCTTTTTTTTTAAATCAAACTCCACAACATTCATCCCTACCGGGAAGATACTATCGAGTATGGCCTCGGATACTCCCTACCTTCACCCGATCTCTTGGCTCGAATCCCACGTGGCTGGGATTCTTGACAAGGCTGGAGTCCCCAGCTTCATCTGGGGCGATCGGGCGATGGATATCTACGACTTGCAGGACTCGGTCCAGGTAAGCGAACGACGGACCACCCACATGCCCAAAGCTAACCAACAGCAGAGCTTGCGCTGGGTTATTCCCGACGCCTACATCAACCAGGCTGGCGAAGCATTAGTGAGCGCCGGCTTTGTTCTGCAGCAGGATTCTGATCTGGCACCTGCCCCCGATTATCAGTTTGAGATCCCGGCGGAGATTGACTTGCCCAGGCGATTGCCCGTCGCCCTGGACCGGAAGTCCCGCCTGTTCTGGACCTTCCCAGATCCCCCGGTTGGCCCTCCTGAGCCCTACGACGACTTCTACACGGTGACCTCCGATGTCCGGTTTTATTGGAGATTCTCAGACAATGTTCGAGATCGGCCAATCTTCCTGGTTCCTACGTACCCCGTTGAGAACAGCATCGATTTTATCTGCTCATCTCCCCTGCCTGACGATGGGTATCACCCGCATCCCTATATCGTCGACTCCTCGTTCCAGGACAGGTGCAATGTGGAAGAACCATTCTTCCTGCAGCGGCATCAGGCGAAGCCCTTCCTGTACTCCAGACTGGGGCCGAATAACCCGTCTCCTTCAAAGCCCGTGGTCAAGGTCAAGGTCCCCCACTGGGAAAAGTACTTTGAGGCCATGGTCTTGCTGCTCCTCCGAGACCTCCCGTTGCCGGAGGAATCTAACTGGGCAAAGCGAGCTGTATTTGACATTGCTGACGGTCTTTGGAGGTGGCAACCGCGCATGTCACAGATCGACTATCAAGATATCTTCGACAAGGTGATCCTCCAGATTCGGGACGCGAGGTCGGATTCCACTCTTCAACGGGATGGTGTCCGGCTCAGGACCTTGCGATATCTGAAGGCCTTTCACCAGACACTAAAGAAAATGTTACTGCTTCCACTACCGGGTTCTAGCGCACCTGATGCTGAGCGTCTTGCCACCGAGCCTTTGGAGGTTCTATTCCAAAGGCTTCAGGTGGAAGATGAAGACAGCATGACTGGTGTTAAATCCTCCAACCGACACCCACACCCGCACGCCTTTCTGCACCACCGCGCATTGATTTTGCTTCTTTGTAGCCGGCAAATTAAAGAAAAGCTGATGAAAGGTGAGGAGGGGATGGATGGTACGTGGGTCGAGCCACAGGCCATCAGTTGGTTCGACTAGGCTAAACTAGCCTTCCTGCGCACCATAATTACAACTTGATTATGTACCGGGTATTTATTTTTCAGATCGAATTCAATCTCCTACATGATCACAGAGCCTCCTCTCCATGTCGTAACAGATGATCCAATTCAATTAAGGTAATATTAGCGTAGTCCAGCCCATCCCACCAATTGTGCTATCTATGTAGGCGCTTCTGCAGGAAAGCAGGAACCCAGTGCTGTACGCCTGGTAGTACTTATTATAGATTCTTGTGGGTTTCAGCCCACTCTGGAGTAGACTGCTAGATATTGGCTGTGGATGCCCTTTTTTGTCATTTGGTATCTGTAGGTGAGGTCTATGGTATGCGCTTGCTCTAAGAAACGTCGCTATGTCTTTGGTGTCAGTTCTCATCTGCGCACCTCCTTCCATCCCACGACCTACGTAGAATCTCATAAACGGCGGGGTAACCTGGGTTCCATCCTCGGGCTGGGAGAAGGTATTGACGGACTCGCCGATAGGAATGACAAAAGCCCCGAGGAAGAAGAGTCCAAGCAGACCATCGGGCTTTCCTGCGACCTGACGAGATTTGAGTTGTAGCTCTGGGATGGGGGCTTGAGTCGCAACCCAGCCGCCTGAGGAATGCGCTGCGAGAAGGACTCGTTTGCCCTCCTGCTTGATGAGTTTGTCCAAGGCCCAAATCACTACATCCACATCCTCACTGTCACTCGGATAGCCGCCGACAGGAGGCGCCCGATCGAAATCGGGGTTGTTGACATCCCCTACGTCGAGCCTGCTGAGATTCCAGGTCGGAAGGTGTGGGCAATGGGCCTCGATGCCACGGGAGGCGAACTGGCGGATCAGGAGCTGGAACGGAGCCGGGCTGTGGTAGGAGCCATGGAGGATGACCACAGCAACGTTGCTGTTCGTGCTGGAAGGCATTGTTAAAAGAGTACCTAGGAAATGACAGGGATAAGAAGGTCACGATGGATACGCGCGAGAAATCCGTGAGATCGAGCAGCTGCGCCCCGCTGAGGGGCCAGCCAGAGCGCTATCCGGGGCTGTGGAAGCTAAATTCTGACCTCCCAACTCGAGGTGCATCATTGGCCTTTTCGTTCACATTGGAAGAAAGAAGAGGGCGGAACAGCGCTGCTTCGGGTGATCCATAAAGCTGGGATTGGTACTGCTCTCACCGTCGTCAACCGCCGCTGTTGGCCAGTCGGCGGGTGTGGCTGTATCGCCTCCCTATCCAGACAGATCCGTGCCCTAATTTCGACATCGTCATTGCTCGTTGTCGGGATTCTCCAGACCTGAATGGGGTGCCTCCCACTATCTGCTTATTTGTGTAATCCTACAGTCGATATACCTAGCCAAGACAGCAGCAGGTTGACGGTTATCATTGGCTCCACTGTTCTACATGGCCCTCAAGAGCCCATCAACATGATAGGAACACTCTTTGTCTGGAGTTCCTAGCAAGCCCTGGGGGGAGGCAGGGCAGGAGTCTTCCTGCTTCTCCACGGAAATTTCAGATCAGACACATGGAGATCTCCGATAAAACATTCGACACCATAGCACTTACCAGTCTGATGTCGACGATGTCCTTCATCCAGAAAGCATCCAGTACTAGAACCCTGGATGGAAAGCTCCGACGGCATGGCGGCAGCCGGAGTATATAAGAACAGAGTCCCAGAGATGATCTCCTTGTTGCGGAACCCATCGTGTTAGCAGATTTCTTTTATTCTTTTCACAGTAGCAATTGTCTAAGCAGAGGTGACTTTACCATCAACATGTCACCCCTGCCCTTTCCTTACCGCTTGACCCCAGTCGACCATGTGGTCGCCAGGGTTCTCAAGGAGGCCGACATCCCCGCCTTTCTCTGGGGAGAGGTGAGTAACTCCATCCTGATATGCCCTTCCGATATGACCTTGTTACTGACATGCGTAATAGCCAGCCGTTGCCGTGTATGGAACAACCCACAAGATCAAGGTACGTATACATCGAACCCTCCTATTCCCGAGAGAGCCAGAACTAACGAAGTACAGGAATCCAGCTGGGTCATCGACGATGATCTGCTCCTCCCTGCCATCTTCGCCCTCCTCGACAGCGGCCGATTCGCGCAGCCCGAAGAGGCCATCCCACCCCAAGACCTCCCGCCGCCGGCTACAGGGGAGGTTATCCCACCACGGGCCGAATGGTATATGTCCTTCCCACCCGTCATGCCAGGCCCGGTGCAGGTGGGATTGTACCGCCAGTCGCTGATATTCTGGTCGTTCCCGAAGCTGGACTACAACCTCATTCGACAGGACTTCTACATGTCGGCAACGGACGAAGCACTGGGCGCTATGCCAGCCGAGGACTACCAGATCGACGACAAGGAGTATCCGGTGATGGTCGTCCGGCCCGCCAAGTACCTGGAAGGCACCGTGCTGCTCATGATCCGAGACTTCGCCGGGTACGCGACCTTTTCCTACTGGGCACAGACCGTGGTCAGGATGGTGCATCAGCTCCTAGTCAAGGAAGCTCGGCCCCAATTGACATGGGACGAACTGGAGGAGCCATTCCACGAGTATCTGCGCCGAGTGCAGAATCCCGAGTACGGCGACAGGATCGAGTGTAAGGATTACCGTGGGTTCAAGATGATACACCGCCTGTTTTACAGGCTCAAGCGGAGCGGAGAGCTCCCAAACGGACAAGGCCACAGGATCGAGTGTTTCAACCGCGAGTTGTTCTTGTTCCGCGCCAGAAGACTGGAGAACGACTTCCGGCCCGAGTGGATAGACGACCCCTTCCCCGACCGAGACCCCGAGCTGCTGCTGGGATATTACGGACTGCAGGCCCTGCTGGCCCCGTGGACGTTCAGAGACAACCCCTTCATTGAGGTTCGGGGTGGTTGGCTATGGTCACCCGATATTGGGAACTTCTAGGTTACTCTCGCTTGTCTGACAGCCCGCAGATGAGGAGCCTTCAGATATCAACAACACCTTGATTCCGCGACTCGGCACATTCCGACTAGATGCTACAATTACAGATAGAATACTACATGGATTCAAGGTGGATGATGCGTTGAAAGTAACAGCATTTCCTCAATTGTAGACCCCGTTCCCCTACGCTCCCGAATAGACGAGGTTTGCTTTGTAGACGTTATGGTGCTCTGCCTGCAGCTGGCCAGTTATATTGTAGTAAGCCTGCCCCCACGATTACAGACATGGAGAGCACTAGATACAGCTTCGCTCTACTAAAACGAGAAACATATCCACCACCACTCAACTGCTCATGCCCAACCATCATGGGCCAACTCCCTCCCAATCCAATCACACAACTCCACGGCCACTCCAGCGAGTCCACTCCGAGCCGGGTCAAGGGGAGATGCAACTCCGCATCGATATTGTCGGGGAGGATGTTGCTGATGTCGTCGCGGCGAACAATTTGCGGTAATCCGTGCGACCTGCGGGGTCCGGCTGCGGCAGACAGGGGCCGCGGATAGACGATCATTTCACTCGGCGCCACCAACGTGCTAGTACGGAGTACTAAGGTAGTATATACTATACTATACTATACTATACCTATCTAGTCTCCACTCGTATATTAAGCCGGCAGAACATCGTCCTGTCTGGTTTAGCGTAGCGCTGGGGTGGGAATTGCGGCTTAGATACTCCGGACAACTCCGAGCCAGAAATGGCGCGCGACGGAGGGGCAGTCCCTGGATGAAGGATATTCTGCGGTCGTTTGGCGCCAACATCCCTAGGTCGAAAATATAATGAGGTGGTCAGCCAGAGAAGCAACTGAGTGGTTTGTTGCGGTGTGGTCTTTCGCTTCCTTGGACGAGTGCCGTGTCCTGGTACTCCCCCCCCTTCATTTACAAGACGTATGTCTGTCTGGATCATCACCGCACACCTTTTTTTTTATCCACCCCTTTTCCATTGTTTGTATCTGTCCTTCACCTTCTCCCTCCCAAGCCACTTCTTGTACTCCATATATTCAGGGTATTCGGAGTCAAGATAGTTTACTCAGTTTATGAACTTGGCGACCCCCTTCCCCTCCCTTCGACACGCTATACCATGCCTCGCTGGCCTGCTTCCTACTTTCCACTCTCTCCCTCTCGCCACCCACAAACACACCCCTCACCCAAACAAGAAAACAGAAAGACCATCCCCTGAACCAACTTCCACAATACAGACAATAAACTTTCCCCATCCGCGGTTCCTCCCCGCCCCGGAAACGGGCGTCGATCCCGAAAGCGACCGGTCCGACCTCGGCAGATGATCCCCGCGGAGAGCAGAGCAGAAAGCGGTAGGATCCTCGCGGTCGGAACCGAGGTTGGATGATCGGGAGATCCGTGAGTCGGTAATTTAAATTTTTTTCTTTTTTTTTTTTCCCTTCTATCTTCTTTTTTGCCGGGGGGGAAGGGGGGAAGGGGGGGTGGGTTGTGGGTAGTGGGTGGTGGTTGCGAAGCAGAGATACATCGTACATGACCAAAAGGGTGCCCGGATACATAGGGTAGATGAGAGTTACGTGTTGACAGACGTGTAGGGTTTGGAAACACTGCCAATGAAGAGAAGTAAAGACGATTAATGTATTCATTCATTACCATAACCCATAACATAAAGCCAAATGCTATATACCCAGTCCAAGCCAACCAATCTCTATATACTCCAGCCAAACCAAGAAGAGCCCTCCCACAGACCAAAATCCATCTATTCCCCCCTAACAACAACCACCTCCCTCACAACATTGATCCCACCCGCACCCCCACCCCTCTCGACATCCTCCCTCCCCGCCATCCCACCCCACTTCGGCAAAATAGGCGACTGGTCCGCCGAGTCCTCGCCGGACTCGCGCCTCTCCCCGGGCTCAACGCTGTATATCGTGGTGTTGTAGAGTCTCTCGTCGGTATGCAGTCGACTGGCATCGTGGATGGGCGTCTCGAGAGAATGCAGCGGCATGGAGCGACTGCGTTTGCCGCCGCCGCGCGAGCTGGGCCAGGGAGAGGGGTAGCCCGGGCCGGTGGAGGGGTGGAATTGGCGGAGGAGAGGGCGGAGGGTGGCCAGGCTGCCGGCGAAGATGCCCAGGCCGGTTTCGATGTTGGACCAGACGGCTATGGGGGTTGTTGCGTCTGTTGTTATCAAGGGAATTTGGGGTTAGTGGGGGTTATTTGGTGTAGTTTGGGGGATCGGACGGGAAAGGGAAGAATGCCACGGGGGGAAGAGGAGGCGTACAGAGGAAGTCTTTGCTGTGGAGGGTGTTGATGTACGGGATTCGGACGATGACGGCGATGGATGCGCTGTTTGGGTTATAGGTAAGTGAGCTGGCTCCGGCGATAACTCGTTGATTTAGAGAGGAGAAACATACACGCAAGCCATACTCAACAGGCCCGCGACCGCGATTTTCACGTCGCGACGCATCTTCAGCTTCCGCACGAGCATGATGGGGAGAATGCCGATGGTGAGGTCGAACAGCGCGGAGGCGGCGCTGAAGGCATACAGCCCCCCGATGACGATGTCGATGTTGATGCAGGTTCCGGTGTTGGGGTTGGAGGCGAGTCTGGTCCAGAAGTAGGAGAGCGGGTGGCATTGGACGAGGAGCATGATGAAGAAGGTGAAGCCGGCGGCGATGACGATGCCGCCCACGATGCCGATGACGATCTGGTGGATGCGGTTGATGGTCACGCGCAGGATGAAGATGCTGACGGAGACTTTGCACAGGATCGAGGCGAGGGCGTAGCCGATGTCGCAGAGGAACCAGTACTGGATATAATGACCGGGTTAATAGGATCCGGGAATGGGGGAATGGGGAGGGAATGGGGACGTACCTCCATTGCCGTTGTTCGCTGCTCGTTAGAGAGGTCGATCAGATGCTTTCCCGTGCCGTAGATACTGCCTCCGATCATGCAGCCGCAGAACATGGCGTAGAAGAGCTATGCGATTGTCAGCTGCAAGGGATTGTATCCGTCCCAGGGGATGATCGCACCATCGCGACGACCATGATGGTATCGTCCCACCCGAACGCCTTCACAATGACCAGGCGCACATAGCATCGCAGAATAGTCGTCACGGCGGCCAAAGTGAGGAAGACGGCCGCGACGGCGCGCACCTCCAGGCTTCGATCCGTCGCCATTTTGGTGGTGAGAGCTGGCCGCCAGGGGAAGGAGACGGACGGGCGGACGAACGACAGACAGAAAAAAGCAGACGACGGTCGAGGAGATGAAACGAGGATTTCCAGAAACTGTAAGCGAACCAAGCTGCGCTGCGCATGACGTACCAGATTCAGGATGGAAGCCCGGGGGGGGGATTCCATCGGTTCCGACGCGGCGTTAGGGTTGGAGGCAACCATGGAAAGGGTCCCTCGGACGATTGGCCTAATGCGATGCGGCCCTGCGCTCGGGTGCCTGAGGGCCCCGCCCATCGCAGCAGAATAGGCGATGGCAGGCGCTCATAGGGCAATGGCATGCGGGAAAAGCGTTACGAGATCTGGCACCCTCGTGAAGTCTCCGCCACGTGGTGCCCCCTTCGCGACTAGTTGTCGCTAGTTTGCTAGTCGCCAGTCGCTACCAGCAACTATCTTGTTCCTGTTGACCACCCATCTGTCTACATGATACATGATATTTTTTTTCCCAACTGGCCAGGCTCCCGGCCAGGCTCCCGTTCGGCTGCGCCGCGGATACATCGGACAGATGGGGTCAAAATTGCCGCGAACCCTGCCAGTGCACGGCTCGATCTTACGACTCCAAATGATGAGTGGGGAATACCAAGTGTGGAGTCCTCGATTCATTATCAAATCGAAACGTTAGTGGCACATTGGCAGCAACGCCCGGAAGTTCCAGCGCGGAAGTTCGGATGGTACGGAGTATTATTCTCTTCTTCCCCCTGTCTGTCTGTCTGTCTGTCTGTCTACTGACACACGTCGAACAACGCCACTGTAGGATCGTGATCCGACAGCTCGTCGGCCCTGGACACCCAGGTGTTGACATGGATGTGTTCCATCTGGGCTCCCGCAGCCAAGGCCGAGCTCACGTACATGTGGTCCAGCGATTCGCAGTTCTGGTTGTAGAGGTAGGTGTACCGCTCCGTGGCGGGGATGCCCGTCACCTCCTCCAAATCCAACAGCTTCGATTCGGAGGCGAACACCTCGAGCGGCTCGACGAACGCGTACTCGTTGAAATCCCCGCCCGTGAGAATTTTCGCTTCAGACTTCTCAGCTAGGAGGGCGGTTACAAATTTCTGCACAGACCCCCCCGGTTAGAACGTGTTCTAGAATGAGATGCGAAACCCACGCGGGAAGCGACTAGGGCTGGCGCGGCACACTCACAGCAACGATTCGAGCCTGCTCCACGCGGTTCTCCACCCATCCGTTGACTGGCGGTCGCTCGTCGCCCTCCAGCCCCGTACTGTCGTACTTGGAGGTGAAGTGCACGTTGATGGTGTAGAAGCTGTTCTGCCCGTCCAGCGTCTCCCACTCAGCGACGAGGGGCTTGCGACTGTCGTCCCAGGCCTCGTTTCCTGGATCGATCAGCCCAGGGTTGTGGCTCAGGGCGCCGCCCGACAAGACCTGGGTTGCGTCGGTGCTGGAACCGGGGCTGTAATCTCGCAGCCGAACCACTGACGGGTCGTAGAGATAGGCCACCCGGATATTACCGCCGTGTTCTCCGCCGTTCGTGTCATTGATTGGGTCGATGTCCGTGTAATTATACGCGACTCCGCCCTGCGCCTGAATCGCACTGGCCAGTCGCGACAGGGTTAGGCTGGCCGACACGACTAGATAAATCCCATCGTCCCGCGATCGTCAGTGATAAGATCATGTCAATCGGAAGGAGGGGGGGGAGGGGTGTCCATCGACTCCATACCGCCGTCATCCTTCGACCCGCTGTTGTCCTGAATCTCCTGCAGGAACACCACGGTCGGGCTGTTCATGTACTTGGCAATGTGCTCGGCGATCCCGCTCATCCTGGTTGTATCCGGCGAGAAGTTGTCCACGTTGTAATCCCCGACGGTGATGGCGCGGCAGGTCCCATCCGAGACGAGGGTTGTCGCGGTCGCTTCCGTCGAGTTGGACCCCGTCTGCTTGATGGCAGTCAGCGGAAGCAGCGCATAGTAGCCGTATGCCTGCGTGATGATCCCCGTGATGTCCTCGAGCGTGTCCCCCAGTTTTCTGTTGGTCGGGTTTTTGGTTCCGTCGAGCGGCGAGCCGATGACGATCGATTCGGGGTTGGCATCTGTGTGTGCGAGAGCGTGTCAGTTGAAAATCTCGACCTCACAATGGTATGGGGCCAACCCTTCGCGCGCATGGTCAAGCCTCCCCGACCGTTGCGCCCCGTCACCGGCCAGTTGCCCGTCACCCAGGTATCGCCATACGAGTCGGCCTTGCTTATCGACACGAGACCCGTCAAGGTGGCCAACTCGCCGCTGAGACTCTGCCAGAAGTCCATGCCGAAGTCAGTCGGTCGGAGAACGGGGTTGGCATTGGACAGCTGGCTGGAATCTCCCGGCAGGCTGAAGACATCCCCGTTGTCTAGCGACGAGTACTGCTCCGTGGGGGGGTTGCGACCGTCCTGTCCGATGACAATGGGGGTGACGGTGTTCCCGCTGGAGAGGACATTGATGTCGGAGGGAGACTCGATCTCGGTGGAGTAGACGTAGGAGGAGGACGATCGGTACTCGGACACCTTTCCACTCAGCGTGACGATATCCCCGACCGCGACCTTGGACACGCCCTGGGAACCGTAGACGTAGACGGAGTTGGAGGTGTGACTGTTGGAGGAGGAGGAGGAGGAGGAGGAGGAGGAGACATCCGTGGAGCGAAGGTAGAAACCACTCTTGCCCTTGGCTGTCACGAGGCCCTTCAGACCCGAGACGTGTTCGCCTTTGTAGGGGGAGATGTAGCGGTCGCCGTTGATCTCGCTGATGGTCACCGCCAACCCGGTCTGCACGAGCAATGCGACCGCGCCCAGGCAGGTGAACACGCGCATGATGGGGATATGGTGAGTGCGAGAATGTGACAGATGAGGAGACACAAACGCGAGAAGAAGCTGCCCTTATATGCTGGGTGCCATGAGGGGACAGGGGAGATGGACCTTTGGATGTTGAGGTCAGGCCATGTGCAATCACAGGACGGTGCTACCAGTACTCCTCTCTACACTGTACCTACTATGCTGCAGGCCCCAACAGCCACTGACAGCGGCTATCGGCGCCCACGTTCCGTGATGCCTGAAGAACGGGGTTGGCTGCATTGGCGTCAGGCACTACGACTACTAGTTCTGAGTAGTACTACGGATGAAGTCTCTGGCAGGCGTGCAGGATTCGGGTTCAACTCATACCCGACCCCATCCTCATCTCTAGCCGAGGCGTCCGTCAGCAATAGGCATCTATTAACCCCGGCTATCATGTATCCACGCTATCAACAACCAAAGGACATTGCTCATTACCCTTCCAGGCCCCTCACTTCTAACCCCCCGATCGATGCAGCCAGGCTGGCTCCCGCAGCACCGCTACTGTATCCGAGCTGTCACGCTCCCGAACCAGCACACGTCATTCGTGCACCGGAAATTACCCCCTGTACATTGCAGATGGTACATTTCAGTTGCTCTTCCCGCCGTCCTGCTTCAGCGACACAATCCGGTTCAGTACCACCCGGTCATCCGTCGAGTCGGCATCCACCGCCTGATATGATGGTTAGCAGCGGAAATTATACTCGATAGAGGGAGGGACACTCACGAAATACGCAACACGCATCGCCTGGAACCGGACACTCTCCGGTCCACTCTTGCCCTTCTCGCCAGCGGCTGCCGGCCAGGGGGCCCGACGGCGCACCTCGTCGAAGCCGCCCTCGATCAAGGCCTCCGTGTGGATGGTCTCGCTGTTGGGGTTGATGTCATTGAGGAAGCCACCCTCCACGGAGCCGGGGTCGTCCGACTTGAAGAGGGGGTCGTGGATCCGGACCTCCACCTTGCGCGAGTTATCCGGCACCCAGTGGATGTACGTCTTGGGCTTCGCGTTGCTCTTGTCCAGCACCGCCCGGACCTCCGTGACCTTGCCGTCGGCATCCTTGGAGAATGTGGTGGCCTGGATGGGGTAAGGCACCTTCCAGAGACCGACGCTCTTGCCCGGAGCCAGGCGGAAGTACCCCTTGCTGTCCTCCTCGCGGAAATCAGACCGGTCAATGTAGACAGTCTTGGTCAACTTCAGCTCGTGCGAGCCCATGTTGGGGTCCTTCGGAGAGAAGGGAATGTCGAGGTCCAGCTCCTTGGCATCGAGGGACTCGAAGTCCTCGATCACAACCGGGACAGGGTCAAGCACCAGCATCAACCGCGGCACACGGCTCTCCAGGTACGTCCGGACCGACTGCTCGAAGCGAGAGATCTGGATGACGGACTTGGCCGTGGTCACACCCAGTTCGTTGATGAAGGAGAGAATGGCCTCCGGGGGAACACCACGACGGCGCAGGGCAATCAGGGTGTACAACCGGGGGTCATCCCAGCCGCGCACGTAGCCCGCATCCACCAGCTTCTTCAACTTTCTCTTGCTCATGACCGTCCCGCTCACATCCATGCGGCTGTACTCCCGCTGGATGGGCTCGTAGACGCCCAGCGTCTTGTTGAGCCACTCGTAGCTCTCGCGCGAAAGGACGAATTCGGTGGTGCACAGACTGTGGGTGATCTCCTCGAAGCTATCACACAGGCAGTGGGCGAAGTCGTATGTCGGGTAGATCTTCCACTGGTCCTTCGTGCGGTGGTGGTCCTTCTTCAGCACCCGGTATGCGGCAAGATCCCAATGCTGGGGGTTGGGGTTCGTGATATCCTGGAACATTCTCAGGAATGCGGACTGGGGTTCATATTTGCCGTCTCTCATATCGCGGAACTCGCGGAGGTTGGTCTCGACGTCCTGCTCGGCGTGCTTGCAGCGGTATCTCGGCCCGTTCTTCTCTCCACCACGCTGCAACTTGATCTCCGTGTCACTGCAGTGACAGACGTAGGCCTTGCCCAGGTTGATCATCTTCTCGGCCATCTCGTACAGCTTGTCGAAGTGATCACTCGAGTGCGTGATGGCATGGGGCTTGAAGCCCAGCCACTGGATGATATCCTCAATCGCCACAAAGTATTTCTCCTCCTCCGCCTCGGGGTTGGTGTCGTCGAATCGCAGGATGGTCTTTCCTCCGTGGTACTTGGCGAAGCCAAAGTTGATCGCGATCGCCTTGGAGTGGCCGAGGTGCAGGTAGCCGTTGGGCTCGGGGGGGAATCGGGTGATGGGGGTGACCTGGCGTTCGTTCCAGACGGCGCCGCAGAATCCCTGCTTGAACATGGCATCGGGATCGACAGGAGCCTCTTCCTGCTTCGGAGCAGGAGCATTGCCCTGGGGCTTGGGGGGGGCGGCAGGCTTGGGGGGCGCGGCGGCTCTGGCAGCCTTCTTGGCGCGCTTCTGCATGCGCTTCTTCAGCTCGCCCTTGGAGACCATCTCGCCGGTCTCCTCATCGAGGTGGAGCTTCGCGGTGGCTTCCGCGAGGGCGTCAGCCATGGTGATTGCTGGGAGGTGGAGGTGGAGCTTCAAGGAGAGGTCGCGTGAGTCAAGGAAAGAATCGAGATAAAGGACGGACTGCCTGAATGAATCACTTCCTCGCCCGCGGGGGAGGGGAAACTTCCGCGGTGGCGGCTTATGTCAGCGGTCAGGTGACCGTGTCGGGCCGCTGCGGCACGTGCCCAGGCCGAGGCATGCTGCCCAAGGCCCCAAGGCACCCAGGCCTCAACCCGGCATTCGGTCGTCGTTCCTCTCGACGCTCGACTTCTCGAGAACACCTTCTCACCACCACCCATCACAGGCGATGTGGACGACTCCTCCAACGCGGGCATCTTCCACTGTTCTTGTTTGGTCTGATATGCCTGATGTGCCGCCACACTGATGCATGCACTGACATCCTGACCAAAAATATATACTACCCACGAACCGCCCCATTCTTTACTGTACGACTTAATGACAGTTACCTGCATTCTATGCCAGTTTCCGAGGAACAATCACGAACTTGAAGTTGAACAGACTCACTCCTTGAAAACCATGCCGCGCGCGGAATCTAGATACTCCCTGTGCGCAGACGACGTCAGAAGACAAACAGGACTTGGCTGTCGATGGGTAATTCGTCAATGCCAGACACAATTATTTTGGGATACGGAGTAAACTGTCAGACACTACAGGTCTTTTCGAACCCTGGCTGGGGCGCTCGGGCTCTCTCTGATCGATCAGGTATGCCGCTGCAGGGGGCTGCAGGGGACGACGAACGACCCGAGGTGGTCGCCTTTCCAACCCCCTAAGCCTAATCCTACTGCGCTCCTGTCGCTCATTAGGGGGCAGTCAAACGCTAGACATCTCTTCATCTCCAGGTGTTTGACGATGCCTGGAGAGAGACTCTGGCATACAGAAAGTCATGTGTCTACGCTCATTGTTGCTGGGTTTCGGCTTTTCCTGCAGGCTGATCGGCATGCTGAACCTGACAACCTATGAAGACTGGAAGTAGCTGGTCGCGACCTTTGAAATATGACATCCCGTCCCTGAGTGGATACATGGCTAGCTCAAGCCACTGAGATGTCAGATCAACGAGAGCGTTAGTCACGGCCCTAGATTGCTATGCAGCCAAGGGTTCCGTCATACGGGTCTTACCCAGTCGAGTATATTCATGGCCAATCTTCATCTTCTCGGGAGGATGTGGTGGTTGAGCCAATTCACTAGACTGCTTGTCTGATCCCACACCAACGTGCCCAATCTTTCTCGACTGCATTGAAGATCGGCATCTGGAGACATGTAGCAGCAAAGTAGCTTGACCACTGCTGCGTCGATTCTCTGATTTTCGCTCTCCGTCTACCTCATCAAAATGTGAACGCCATCCGGCTTCGTTGTTTTGTCTTGAATGTGTGGGGAAGAACGGAAGGATTACTTCTTTTTGTGGGTATTTACCTGCTCGGTCTGATTATCCTCGCCGCCTGCAACAGCCCCAGTTCGTATGCCGCAGGATATGTCCTGTACTAGGTGGGATACGACGCAGTCTATCTGATCCTTGATGTGTTCATCGCCGACACGTCTGGACGGCGCAACCGGGCATTTGCCTTTGGGTTCGCCAGCACCCCTTTCATCTGCACGGCATTCACCGGGCCTCTTGCAGCGCAGTCATTTATCACAACCGCCTCTTGGCGCTGGGCATACGGGGCATTTGCAATGATTATGCCATTCGTCTTTCTCCCGCTCGCCGTCATATTCAAAATCTACCAGGGCAAGGCGGAGAGAATGTACATCTACGGTCGGGAATCAAGTGGCCGTAGCGCCATGGAGTCGATCGTCTATTATGTCAATGAATTTGACAGTAAGCCCCTCGGTCCCAGACTCTCCATTTGACGCCCACTAATCCTTCTAGTTGTTGGCGGTTTCTTACTCACAGCAGCATTCCTCCTCCTTCTCCTCCCATTTAGTCTCACACCCTACGGAATCGCCCAGTACAAAAGTGCAATATTCATTTCGATGATCGTGATCGGGTTCTTCTTATTCATTGCCTTTGGCCTATGGGAGCGATACGGAGCACATAGCCACTTCATCCAGTGGCAGGTCTTCAAGCAGCCGACGGTAGTAGGGGCGTGTGGGCTATCGGCATTCCTCTTCTTCAGCCATTACGCGTGGGAACTTTACTTCTACAACTTCCCCATGGTAGTCAACGGCCTGAGCATCAGCATGACCGGGTACGGCGGACAGATCTACAACGTGGGGTCGTGTTTCTGGTCCGCCGTATTTGGGATCAGCGTCTACGTAACCAAGCAGTTCAAGTACTCATGCTTGGGCTTTGGGCTGCCCCTGATTCTGCTCGGAGCGGGACTGATGATTCACTTCCGAACCCCTGCGGGAACATCGGGTATATCGCCATGTGTCAAATATTTATTGCCTTCGGGGGCGGGACACTGGTGATCGGAGAGGATATGGCGATCATGGCCGCCTCGGACCGGGAGGGAGTGCCCGTGATGTTGTCCTTGATCGGACCGTTCTCGAGTCTGGGTGCATTGCGGCGGTGGCGGCGATGGCAATGGAGATTCCCTGTGTAGCCATGTGGAAGGGTTTCACATTGGAGGAGCCGCCGAACAAAAGAGAAATGATGAGAGGTGCACGTTGAGAAGTTCTTTTTTCGAGTATATACCTGGGGGAGCTGTATCTGACCGCGTGGTCCATAATTGCTATATTCCAGAATTGTCAGTGGCATACTCTCGACCGGACACCCAAGCAGTCTAGGGATGAAACCATACTGACGCCAATTCGTCACCCATGCGAGCAAGTGTATGCGAGTTCGAGCCGTGCTCCCATCATCATCATCATCCCTGCCAATTGCCGCGAGCTTAGGAAGACGAGAAAAGAAAGAGCCAATGAAGAGACTAAGCCCACATAGCCCGCATAGCCAGCTAACTGTTGCTGAGAACACACTACTAGTATGCAAAAGCAGCCCACCTGAAGGCAAAGCTCGAATCGGCGAAGAAGGGGAAGATCCAGCCAGCGATATCGGACCAACGCTGGACCCTGCCAGTGAAGTGAAGGTCGACTGTGTTACTCTGGACCAGCTCCAGCTGAGTGTTAGGCCTTGTGTCACTGTCTGGCCAAGGCGCACAACGGCGCGACCATGTGGGCGACCGGGACCTGCGTCCGCCACTATACGCTGATCTCATTACTCCCCGGCCATCGGGATCCTGTTCCGCAACCTCACTTGCCCTCACTTTGGCTGGCTGGCCCATCACCATTCCCCGCGCCATCTCCCTGCAGACCGTGTGAATGGACAAGAATCAACCCTAATGCTGGTCTCCAGCCATCTCTAACATGGAGCTCGCCCGTACCTGGGCGGCTGTCCCGCCCAACCCCAACCAGCCGGCGTACCTGAAACTGGATCATGAAGATGAGGTGATCTACAACGCAGGTCGCTCTGTGAAAGCTGGCACGTTTGTGGCATTGGTGGAACAACTCACGCGCCACGACCGGCTCGATATCCTCTACAACGAGACTTTTCTCCTCACGTACCCGACCTTCACCTGCGCGGCCGAACTCGTGGAACACCTCCTCCAGCGCCTCGACCTGCCCATCCCCCCAGACCTCAACGACGACGAATACGAAGACTGGCTTCAAGAGAAACAAGACCCCATCCGGATTCGCACCGTGAACATCCTCAAAGCCTGGATCGAGCGCTACTGGGTCGAGCCCCCCACCGAAGCAACAATGGACCTGCTCCGCTACATCGAATCCACCGTCCGAGCCGCCGCAGGACCAGAGGGTCTCCCGACCTGCGCGTCTCTCCTGACCATCATTGAACACCGTCTGAGCGGTCGGGACATCCTCCGTCGCCTCGTCTCCCCAATCGACCCCACCATCCCCAAGTCTATACTCCCGCGGAACATGAAGAAGCTCAAGTTTCAGTTTCTGGACCTCGACGCCACGGAGATCGCCCGCCAGCTGACCATCATCGAGTCGCAGTTCTACGCGCGTATCAAATCCTCAGAGTGTCTCAACAAGGACTGGCACAAGAAGGAGATCCACGTTCCCAACCGCATACACAACCGTGAGAGCATCCAGAACCGCGAGAGCGTCTGTACCGCCGACAGTCGCACCGCTGGTAGCTGCACCACAGCCAGCAGTGTAGAACCATACCGCAGCCACGCCAGCACTGCTATCAGCCCAGACCCCAACTACAGCGGCGTCAACGCGATGATCGCGCACTCCAACCAGATTGCCAACTGGGTGGCCGAGTCAATACTGTCGCAGGACGAGACGAAGAAGCGGGTGGCCTTGATTAAGCACTTTGTTAGCATTGCAGATGTATGTCTTCTGTTCCTTACCTCTTCATGTTCTACTTCATACGTCTCTCCCCACTTCTCTCCGTATTTCCCTTCATGTTTCCCTCCACCTTCCCTCCATCCCCCTAAATCAATACACCAGCACCTAACAACCCCACCCACAGAACTGCAACACACTCAACAACTTCGCAACCCTTCTCTCCATAATCTCCGGCCTGGGTGTATCCCCAGTCTTCCGCCTCCAACGCACCTGGGCACAAGTGCACATCCGAATCCGCACGCAGCTCGAAACAATGCGCACGATGATGTGCACAGAGAGGAACTTCACCCGGTACCGTGAACGACTACGCATCGCACAGCCTCCTTGTGTGCCTTTTCTCGGTACCATCCCCATCCCTAAGCCATCCCCAATCTAAATCCATGTATACCCACCCAACTAACAAAACGGCCCCCCGGGACCGGTTAAACAGGAATCCACCTCACGGACCTAACCTTCATAACAGACGGCAACCCCGACCACACGCCCGCATCATCGTCAATGATAAACTTCCAGAAACGCGCTCTGCTCGCCAGGATCCTGCACGAGATGCGCGGGTACCAGAGCATGCCGTACAATCTGCGGCCGGTGGGCGAGATCCAGGATTTCCTGATCGCTGAGATCCACAAGGCGGGGGAGATGGGCGAGATGGGGATGTATGAGCGGAGTTTGGTGGTGGAGCCTCGGGAGGGTCTGGGTCTGGGTCGTGGTCGTGGTCGTGGAGGGGGGGAGGATAATGGTGATGCGGGTGGGCAGAAGGGCCAGGGGGTGTTTGCGGCGACGGGGAGTCATTTGGGTTCGGTGGTTATTGCTAGTATGGCGATGAGGGGGAGGAATTAGGGAGAGTTGGGGTGGGAGAGACAATGGGAGTGGGGATAAAGAAAGGGGAAGGTGGGCTTCACATAATGTTCGGGGAGTTTGGGGATCAGATGGGTTTGGGATTGATCGGATGGGATAAATGGAAATGGCCTTGCATGCATGCATCTATGGGGGTTGGTTCAGGTTCGGGCGAAATAGGCGTTGTGATTGAAATTAGCCAGATACCCCGCGGACACGGTCTTGCTTTTCTTTTCTTTGTTTTTGCCATTTAGTCTCCACGTACCTAGGTACAAACATTCCGGAAGGATTGATGGATTTTGTGCTCCGGTCGTATATATCCAATCCAAACATTTTCACAAATTAGGTAGGGGGAATATAAACAATAAAGTACGGTATGAGCATCAAGTATGATCTCCATAAGCACAGGGGAAAATAATATTATGAAACAGGACATGGTTTTGTCATGCAGATATACACTGTATAGATCAGAAGAGATGGATGAACAAATCAGCAGTATGGCCACAAAGGAAAGTACATGGAAACATCGACACAACGTCGGTTGGGTATCTAAAATCCCAAAAGGATGGGAATATCAATATGGAATAAAGCAGAAGGCAAAGCACAATAAGAGGCGAAAGTGACATGTGCTATATTTACCGCAAGTTACGACGGGCCTTGTCAATAGCGCAGTGCCCAAGACGAGTCAGCTCCGCGACAAAGTTACCGACCATTTTCATATGCGAAATCTCGTTGTTAGTGATACGCCGAAGACGAACGTCTTTGATGAATACCGGAACGACGCTCAGCAGTGTGAGGTCTTCCTCGGCGCGGGGATCAAGCGGGTTCATCAGGATGTTGCAGAAGATGGTGAGGATGGCGGACATGGGGTAGAAGATGATCATCCTGGGACGTCAGCAAAGCCTTCCTGCCAGAAAATGTAGACTCACCAGAAGGTTTCGGCACGGATGAATCCAATCACCGAACGCAGGTAATTCAGCGTGGACCGACTGGCCTCCACTGCTAGAACCATGCTTGAGTTCACGCCCTCCATCTCGCCCATCTCCGTATTTTTCCACGCCTGGCAGCGTCCGCTAGAGCGATGGATCGTGACCATCATATAGTGATACTCTAAACGGACGACAATCCCCTGCATGCGGAGAAGGGGGTTCGAGTGGGTTTCGAACAAAGGGCCCAGTGAAGGGCGATGGGGGACGGGAACACTCAGTCGCCATTGTTCCAGCTCGTCATCCAATTCACGGATGGTCTGCAACAACTGGGCATCGGATTTGCGCAATGCGGAGGACGAATACAGGGTGCGGTAGGTTTTGGATTTGAGCATGGTGAGTCGCAGGTCACCAGGGAAGAGGGGGATGGTCACCTCATCGTAGAGATCGGGATCCTGGTCTGGCTCCGGGTACTGCATATTGCTGTAGTGCTCCGGGAGGTTGAGATCGCAGTGATCATCGTCGATGACCGGTGGCTGACCAGTCCGGAAACAAATTTCTTTGTCGTACCCGTAGCACAGCCAAAACAGCCTCCGGAGGGTTTTCTGAAACTGCCATGTCCGTTCTTCGGTTTCTGTCAGCCTACCAGCGGCCGGCCGTTCCGGAGCCAGGGTCTGACCGCCGAGGGTGAACATGATCCGGCATGCCATGGAGTGGAACTGGTTGGCCACTAGCAGCTCCCCGGTGAAAGTTCGATACGCAGACTTTAAGATGGGTTAGTCTCTTCTAACACTCGTCTCCCGAGAGTCTTACCTGCAGGATCATGCCCTGAAGCGTCTGCAAGCTGATGTCGTGGAGGATAAACGGGAGAAGGCTCTGCGCCTTAGCGGCACACAGGTCCGAGTTTATGGGGGGAAGGTCCGCGGAGGGCTCGATTTCATCGACAAATGCGAGGAACGCCAGGACACACATCCGGGCACTGGTTTGCTCGACCGACGGAGATCCCCGGGGTGGTTGGTACGCCATGTTAATCGTATCCTGGAAAAGCAATTTATCTATTATCGGAAACACAATGCGAACACCGGTCGAAAAGTAGTGGGTCGTGTACTGATCGACCACCGATCGGTCCGGAAGCTCCGGTCCACCCGGAAAGACTTGCATATTCGCATCGGGACTCATGAACAGCGGGGCTTCCTTTGGGAACTTGAAGGTAAAGATTCCCTCGAACGTGTCATCTTCCCCGGTGCGAGATCGCACCCATTCGTGACCGTCATGGGAGAAGCATGGGATGCCGCTGTAGGAGCTAAAGTCGCCGACATAGCGCCCGGCGAAATGCAGCTTGCCGAAGCACAAGCCACTGCTTGGATGTGGAACCCAATTCGGAGTCGATGTCTCACTTGACAGCGGGCTAGCCGTGCCGGGCCCATGTCCCGTGTCGAGACAGCCCTTGGATAGCAAGGAGAAACAATGCTTTGGGTGATCGTTGGTCGAGATGGACTGCATTAGCAGCTGCTCCAGCCTCTCAACTCTATCCTCGAGCTCCTCATTCGACCGAGAGGAGCGCTGGGAGGTGGAGGGCCTAGATGGTCAGCGGGGATAGGTGGATGAGACCGCAGAACCTACGTGGGATTGGGATTGGGATTGGGACTCGGATTCGGATTCGGATTCGGATTTGGATTGGAATTTGGATTTGGATTTGGATTAGGATTCGGGGGCGGGGGCGGACGAGGGTGACTGGCCTTCCTCCGCTTGGAGCCCCCGATAGGGCGGTCGAAGGTGCAGTCGAGGTTGTGGTGGCGGCACCAATTACACGGGATGGATGTATCGCATTGGATCTGTTCCGGAGGATCGGGTCAATTGGCAACCCGACTGCAGGAGGTGCGACGGTGCAACCTACCTTCCTCCGATGGCACGAGTCACAGGCCCTGGCGGTGCGGCGGAGGGGGGTGTAGGTGTAACGGTCCCCCTCGGGGGTAGGGCTGGCCGCGGGGCCTCCCTGCATGGTCGACGGGGATAGACCAGTCTGGGAATTAAGGCCGGGGTAGTTCTAGACTAGTAGCGATGGCGTTGGCACCTTCACCTTGCATG
The DNA here is from genome assembly GCF_003184545.1 of Aspergillus heteromorphus CBS 117.55. NCBI lineage: Eukaryota > Fungi > Ascomycota > Eurotiomycetes > Eurotiales > Aspergillaceae > Aspergillus > Aspergillus heteromorphus. The sequence continues at coordinate 105,745 of NW_020290439.1, forward strand.
CCACCAGGAACAGGATGATTGCGCGCAGTCCCAGAGAATGACACGAAATGACACACACGAGAGACCGCCAGAAAAGCCTGCCGCTTAGTCATCGGCCCGGGCGCCTCCACGTCACGTTGGCCCTTGGCCCGATTGGGACGAGTCCATCGCAGCATCGCAGCATCGCGGCATCGCGGCATTGCCGGCAGCCTCCTGGCCTCTATCCAAGCCTGTCCTGGCTTCTCCGTTGCTGAGGCTGAATGCTGGGATCGTCTCTCTTCATATCTGTGCACTCGGGATCATTCCTTACCCGGCCAACCACCCCAGACCGCGGGTCCGACCGCACCCGAGTGGACGACTATTTTAGCCCATCCCCACCCGAGCCATATTTTCATTGAAAATAGCGTCATGCCAGCCCGGTCCCTGGTCCGAGTCAGGCTTGCCTTGGAGATGTGCATCGCCGTGGAAATTAAGTTGGCTGTCAGAAAACCTTATTTGTCCTGTTCCTTGTTAGGTGGCTTCAATGGTCCGGTGGTACAGAGCATATTAAGAGTAGTTTAAGCACCGAAGTCGGCCCACGGCTGGGGAATATATCTCTCGGGCATAGTTGCGCTGTGCGCAGCATCAATCGGAGCAACATTGAGCCTGTCCTCATCCACGGTATACCTCGGAAACGACACCTCAATATCTGTACTCGCCCATCCATGAGCTCTGAACTCCTACTGGCCTGTCCGCACGCGCCTTAGGGCGTCCAAGAATCCCCCCCGCCCCCGCGGCGCTTAAATCGCCCGAGTCGCACCACATCGGCATGATCCCTGACCTTTCTGGCGCATCCCTGCACGGATTGTTCCCAGCACTCCTTCAATAGACCATTCGCGTACATCGGATCCGTATCGAGCTCCAGCAACCTGAAAGAACGGGTTCTCGATGACCCTCCGTGAACGCGACCCCGCACGCACACAACAATATCGGGGGGTGATTCTCTGGATCCCTGTTTGTCTCGATGCCTCAAGCATGCTGTATCAGAGCACGAGGTTCCTGTGGAGGGTATTGTCGTCTGGGACGATCATGTTGAGAGCGTCATTGGCGATATGCATGGATGAAGGTGGAGGGGCTCCTTCGGTAAGGTCGACTCTTCAGGTGGACGTGGTCGCTCAGGGGTATTGGCACGGGCTTCGCTCTTGAAGAATGCGTAATTCTGGGAGAGGAGTTGGAAGACGATGCGTGGACCGACAATGTTTCGCCGGCGACGACGATGATGCGCTTGAACATGGGGATTATGGGAAGGTGGGAAGGTGGCAGTTGGAGATGGAGGTGCGGGGTGGCGGGGTGGCGGGGTCACTGTTGGTTTACGGCCATCAGGCACCATTTTGTTTGATACTACGAGACGGTACCTATATTCTTTTCAAACCAAACTGATTGAAGCATCAATTCCACACCCCGAACTGATGCAATATTACGTAGTACTGGACTAAATAGTATGACGAGGATTGTGTGCGCGCACCAATGAGGGCCCCCAAGCTCGAGTCTGACAAGCCCCTCACATGACTGAGGCATGCATCCCTTCATTACTAGTAGTACTAGTCGGTTGCCGGTCGCATCTCACCTTCACCTTCACCTTCATCTTCATTTTCACCGTCACTTCTTCACCTCACCTACAACCAACCGCCTCACCACCAAAATGCCCACCCCACCCCTCCCCCGCATCGCATGTTTCCACGGCGGCGGCTCCAAATCCACCATCTACCAAGTGCAATGCGCGCACCTCTCCAAGCTCCTCGAGAACGACTTCCAACTGATCTTCTTCGACGGTCCGTTCACACGCGACGCCGGACCGGGCATCCTCCCCGCGTTCCGCGGCCAGGAGCCCTACAAATCGTGGTTCACGAAGGACGACACCGGGACGGAGCTAGGCGACGGAAGCGGGTACGACACCACGGGCCGGGACGGGGTCGAGCGGGTCTGGAAGATGATGGAGGAGGAGGATCGGCAGCAGGCGGCGCAGGGCAGGGCGGTTGGGCCGTGGGTGGCGGCGATGGGATTCAGTCAGGGGACGAGGATGGTGGGGGGGTTGTTGCTGGATCAGCAGCGGAGGATGGAAACGGCGTGGGAGGGGGAGAAGGTGCGGGCGAAGTTGAGGTTTGGGGTGTTGTGTAACGGGAGCGGGGCGCCGATGGAGTCGGAGATTGCGAATCGTATGTCTGCTTTTTTTCTTTTTTCCTTCATTTCGTCCTTCCTTTTTCTTCCCCCCGCTATTGCTACGTGTGATGAGATGCTGACGAGGGCAGACATCAATTTCGAAAACGAGGTCGTTAAGATTCCGACAGTGCATGTCCACGGAACGAAGGATATAGTGCTGCCGCTGAGTCGGCACCAATACGACACATTTTACGATTCGGAGTCGAGGATACTATATGAGATCGATTATCACCATGCGATGCCGTGGGTGAAGGAGGAGGTCGAGCAGTTGGCATCTTTGATACGGCAGACGTACAAGGAGAACCTGTGAGACGCTAGCGGGATAGCAGAGGGGATTGGCAGGAGGCTTTCATGGTCGGAGATTACATGATTGCGCGTTTTTGGATGTTCGCTATAGACCTCTTCATATAGACCAAATCTTATTGTGACTTCATTGGATTGCTTGTTGTAAGGTGGCCTATGAGATTACAGGCTCTGTATATAATCCTGTCGCGCGTGCAGAATGGCTAAGAGAAAACTGGGGAATATGATCTTTCTTGGTCTCCAGTTAATCGAGATTCAAATTCATTTGGCAATGGAAAACAGCAGAACAGAGAACGCCTGAAACCGTGCCCTGAACGACTAAGACGGAAATCTATACGCATACTCAGCCAGAATAGACGGAAGGCTGGCGGCTAGCAAGCCATGACAATTGGCGCATAAAGAGGGAGCTAAGGAAGCCCTTTCTGGACAGACAAGGGGAGGAAGCCAGACTGTTGGTGGATTGGTTACGTGGGTCTGGGGATCGTCGGGTGGAAGATGTGTTGAGTCGAGGAGGTATGGATGGCCTTTGCAGTACAAAGCCAGAAGATGGCACACATGTTGGGTCTACATCTGAGCAGTCGCAAGACCTGCGAGACCAGTCACAGATTAATCGAAAGCAATCGCATCCGACAGAAAGCCCGGCTAATGCACCATCGATCCACATCGGACTGATCGCCTCCGGCGACGCCGCATTGACATCGCGGGAAGACCGCGATAGCATCAACCTGAAGCAGTCAGTAATCGGATTCGACACCGAAGGAATTAATCTAGTCCAGGCGCATGGGGCGTGTTTCCATCATGTATTGCCATCCACGGAGTCCATAACCATGCCGACAGCCACAAAACCAAAGCCTGGCAAAATCACGCAGCCCTGAGAGCAGCAGTCTGCGCAAAAGTGCTTCTCTCAGAATACTACCACGACCCACCAACCACATCCCACCCAACAAATGCACAAACACATGCATATGCACAAGTCCACAGACACCTCCCAATCCATGTGGGCCGGAAAACCATTCCGTGGTGGTGGCCGTGGCTCATTATCATTTCTGCAAGCGTTATTGTAGCCATGATCACGGCCAGGGTGGTCCAGGTACAGGAGGTGGAGATGCAAGACGACAGGGTGGTACCCGATTTATAATGCGCCGCGAAGAATGCGTCATTGCAGGTGAAAACAATGAAAACAATGAAAACAGGGATAGGGCCGTGGCCCTACCCCCCCATCACTGTGAGGTATAAATAAAGCTGCGACCGAAAATTCTGGACTTGCTTCTACACTGAATCTCAGGACATTGTCTGGTTTTCTGATATCATCCGTTCTTCGACGAAATTGTCTCCAGATAGCTGTCTGTCTTGATTGGACTGTTCTGTAGGCAGTTATATGATCAGCATTCAGATATTTCGATCATGATCTGAAGATTATGATGATGCAATACTAACTATAACAGCCCTGTTAAGCTCAGCAGGGATCCCAAGGAATCCCTCCGACTGGACTGGTTTGGTACGTTGATTGCTCCTTGCCACCGTTCTTGTTCTGCCCTGCCCCTGTTGCTGTTGCTCTTGCCTTGCGATGATGATCGTACCTATTTTGCCTCTTAACAAGTTCTATCACAATCTATGGTGAAACGTGTTACCTTTCAAGACGGGTCTCTGACACGCAATGCTCTTTTGAACCTGACTCGACTCATTCGATGCAGTTCATCAAGTGACTCTAGCTAATACCTTCGCTAGGATGTTATTTCCAGACCACAACTGTTACCCTAAAAGTCGCGGAAACTTATTATACTGTTATATCTGAAATAGAAGAATACTCGATAGATAGAACGAATATACTCATTGCATCCATTCAAGCATCGTCTTATTCTCTAATACCTTCTTCCTGGACCCCTGTGTTGCAACATCCACCAGCACTCTGGCCAGGTCATCCACCCAGATAGATGGTCCCATCCCAAAGACCAGCGTCCGTAGACTCGCGCCCCGTGCGAGTACCATCGCCGGGCGCGCAATGTACACCTCGACGTTGTCGTTCCGAGTTTGCTCGTACGCGGTAAGCTCGGTCTCGACTTGTCCCTGTGCGACCCATATCGTGTTAGCTGTCACCTTCATTCATCACCGATCGCAAAACCAGAATGAGAGCATACCCGGATCTTCCTTGTGTCCCCTGCAACCCACAACGATTTCGACTGATCCCGCTCCGACATCCCACCACTCAAATACACAAAGCGGAATTTGCCAGTGGGCGAAGTAGCATCGCGGGACTGGTCAAATGCACGAATAGCAGAAAGGGTGTATTCGATGTTTATCTTCCGGCCGGTTTCGTTGTCCGGGGCGCGGTTCTGGCCGAGGGCCCTGCAGTGGATTTTGTGTTAGCTTGACATTATATCTCCAGCGAAGAAAATAAGACTCGCAAGAAAGAAGACTTACCAGATACATGCTTCCGCACCCCTGAGATCATTCAGGAGCGACTCCGGGTACGTGAGGAAGTCGTCCAGGATCCGGACGGTAAGCTTGGGGTGGGCGGAGACGGTCGCGGGAAGGGGGCGGCGGGAGAGAGCGACGATCGAGCTGATGGTCGGGCTTTGCAGGCAGTGGGCTAGGATTTCCCGGCCGATGAAGCCAGTGCTGCCGGTGAGGATGACTTTCATCGTCGAAGATTATGAGTTTCTCTGGGTAGTTCCTCTTCATGAGTTGGTCTGCGGAGGTGGTGAGATATAAAGCGCTGATACCCTCGGAGACACCGGGGATAGCGGGGCTAAGCCCTGCAACATTGAGAATCCAATCAGGAGGTGATGCCCACAATTTACCACCTCGCGACTCCTGTTAGGAAACACTTCGCTGTTATCAAAGGTCCTTTCCATACCAAAGTGCTTGCCGGTGGCATTGATAATACTGAATTGAGTCGGTGAACGGATTGACCACAGGAGCCAAAAGTTACAAGGCAGAACCGGTATCGCTGACCCTCCCCCATTGGAGACTGGTATCTGAATCGTCATCGTAATTCGAAATCGAATCCATGGGCGCTATAGTATCTGGCTCTTGCTGAGATGCTTCCTCGGAAGCAAGAGCATTCTGCCATGCTCCCCAGTCCCGACTGTATGACCTGCTCGATGTTCTTGGATCGTGGAGATGGAGTGCATATGGTGGGAGTTGGAACTGGCGTGGAGGCGCTCTCTCATCATAGACAAATCCCGGTTCAGAGGGAGGGGCGATATCGCCATCCATATCCGTGTCCACCATATTGTGTTCAGAGCCAAACACTTCGTCCTGGTACACCTCCGAGAGAGACTCATTGGAAATCTCATCAAGTTCCATAGATTCTGTGCCACCAAAAGCCACTTTAGAGATCATGTCCTTGACATTCAGAGGGTTAGCTTTAGACTGACCATATGCATAACAATCCTCTATGTAGGCGGGACTGTCCCAGCGACGATGCGCCATTTGATCCAGCTGAAGATCATTCGAAGCCAAAGGGGATGGAGCTCTCGCTCGAGGCATGACTTTCTGATGCATGTAGCGTATTCGTGAAAATGCCTCTTCCTCGTTCATCAGAGGTGATCGAGGCACGTTATCGGGAGGAATACTACCATCAGCACTCTGTGGTACATCAAGTTCAATTTCATCAGCTAGTTCAAGAACACGGGCTGTCTCTTGAATATTGAAGTCCAGAGAGCAATTATAACTACTCGTTGTTTCTAATTAGCAACATGCGTCAGACTTCAACGGTGCTTTACTCACCAAGTTACCCACTTTTTCTCTGATAACATTTCATTGTGTATTGCATGACATCGAGGACAACTATGCTCCGACATAGCTGTTGCGCGCTTGAATGTCATACTCATCATAATTTTTGCCCCTGGCATCATGATTCGGTGCCAGTCGTCGATTCCCACAGCAGTCCCCTCAGCATGGTCTTGTAATTGATATTCCCGCCGACCTACTTTTGCAAAGCCTGGTAGGTTTCTGAACAGGATTTTGAGGATATCATGAAAGTCCTGTAGGAACATCAGTGTATAGGTCGGGAATCTGAGGCGAGTTTTTCTAACCTCCAAGGAGTTGCAGAAAACTCGCGGTATGTAAATACTCCGCGCAGCCCGACTGGCATCGAGAAGAAGAATTGGTAGATCGGCAGGGGCCAACCCTCCCGTCCAGTTGTACTCTATTTCTCGAGGGATGGAGGCCATGCGGCACTCTTTGATCCGATCAGCCAACTCCTTGATTTTGTTTTCTATACCCCGGAGCTGCGACAGTGATTCATCTTGCGACCGTTCAGTACGGGTTGTGTTCTCACTACATCAATATTGTCAGAGAGGTCATCTAGAAGGGAGAGGTGAGAAAATACCTTGATGTTCTTGTAACTGTGTGAACTGCTTCAGTATGGTCCCATAAGCTCGGTGTTGTCTTACCTTCAATTAATGAGTCAAGCTTGGAATTGACTGTGTCAAGCCCCTCCCACACCGAGGAACAAGCGTTGGCAGAAATGGGCGTCTCGCGGAATGAGGAGAGCGATCGTCGCTTGCTCCAGCGATCCAACGACGCATCGGCGGGTCTTTTAGAGCTGCAGCTCATTGGGGGCAGTAGGGCGTTATCAAGTGGACGGGGAGGGCAAGCTTTTCATAGATGTCGGAGGCGATGTATTGGCAAGGCTTTGTCTGTCAGCCTGGTGTCTGAAAGGTTGACCAAGAGGAAGAGTTCTTCGAGTGTGAGTAACGCCAACAGGCGAGGCCGTGTTTGTTACACCACATCACCTGACAGCAGCAGCTGCCTAATTAGGAAGTAAGTAGGCTGGCAATGACTGAACTGGGTAAAGTACTAGTAGTAGTGTCTTGCATTATGCCGCAGCGAAAAAGCATCCATAAAATCAGAAATCATACCCATCAAACCAAATCTATAAGCTAAATACACATGAAGCGAACTCGCCCAAGAAAGACATGACAACTAGATCCAAATCACCAATCTTTAATACTTCGGGTTCTCCTGAGTTCCAGTTGGAGAATAATAAGGGGCCTCCTGGGGCACATGATGCTGTGCCTCCTGTCCATATTGATGTTGCGCTCCCGATCCCTCAGCAGGGCTGTATGGCTGATACTGCGCCCCCTCTGCGGGCGGGTGTTGCGCTTCCTGGCCCGGATGGTATGGATGATAATGCGTCCCCTCGGCAGCGGGATTTTGCGGGGCTTGGTCCTGGTGGAATTGCGGTCCCTCGCCAGGAGGATAGGGTTGGTATTCTGGGTCTTGGCTTGGGTGGTATGGTGCTCCCTGGGGGGGTTGGTAGGGAGCTGCCTGCTCGGAGTGGTATTGTGCGCCCTGGTCGGAGGGAAATTGTGCACCCGGCCTGGGAGGTAGTGGCGGACCCTGGTAAGGGTTATGTTGAGGCCCTTGACCAGGAGAATATTGCTGCGCTTGGCCGGGAGGATACTGTCCAGACGGCGCTCCCGTCTGCATCATATTCGTATTCGAAAGGTCCTCAGCCGCATAATCACTAGGACTCGGGCCCGTCGGGGCCTGCACACCGGCAGGGGCATGATCGAAGCTGGCATCACCCTGCGCGGAACGAATGGTATGGGTCAACATGCCGACAGACGGATTCCTGGTCCTGGCCTGACCAGCCAGGATCTCCTTGGCGGCAATCTTCCTGCCATAGAACCGCTCATTCTCATCGGACCGCTCAATCACAATCGTGCCATCAATCTGCACTCCAGCATAGAACCCACGACTCTTGACATAGCACCAGATCGGGGCCCTGCGCTTATGCACCTCCGACTCAATGACGCCACCCATTCCAATCGGCCCCGCCGCAACAGTGATCTCACTGCCCAGTGTGACTCTCACCTTGGTGAACGCCTCCAGCGCCTCATAGGTATTTATCACCATCACACAATCATAAATATCTGCGCCGACCAAAAACCCCAAACCCGCAGTATGCAACAAAATGCCCGAGGGGGCACTCCACTCTCCCGTCTCCGGCACCCTGGCCAACAAAACACCACTACCTCCGGCCCCACTAAACCACAAGCCGGTCCTCATGGCCGTGAAAATCACCAACCCCTTCGCATCGCGAATAACCTCCGACGGGATCTTCTTCAACACCTTCTGTTTCCCCTTCGGCCCATCGATCTTCTCCTTCTCCTTCTTATGCTTCTGGTTCTGCTGCTGTTGTTGTTTCCCCGCCTCAGCCCCACTGACCGCGGGCGCAGTCTGAGTGGCCGGCTCGTCGACATACACGCCATCCTTGCAGAAGCTGCGCAGGATGCGGGCGACCTTCTCGCTCTCCTTGTCGAGGGTCATGGGCCAGAAGGCCTCGGAGCCGAGTTTGTTGCTGAGCCGGTTGACGGGGCCGCCTAGTTTGTCGAGGGCGTCCCAGGCTTTGTCGAAGCCCTTTTTGCTGTACACTTTTGTTTTGTCCCACATTGTGTTGTGGGTGGTGGGGGGTTGAGACATGGTGGTTGGTACAAATTGTGGAGTGAGGGGTGAGAGGTGGTGGGTCGGTTTGTTAGGAAGCGGTGGTTGTCGTAAACTGTGAAGGGGTTGCTGGAGGGTGTTGCTCTTTCAGGAGAACGTTGGATGTCCAAACAAGACAGAATGAAGAGGAGGGGCAGACCGGCGGTTTAAGAGGAAAGGGGAGACTGACGTAGGGGAGCGAAGGCATCAACAGGCATCAACAGGCATCAACAATCCGACCCGCTAAGCCTTCGGGATGTCGCAATCCTTGCCCGTTGCGGTCTAGCGCGGGGGTCTGGACGAGTGCCTCGAACAGCAGGCATCCACATTCACCGGCTGTTGGCTGAAGAGCCGAAGAATGGGTTGGCATCTCCCGAGTCAGGATGAGGCTGTGTCATGGTCAACGCTCCAGTGGTTCTTCAGCATATGCTGCTCTGCCACCCCAATAATAGGCAGCCAGAATACTTCTATCCGCGCACGAGGTTGAATCATTGCAGGGCGTGCATCGGAGAGTTAAGCTGATCGGCACAATGACGTTGCTGATGTTCCAGGTGTTCCCATTCACCATTAATGAGTAAACGAATCGCCTCAGCCAAACCACCAGACCATAAAGCTCGCACATGGCCAATCAAAGACAGTCGACTGTAGATTTCACAAAAAAAAAATAGACAATCTCCTCGTACTCGTATTCAACACCAACTACTCCACATATACACACGCTGATCAGTTACTAAAAGCATCACCCTCAACCCCTCCCCGGACTACGGATCGGATCCTTCTCGGCGCCCTCGATCTTACTCAAAAAGTCCCTCGCGGCCTCGGGATCATCCGCAAACACGTGCTCCGCGACCATCCTGCGCGGCGTCTCGCCCAACCACTGGAACAACGAGAAATCGCGGAACCGATCGGCACGGAAAATCTCCAGCACCTCGACCTCCTCCTCGTCACTGAGATTCTCAATGAAATGGCCCATGTTCTTGGGCACGATGCCGACGTCCCCAGCGACATAGTCGAAGGTGCGCGCGGTGCCCTCGGCGGCGAAGATGGTGACGCGGGCGCGGCCCCGTTTGAAGTACGACCATTCGTCGGCGTTGGGGTGCCAGTGCATCTCGCGGATGGCGCCGGGGTGGATGGTCAGGTGGGCAGCGGCGACGGTCTTGGAGATGGGGAAGTTGGCGGAGTCGGTGATGCGGACGTCGCCGCCGGTGGTGCGTTCGGGTTCCTGGGCGAGCATCTTGTGGGTGAAGCGTTGCTTGGAGGCCTTGAAGTTGCGGGGGAGCTCTTTGGGGATGGAGTCGGGACGGAGCCTTGGAAGATGTATTTCTCGGCCGTGGGGATGTTCTTGAAGGTCTGCGGGCGCATGCGGAAGTTTTCGGCGAGCACCGACTTGGGGGTGTGGGCTGGAGGGGTTGGTTAATGTGGGTGGGATTGTTTGGTGAGTGTTGGGGAAGGGAAGGAAGAAGGACGTACCCATCCAGTCGGTTAGCAGGAAGGTCGACTCCTCGGAGAAGTTCCCATCGTCAAAGATGAGCAGGAACTCGGTTCCGTTGGGACTGAGACCCTGCAGGGAATGGGGATGGCCCGAAGGGAAGTACCACAGATCACCCTCCTCGAGGTCGTCGATGAAACTGGCGCCCTCCAGGTCCAGACCGGTCACTCGCACGCGCCCGGCCAGCACGTACGCCCACTCGGCTTCGCGGTGCCAGTGCAGCTCGCGAATGACACCCTCGTCGAGACGCATGTTGACCCCTGCAAGCTCCTTGCTAGTGCCGAGCTCGCGGACGGTGGTCTGACGCGTCCATCCGCCCTCCTGCGGGGGGTTTAGCACCATCACACTGCATGTGGAGATGGAGGAATGGGGGAATGGTTACCTACCTCGATGCGGATGTGGGAGTCGGCGAAACTCCAGCGCATGTTGGGCATGTTGCCGTGGTCGGTGCTGGGGGGACGCACCATGTCGGGGTTCTGGCGCTCACGGTCCTTGTTCCGCGGCCCCATGATGGTGGCCCCATCGCCCATGCGCCAGGGGAGGGGTTCGCGGTCCTCTCCGACCGAGTCGATCTTGTGGTCATAGGGATCGTGATGGTCTGGGGTGAAGGGGGGTTGCTCTTGGAAGAAGACGGATGGGGACGAGGCGGGCACCCGCAACAATTGCTGGTATGCGTCATTGGGGACCGGGTTGCCCTGGCCCTGGCCGACGAGGGCCGCCACGGTCGCGACCGTCAGCAGGAGGTGGGAGGAAAGGGGTATGTGCATGGTTGGGAGGAGTCGAGGTCGGAGAACTTGGTGGGTGTCCTCTCAGCCCTACACGCTGGCCATATTTATACTCTCTGTGCCTTGTGGGAGACACTCCATCATCTAGTCTTCCGACTGTTCCGAACGGCCAGTGAGGAGTACCCAAGAAGCTCACAGCCGGACAGACAGTGGGGCTTCGCTGCGCGAATTTCACCCAAGTAAAGCTTGGTATGCTTGTTTGGGGAAGGGGGGAGGCATTGGTGGAGTGGTCAGCCCTACAGGGCCGGGCACACGTCATGGTGCGTCACGGGCGGGTTGGGGATGGAGACAAGACAAACATTTTCTCCCTCTCATTTCCCCCCATCCGTCTTACCCGTGGGCACTCTATAAGTCCCCGCTCGCCGTCGCGTCCACCTCTGCCACCAAGAGACAGAGCACAGGGGTCATCCGTACGATAATTGCTGCCTACACGCACCCCTGGACGTGTGCAACCACTCCAGCCCCCGTCCGGCCTCACAGACCCCTTCTGGCCCCTCTCCCCTCAACTCCCCTCGCCAGAATCCAGCAACGACCACGATGGCGCGCGAAACCCCCCGCTACCAGCCCTTTCCCGCGCAGGAGAGCGATCCCCTGCTGGGGCCCAGATACGGGGCCAAAGACTCGCCCCTCAGCCGACTCCGCCGACATCTCCGCACGGAGGTCAATCCCCGCAGGGGCGACCTTCTCCTCATCTGCTGCTACGTGATCACGGGACTGTTGGACAGCGCGGCGGTGTTCATCTGGGGCTCGTTTGTGAGCATGCAGACGGGCAACACGGTGTACTTTGGGCTGGGGCTGGCCGGACTGGACGAGACGCAGCGCTGGCTGAAGTCGCTGATCTCCATCGGCAGTTTCTGCGTCGGCTCCTTCGCCTTTGCCTGGTTTCACCGCCTCTTCCGCTCGCCGCGCCAGCGCGCCGCCCTCGCCCTGTCATTCACCCTGCAGACGGTCTGTGTCGCCGTCGCCGCGACCATCGTCACCCTGAAGCAGACCGGTAGGGATGACCTGCTGTCGTGGAAGATCGCCGTGCCGCTGGCGCTGGTCGCGTTCCAGAGTAGCGGGCAGGCCGTCACCAGTCGCGTCCTCAGGTTTAGTAGTCTGACCAGTGTGGTCCTCACCAGTATCTACTGTGACCTGTTCTCGTATCCGGAGCTCATGTCGACGAATGCCATCAAGGATCCCGATGAGTGGAGGCGGGTGGGAGCCGTGCTGGGACTGCTGCTGGGAACTCTGCTGGGGGGATCGTGGGCCAAGAGCGCGGTCGGGCTGCCGGGCGCATTGTGGACGGCGGTGGTCTTGAAGGGGATGATTGCCATGGCCTGGCTGTGGTGGAGGGGCGCGGACGAGACAGAGCGACAGGAAGAGTAGTAGTTAGTGTGCTGCCTCGGGAGGTAGCCTCGGGGCTACTCGATAAGATTGGGATCCCTGTCTTCAGGCTCCCGCTTATATTCGCCTGCAATTTTGGGTGTTCCATGTACCTGGTCATCGTCATCACACACCAACCATGCATCCTCCATATTACGCGGGGAAGTCAAGAACGTGTCAGTCGTATTGCCTGAAGACCCAAATATTTGTATTAACAACACACCATACAATCTACCTCGGTCCAGGTATCGGCAAAGAGTAATTAGGCCGACATATTCACTGCTCCCGGGCCCGAATCATCGCTTGTCCGCTTCGGCTTAACAACGAATTTCCGATTTTCATTATTCTGTCCAGTCCCCTCATGACACCCCGCCTATCCATCAGAGTACATCCTCACCACAGACTGACAATTCTAGGCTTGCAAACCCCCACCAGGATCGGGTCTGCGATAAACCTCATTTGGAAGTTCTCTATCATCATGATATGACTTCACTGGGTGTTAGTATACCCACCTCAGTGAAGCATTATATATTTCCTCAAATGTGAATATTCAGTGTCGCACAGCAACCATACATTTCCATAGCCCACTGTCTGTATTTGTACAATGTCTGATAGATATATTTAGCATCTTTGTCCAATTTAAACTTTTTTCAACCGATCGGAGAAAGTGCGTTCATTCGACAATAAGCTGGTCGATAGCCGACGTCCCAAGCCGGGAACCCCAGGCGAACGACCCGATAGTAACACCGATTCAACTCGAGAAAGAGAACTAAGTAACTATCTTTATCCGGGATGCCCGAACAGCCAGTGTAAATATCTCTCTCTGGGTTCTGTCCGTATTTTCTATCGAATGGAAAGTCCGGAATATTTAATTCCTCTCATCACCCACCACAGCATACAAAAATTGGAACCCACAAAGTCCAGGGCGAAATAAGTAAGCAGGGTAAGCTAACGCCACTAGATAGCTAGGTAGGAATAGGATTTACTTTTCGCCCAATGAGGGAATATCTACTCCGTAGTGGCGGAAAAATCTCCGCCCAGGGCTTGCTTCATAAAAGGTATTCCCATTTCCGAATTATGAATCCTGGATCCTGCCAGGATTGGATTCCCGGCATTTTCACATCATATCTGGCAAAAATTGACTTTTTTGTTTTCTTTTGCTCCTGTTGAACTCACACAGTCCCAATCTACAAGATGACCTACGAACCACACCACACCATACATAGACAAAAACAAGAACAAGAACAAGAACAAAAGTAAGGGTAAATAAACATCATTTCATCTCAGCCATTCATTCCGCACATAAGCGACATCAATCAAGTATCATCTCCACACACAACAAAAAAGGGTATCAAAACTCCACCTCATCCCACCTCCTCACATCCCCAACCCCATCATCCTACTTATACTATATATCCAACCTAAATAACCGCCGCCGCAACCGCCACCACCGCAGCCGTAACCATCGCCCTGGCGGGCCCCACGACACCCCCCGCAGCAACCCCCGGGGTTTCCGTAGCCGCGGGCGCCGTGAACGAATTGACCCCCCCGGTGACCAACAACTCATCATACTGGACCTTATCGGTCGCAAACTTGGCCTTGGTGGAGGTGGACGTGGCATAGGTAGAGCCATCATAGGTGCCGGTCGCCTGATAGCTCAGGGAACACGAGACGGACTCGGTGAGGGAGGTGAACGAACAGGCCCAGTCGCGGGTGGCGGTGACGGCGTCGCTGCCGGAGCTCCAGGCCGTGTAGACGCCGGTGAAGCTGGCGGTGGTTTCGCCCTGGATCATGGTCCAGGGGTGGTCGATGTGGCAGAGCGAGGTGGCGGCGCCGCTGAGGCAGCTGACTTTGTAGGTCGTTTCGAGCGCGTTGATGCTGACGACGGTGGCGCCGGTCGAGGTGTAGCTGGGGATGGTCACGGACCAGTCGGGGATGAGCACGCCGACGATGGTGGAGGTGGTGGTGGCGGTGGTGAGAGTGGTGAGGGTGGTGAGGAGGGTGAGGAGGGGGAGGAGGGGGAGGGTGAGTTGCATTTTGGATGTTGGAGTTGGAGTTGGGGGTGATGGTTCTGGTGGTGGTGGCTACAGGGGATTGAGCTGTGTAACACTACCTGAAGAGAGACTCAGAAAAAGAAAGAGAGAGGGGCAAAGGCAGAGGGCACAAGCGTGAATTTAAGCAACACAAACTAACTACTACTAGGCATCAATCACCAATCACCCATCACCATCACCATCAGATGTCACCCTCAGTCCAGAGCCTCGGTCAGGGCAAGCGAACAAAGACAAAGGGTCCTGAAGGCGCCGGACATTCCAACATCCGCGGGGGCCATTCGGATTGGCCCGGGACGGACAGGGGTCCGGCGCTAAGGGAGAAGTGCTGGGATACGATTGGAGAGGTCTCACCTCGGGGCGGGCCCGGAGGGACCAAAGTACCCAAAACGCTCCCCGATATGCTTCGATATGGACGGGCAGCGCGCTAGACATCCCGCTAGTGGACGGAGAGGGTTTGGGAGGCTTAGGGGCGAGATGGGGGCCGGGTTTATGAGCTGAGATTGGACGCTTGGGCTGCTCGGACTCGGACAGAGTCCTGGGTTGCGGTTGTGACCGTGAGTCATGAGGCTACTCGGGCAGGCTAGCTTGTTGGTTTTCAAGGTCGTGATGTGGGCGCGAATAATCGGGGAGTTGTTGGCCTTGCCCTGGGGTTTGACCGGAACAGCGGTGCGACGGTGGACTGGACGTCAGGTGATCCCCTGTGCGACTGGGATAATCATTCGTCTAACGTGGTTCTATTAGGGGTATGACATTTAAAGACAGGGACGTGCACAGCATCAATCACCATCGAGAGCTTCCTCTTCCTCCAAAAGCAGACGGAAGACCGTCATTCAGACCCAGACACCGCTGAGCGACTCGACGGCGTACCGGTTGGTTCGCCCTACTTGGGACCACTCCCGCCGAGTCATCAGATTGAAGGGTGTCATCGACGCCCCGGCGGGGGGAGGAGGAAGCCACAGCGGCTCGGTGTGGTAGACCGGCGCCCCTTCCGTGCCATGCGGAAGAGTCATGAACGTGATGGAGTAGAGCGGATGCTCATCCGTCATGGTGGGACTTGCAGCCACGGAGAAATCGTACACGCGGGCGGTATCGGGGATGAGCTGGTCTTCGCTGGGGACCGTCCCCGGAGACAAGTTGAGACAAGCCTCCTCGATCTCAATGATGCGCGAACAGATGGTGTGGTAGTGGGGGACATAGAAGATGAACTCGTGCTTCGGAATCCGCAGCAGCAGATCCAAGGCCCGACGTCGAAGATGCGGCCAGCGACACTTCCACGCGACCGTCTGCAGGGGGTACATCACCCATGTATCCAGAGTGAGCGTCCGCGATATTTCATCGTGATAGATCCCCGTCTCCCCGACCAGCCGCTCGACAATCTCCAGGATATCCTCATAGTTCGCGCGAAACGTGTCCCACCCGGACTCGGTCCCCACGCGGTGCCGGTCTGTCCCGATTCGGACCGAGTGCCATAGCAGGCGGATGGCATCACAGGCGTTTCTCTCTGCTCGATTCCAGGTCGACTCCTTCCGTCGGACGAGGTCTTCGAAGGTGACTTTCCAGCGTTCAGTCGCCTGTGCCACCCACAGCACGCGACTCTGAGCGGCAGCACACGGGAATCCCGCCTGCCTGGTGATCTCCTCCCAGTCCTGGAACGCGCCGATCGAGTAGACGGTTGTATCGAGGAGGGCGACGCGAGCCTCCTGGGGCGTCATGAACTGGTGGTTGAGCACGAGCCGACCGACGTCATCCAGGGGGTTGAAATAGACCTTGTCGCTGGGTGGGCGGGCCACATGCTTGAACGCGGCGCGTTCGTATGTGGTCATGGAAAGCGACACCAAGATCGGAACCAGTTCCAGCTCCACCCAGGAGATCCGAGATGTGCCCTGCCGGCGCCAGGCTCGTACGAGGTTGAGGCCATCCATGACATGCAAGGAGGCGGCAGAGGCATTCAGGCGGAAACACTCAAGTGATGCGAACAGGATCCGCGTCACCATCTCCACTGGCATGGCGTCGATGCCCACGGGGGTCTTTTCAATCGTGTTTCGGATGGCTCGGTTGTACAGGGCCAGCGATAGATTCTCCTGGGAGGTCTGCTGCGGGCCAGCGACCGTGGCGGTGCTGTGGGCCTCGTGTAGGATGCCGATGGCAGCAACCGCGTGGCGGATTGTCGGTTCGGACAGACTGAGTTGCAGGACGGTGCCGCTCCAGAACACAGCGCCAAAGTAGCCCGCCAGGTGCGAGGCCGACCGGCGGAAGAAGAACTCCAACGCGCGAGACTCGGCTGGAGGCACCGAGGCGCTCACCTGGGCCAGCTGCTTTGCGATGTTCAACGAATACGGCATGGGCATGTAGCCGTCACATCGTCTCCCTGTGCTGGTGCATCTGCACCCGGGCGGTCAGTTGCCCTGCTCTGCGGCTCTGAAACCCCGGAAGAAGAGGATCATACCGACGACAGCCGGGCTTTTGTTCATCGCATTTGATGTGTCGATACCTGCCGCGGGGGATTAGCGGCTAGTCAGCCAGTCGAGGACGAGGAGCCTCACTCACCGGCAGGTGATGCAGCCTTTGCGTGATCTGGAAGTTCCGGCCCTCCGCCGTCGATGGAAGAGACTTTGCGCATCTGCATCCATCATGGTTCAGAGGGGGCAAAGGGATGGGTGGAGACTGAAAACTAGAGAGAGAAGCTCGGACGGGGAAGCTCGGATGGGATCTTATATCGGAAGGCGAGTGACGACGGGGCTTGTCTCTCCGCATGCGTCACGTGGAAAGCACGCTCGCTTACAGGTCTACTACACAGTATCTACTGGGCAGTGCACGAACTACGCATCTTCTTGGCCAAGTTCCTATCCCCTTGCGGCTAGTGGGTGGGCGATCGACGCGTGGGTGCGCCCCACCAGCCCACGGGTCTTGCCGTCAAGGACGGAATCTAGATACAAGATGCCGATGCCTAGGCTTGGAGCCTTGGATACCCTCATCATGAGGACCCTGATGCCAAGCCAGAATTATCTCGTCGTGAGGTAATGGCAGGAATGTCTTTCCTTTTCTCGGCAAGATAGAATTTTCACCTCCCATCCCCACCACAGCCCTTCCTTCCCCCGTGTCTCTTCCGCCGCTTCGCAAAACCCTACCTATCTCCCCATACATCCGCAATCGAAGTCGTTCAAACGATCATTCAACATGACGTTCTCCAACGCAGACGATCCCGCTCCGACTTACGACTCTGTATGTCCCTTCTTCCCCAGAGGACCCCGACGTGGATCCTTCATCCCGCAGAGCCACTCACTTACAGCCCCACAGGCCACCAATATCCTCATGGCAGACTTCGCGTCCGGAGGGGCACGAACCAGCAAGCCCTGGTGGAATCTTGGGGGCAAAAGCCAAAATCCTGTAACCGAAACCGAACCCTCTCTCCCTGCGCCGGCAACATCCTCCAACAATAACCGACGCGGGCAAACCACACCCAGCGGGCAGACTACTGCGACTACCCGGAACAATAAGAAGTGCATGCGCGAATGCTCCTGCTATACCAGCATAGTGACGATTGCCATACTGGGACTAGCTGCAGGTTTCGTGGCTTTTATTCTCTTCGTCGTGGGCATAGGGTATATGATAGAAGCGATTGACAAGGCAGCTAGAGACTAGAGTGCGATGGGGGTTTTTGTTTTAGCTATTTAGCCATGGAGTACTGTTTGCTATTGGATCACGGAGTATTTTGAATGGAGTATCTTGGTTTGCTATATTTGAGAAGTGGTGTCAGGGCGTCTTGACTAATATTCATCGTGTAGCCACTAGACTACCCCTTAGATAGATAGAATGAAACTTGCTGCAAAAACCTTGATTCTGACAGCTTAGGAGACAATCCCCCTCGCGTAGTACTGCAGGTACGCAGAAATAGCATCATCTGTAACGGTAGTCAGTACCCGTGACTTAAACATAGGATGACGAGGGGATGAACTCACACTTCCTCACATTATACCTCGTGTTAAGCCTCATATACTCCGGTTGTTTCTGCGTGGAACATCAGTATCCAGTGATCCACAGAAGAGAAATCGAGGTTAGCTGTGACTTACCCCCTCAACCGCCCCCTCTCCCAGCCAGACTTTGATTCTCTGCGCATCTTCAGCCGTGCTTTCCCATGATCCAGCGAGAATGCTGATGGCATCCGCGAAATCCACCAGAGAGGCGTTCCCGAAGTCTTCCAGCTCGGAGCGCGTCTGTCGGATCTGTTCGAGTTGTTCTTGTAGGTTTGTCTTTTCTCTGGTCTTGGTGATGATTCTCTGTTCGGTGACTGCATTTGAGGCAATTTGTTAGAAATATGTAGGGTAAAAAAGAAAATTCCGATGCATGGTGGGAAGACTCACTACTGATGGCAATAGCCAGGCCGGCAATCGCTGCCACAGAGACACCCGCGGTGATGAGCCCTCCGATCTATCCCATATCCGTTAGTTCTGGACACAGATTCCCAACAGAAAACTCATGTGCAAGGAATGGCCATATCTCTCCTCCTCAGGACAAAAACCGAAAATGATGAAGGGGGGGCAGCAAGCAAGGTCCTACCATGATAAACGGCGCGAACTTCGGCATCAACTTCGCCAGGGCTTTGGTAAAAGGCCACGTCGCTCCACAGACAGCCTTGAAGGCGGTCATGGACGCATTCAACGCGGACAGGGTTTTGTTCAGCTCGTCGAGCTCGTGCTGCACGACTCGGATCTGCTCGGTTATCTGGCCTTCCCTGTCCTTCGCCCAGTCGGAGAACGTGCCGACAAACTTGGCGAAGGAGGTGGAGAGGTCGTTGAAGCGGCCTTCGATGGCGATGACATCTCGTTCGGAGCTTGCGGAGGTCTAGGGGAATAGGCCATGGTTAGTTATTTGGAAATACTCAGGTTGAGGAGAGGTTGGGCCGGGGACAGGTATATATCAGACCTCGAGGAAGTTGTTCAGCTCCCGTGTTCGGATATCCACGGAGATAGAGGGCTCCGCGCAGAGTCGGATGATGACGCTGTCAAAGACTGCAAGGGTTTCTCGTTAGCGACATCGCGAAGTGGAATGCACAGGCAGTGAATGTACCTTCTAACCGCACACGGATTCCGGCTGCGAGGTCCCGGCTATCGGCGAGAATTTGTTGGTATGTCTGCCTCACGTCAATTTCATATCACAACAAGATTTC
The DNA here is from genome assembly GCF_003184545.1 of Aspergillus heteromorphus CBS 117.55. Classification (NCBI taxonomy): domain Eukaryota; kingdom Fungi; phylum Ascomycota; class Eurotiomycetes; order Eurotiales; family Aspergillaceae; genus Aspergillus; species Aspergillus heteromorphus. The sequence goes on from NW_020290439.1 coordinate 125,521, forward strand.
TATGAAACAGGAAGACCTACCTCTTTCAGTCGGGTGATTTCCGGGTGAAAGTTGGACTTGTGAATCCCATCAATCTGAGCCAGCTTCACCTCCAAGGCGAAAAAGATCCTGTCGATTTCCCTGGTGGCCTGAGTGACCGTGATGGCAGTCGCCTGAAGTTGGTCCTTCCCCTCGGCAGAGGACAGAGTCTGACCCGTCCCGATGGTGAATTCTTCCTTCTGCTTTTCGGTCTCCAGGGGCCAGTGGGAATCCACCCCGTTGACAAGCACATTGATCTCCTCTTCGGAGAGCTGCTCGGCCGCGTCAAGAACCTTGTCCGGGGTAGGGTTACCGCCAACCAGATTCTCGAGCTTGTGAGCAACCTCGTCATACGACGGAGGCGCCACATCGGCGGTATACGAGGGTAGCACAGTCATGGTGGATATGGGATACAAGCGGATGTTGGAGGGGGGAATTCCACGAACGATGGGCCTACTACTATTTCATCGGAACCGGAGATGGGCTTCTTTTAAACTGCGTGAGCAACGCAACACCCTCCATGTTTTCAAATTACTCGACGAGGAAGTGGGACGCGCGCACCGCACCCCCTCATCTCGACATCCCGGGCTGCATTAGGGCCGGCGCTCAGCTCGGGCACTCCGTCATGCATGCCGCAAGACCAGTCTCGCCACGACAGGGATTTCAGCGCTAAAACATGATCGCTCTCTATTTAAAGCCGACGATTCTCAGGTGCTACAACCCCTCATCATCAACTGCTCGACATTGCCACCAGATAGATTACCACGCTGCGACATCCCTTCGTCCGTCTCGACCTCTACCCCTGTTTGTTGTGGAGAGCTGAACATGGCCGGAACTTCTCCATCTCGGCCTTTGGCGGAAAAGAGTCCGCTGTCAGGGAAGCTCAACCAAGTCTTCCGGTTCGCTGCGCAGCGGGGCGCGGCCGAGAAAACGGAACCACCCCAGGCGAGGACCTCGGTCTACGAGCAAACTGCAAGGGATGCCTACGATGCCAGCTTCGATGTCCTTATGATCATCATAGGTAATGCCATCTTTTTGGCCTTCTTTGATTTTCAATACGGCACCCACTTCTCGTGGGAGATGGGGGATATTATGGAGGTATGTTCAGCCTCTTCAAATACAATCCTTTGTGCTAATTACCTCATGGGCAGGATTTAGTCTACGTGCTGCTAGATAGCATTGAGCTCGCAAAAAAGACCTCTGCCGAGGCCAATGGTTAGTCGAGCACCACAGCCCCGTTGCCACCCCCATGCTTACATTTGGTTATTCAGGGTTCCGTGATGCACATCTGAGGATGATGGCTGACTCCACCCTCTCGATTGCGGATCGAGAGGCGTGGATTAACAGCCAGATGCAGGTATGGCTGCTCCTCCACACACCTACGTAATCCGTTCCATTCTAAGCATCTTGCAGATGGCTGTTTCTCAAGCGGAGAGCGCTCGCGTCATAACCCAGCGACACAGGGCCATTCTAACGGAGTTCCTTGACCTCTGGTTCCGAGTCTTCCATGTTGTTGAGCAGCGTGTCGCTCAAGTGACGGACACGGCTAGTCCGGATGCCTTGCTGAAAGAGCTCGAGGCGCTATGTGGAATGTCTGCCATGGATGCCATTGGAGCCCTACTCAAGCCCGTGGAGGGGGTCTGCATGGTACACCCGATTTCATCTGTCCCCCAGTTTAGATTGTGATACTGACGCTGTCTGACTTTAGATCGAACGATCCGCCGTTCCGGAGAAATCAGCTTACTACTCGGTCCGCCAGACACCACAGGCCTTCGATGCGGTTTTCGTGGACATAAGTGATAAAATCGAAATAATGGACCGTGTCTGGGCGATTACCCGATTTGAAGCGATCAAGATTCAGAGTTATCTGGATGCTGCGCTGGCTCTTACGGTAAGTATTTCACTGTTTTGGCTGAGGCGAACGCTAATACATCACTAGTTCCACCCGCCTCTCATGAATACAAGTCTCCAGAACGCAGCAGACAGTTGTACGTAGTCTTGATCGATACTAGTAGAAAGCGCTTTGACTAACAGCTGACAGATGCGGAGATTGCGGCATACCTGATCCCTTACGCCCGTGAAATCCAAGCCTTGATACACGACATCTGGGGGGAGGACTTCGAGTTCTGAGCGACGTCAGCCCAGCCGTCTATTACTGGGGGAGTTGAATGCCTGTTGCTTGATTAGTTTAGGGTGCATGAGCTGAACCGCACCGGCAGGGATTCTCTAGCTTGCAGAATCAATAAATTGTCAGTGCGCGTGGGTGGCAAGTTTCATGGTTAACATTCACGCAGCCAGCCACATCTAAGTGCAGATTAATGCTTGCTACCCGTACTATGCCTAGAGCCAATGAGAACGGCAGATGGTGTTATTTCTCGGGCGCTTCCTGCGCATTTTCTGACCATGCAGTGGAGGTGTAACCCTAATCAGCGCCCAGCGCCCAGCCCCGAGCCCCGCACCTCGGAGGTACTATGTACTTCGCAGCGTGAAGTCATCATTCGACAGCTACATGCAGTATGCAGTGTCGTGATACATGCTGCATATTGGATCTTGTAATCTCCGGATGGCAAATGGCGAAAGCTGAGGGTCGAAAGTCGTCGCTGCCTCCCAGGGATATCCTAAAGCGTATAAATATCCCCTCAACTGCTGCACAGTGTCGAGTCTAACCACCCAGCTTTCCCAGATTCCCCAACCTTAGAAAGCATCCCCAGCCATCATCATCCTCCTCCTGTTCTCCAAATTGAACTGCTTTTGAAAAATGGCCGCCGTCGCTATTCCCCCGAGTCTTGCCCCCCGAACCTCCCCCACCTTCGACGAGGTAGCCGCCAAAGTCGACCGCATTGTCGGCGACAACCCTACCCCCGATAAATACTGGGCGGTCCAGGACCAGCTCACGAACGAGGAGCTTGCCGTTCTCGTGGACGGTGCCCCATCGCACAACCCCATCAAGAATGAAGCCCAGCGCACGAAGTACACCGAGGGCGCTGCCCATTCCTTGGGCTCCAAGGAGGCCGAGGATATCCTGGAGCAGGCAGCACATGATGCCGTTGCCGCGGCTCGGGACATCGATCGAGGCTTTCTGAGTCTTCAGGCCGAGATCGCGAGAGTTGATGCTATTCATCATTCGGGGTTTAGTGATGACTTGAGGAAGGTCAAAGAGGTGAGTGACGAGGTCGTTGGATATGCTCTCTGTTGAACACTCACTGACCCCATCTCCATGACCTTTTAGAACTACGACAAGGTGCTTTCGGACAGCAGGGACGTCGCGGCGGCGCTTTCTGCCCAAACGAACCGTAAGCATGGAATCTTCACTCCGGCTTTCCAGGACCGCAGTGCAGGATGCTGATGCTACGTCCCACAATCTACAGAGTTCGACGATGTCATTCTGAACATGGTTTCAAACGAAACCCTCACTGCCGACGAGAAGCTGATCGGCGTCGACTGGTACATTGGGGTGAGTTGGTGCATTTCCCCGCGTGGCGATTGCAATCCTCCGGACTGACCAGCCGCACATCTCAGAGAATCGAAGGAGTGCATGCCGACGCTCGCGGCATCGAAGTTCGATTCGAGTCCTTGAAGTCCGAATTCGCCGGACTCGTCGGACGGTTCGGCGACTGGGCCAAGGAGAGGGAAGGCGAGCTAACCACGCAGGTCGAGGCGGCGAAGGAGGAACTGATCCGGTTGAACGAGCAGCTGGTTGCGCTGAACATCTCCATTGCTGCCTTTGGAGGAGTGAGTGCGATTGGGATCCTGATGCTGGGTATCTCTGCCTTCACCGGGCCGCTTGCCTTCTTCCTTGCGGTAAGTTCCTGTTCTCCTCCGGACCAGGAACATTCACTGACGCAGATGCTCTTTCTTAGGTGGGCGGGATGTTCGCTCTGGGAGTCTCCGCGGCGGCAATCATTGGACTCACCATCGCCCGAGACAGTATGTCATACCCATGTCCAAGTTAATCTTGTTGCTTTCGCTCTTCGTTTGCTAATCGCCACCTCTCACCACCGACACAGTCAAGAAAAGCCAGATTGCAAACAAGGAGCGCGAGATCCAGACCCTGGAGCAGCAGATCGAACAGATCCGCAAAGCGCGCGAGAACCTCGAGCTGATGGGAAACGACCACCTCTTCCGATTCGGGGACAATGTCGACTTGCTCAAGAACGTTTGGAACCTTGTCTCCGTGGACGCTATCACGATCAGAGAGCACTTGGAGTCCAGTAAGCTGGGAATAGTAAGATCGCTCGCTCTTTGTGTTGTGTCTGTGTTTGGTGGCAAGTATCCTTCTTACTGATCCGGTCTGCAGATTCTCCCTCTCCCGGGACACTTGGAGGAGGCGCTTAACAAGGGTAATGATGTTTGTATGTGTTTGGCTGACACCTTCCATCCATGAGGGGTGCAATGCTGACCTTCGCTCTAGACAAGAATATGGCGAGGTATTTGACCATTTATGCCACTGGGCTGGGGGCGACTAGGGCCGCGGAGAAGTGAACGAACGTCCACGGCACGTCAATCAGCGTGATGATGGAGCGATGGGATTCCCCGAGGTAGTGGGGACATGGCAGTATCATATCAATTCCAATTAAGGAGGGGCCATGGAACCGTTTGATTAGTTATATATATGGAATCATTGTTTGTGCAAACTTGGTATATATATACCACGTACTTTAGTCCATGGTCCAGCAAAATATCGCAATGTGCTTAACACTCTGCTCCTATAGCTTCAACCTTGCCCGTTTCTTCAACCATGGGCCTATGGCGCAATTGGTAGCGCGTACGACTCCAGATCGTAAGGTTGTCCGTTCGATTCGGGCTGGGCTCATGTTTTTTTCCCCTTTCTTTCTTTTTTTTCTCTCCCACCGATGTTTTTTCTTTCCTTTCTTGTGTTTTGTGTTTTTACTTCTTTTGTGTCTAGATGTGTGTTGTGTTGTGTTGTGGGTGGGTGGGTGGGTGGGTGATTTTGTTGAGTGTTGCCGCGATGAGATCGCATTTGGAGGGACGCTTATCGCCTTATATGGATGGATGGATCTGTTATAATTTGACCACTTTCATTATTCAGCCCATATATAGGGTTACTTCTGGACTATACATATATACACCCATTCCAAGTCCAACATATCCTCCGCATAATACCGCCATTACGTTGCCGCCTCACTTTCAACTTCAACCCAGGCTCGCCTCCACCATGGGGATGATCCCGTTATCGATCGCGTCCACCGACCGCCAGTTCTCCCAGGTATGGTCCAGCAGTCCTAGATGAAGTTCGTCAGCCGTCGCCATCCCACATGTTTGTTTTCATAAACAGAAAGAAAAAGGGGGGGGGATGAGAAAAACCTACCCCAAGTCTCATCATAATCCTGGGTTCCCTGACGAATATAATAACTCCCCGCCAGGACCCAGATCATCCACCCGGCATGCACACTGGGCAGATACTCCTTCAAGCAAGTCGGATACACCTCAGTATGGGTGGTATTATCCATCAGATAGCCGAACTCGGTCATGACGACGGGCAAGACATTCACGATGTCGGAGTCATCGGTCTCGAGGGCATCGAAGCCGTCGCTCACCAGACTGGACTCCAGGCTGCTGCAGCTGGTGGCGGAGTTATCGTAGTTGTGGATCTCGAGGACGATCTTGTCGGAGAAAGCGAAGTCGGTTTTCTTGAAGGTGGTGCCGTTGCCGAGGTCGGAGGCTGTCGGGATCGGGGACAGCGTGGTGTCGTAGTTGAGACCCGAGAAGAAGAGGAGGAGGTCCGGGTTGACGGCGTGCACTTGGTTGGCGTTCTCGACCATGTTGGTGTACCAGGTGTCCCAGTTGTAGGTGGCGTCGGCGAGGGCAGTGTCGTCGTCGGGACTGCGCAGTTCGTTGCGCATTCCGATGCTCTTGACTCCCGGGAGGGATTTGACCTGGGTGTGGTTAGTGTTGGTGAACTGAAGGGGACGGGATGGGTGTTTTTGGGGGGCTATACGTGTTCAGCCATGTATCTCCATCCGCGATGCCAGTTGGTCACATTGAAGTAGGTGTCTCCGAACCAGGCGTTGCCGTCGGTGGTGGAGCAGCACCACTCGGCCTTGGAGACGTGGTTGTCCAGGTGCACGTAGATGCCCTGGTTGTAGCATTCCGTGGCGACGGCGTCGTAGACCTTGCCTGTGTCAGTCGCTGCCTGCGGTGAACGATGAGGATGGGGAGAGAGAGAGGGACCCATACCTCGAGTCTGGTGGTGTTCTCGCTGAAGGTCGGATTGTTCTTGATGATATCCTCAAAGATGGCAGTTCCGTTCGTCTCGCCCAGCGCCGTGATGAGCGAGGTTTTGATGGACACGTCCGCTCCGGTCTCGTAGATGTCATCGATCATCTCGATCGCGTAGGTCAGACGGATCACGTTCATGCCCAGCTCTTTGAGCTTGCCGACGATGTACTCGATGGACTGGTACTGCAGGCCCTCAGGCAACATGGCCTCGGCCGCACCGGGCCAGTTCGCGCCCGCGTAGGTGACATTGTTCCCGTCGGAGTCGACGATCCAGCGACCGGAGGTAGAGAGGGGAGCAGAGGAAATGGACGCAACGAGTCCCGGGGCTGCCAGCGCGAGCAACTTGATGGCGTTGCGGAGATACATCGCGTTGTTGTTGTTGCTGTTTGAGCTGCTGTCGAACACACCATAGCATGCAGTGATGAAGGGAAGCCATCAGCCCTTCTTATACCATCGCCGTACCACTAACTACCAACCCAACCATCCATCTGACCATGTCTCTGCAGAGAATTCAGATATGCGGGAGTCGGATACCCCTGACGATGAGCGCATGATCACGGCCAATATTGAGTCGAACATGCAGGCCCTATACTAGATTGAAAGGCGATCGTCGCAATGCTGGCGCGCGATTCGTGGACGCTGCTCGGACATCGTGTTCTTCGAGCGGGGAAATGCGGCCGAAGGATGTGCTTGGCAGGCTTAACACGCGTCCCAAGCTCCGAGTCCTGACAGGCAGTGCCTGGGTGATGGTCGTGGCTGTGAATTATCCGTCCAGTGGGGGGGGTGGGGACTAGGGTTTCTCCTCTTCCCTGCCCGGGCCCATGAACGAACATGCACCAAACTCGATATGCACTGGGCTGCTTGGATTTGGGGATGGTGGCTGTGCAAAGCTTGCTTGGTTTACTTCATTGACACATCTCCTGCTCAGTTGCTGTGCATACAATAGAAAAGGTTGGTCACCTCTATTCCATCAGACCTCGCAGTCACGAAAAGAACCCTTTAGGGATGGAACTGTGGTACGGTGCACCGTGCGGGGGACGGGAAGCCGGAGGGCGGAAGTTCGTCCGTATCAACCCACCGGGCGCTAACCCTGCAGATCGGATAATTCCCACCACTCCAACGTCACCGTGCGTCGTGTGAAGAAGGTGGAGGCCCGGAGGTGGACTAGGCTGCTGGTGCTTATGTTCCTGTTCCTGCTCCTGCTCCTGCTTCCGACCCTCTTCCCGTTCCTGTTCCTGCGGTGCCGGGTTAATGCATACCCCGCTCTGGACCGCTCCTACCAGGACACAATTAACCGATCTGCCCACCGTTTCCAGGATCAGCATCCCGAAGGGAAGGGTTGAATGACGAGTACGGTGGAAAATAGGGTCCTCGGTCAAGTTAGACGTGAGACATACGGGGCGATCGGGTTGGTGGTGAGGTTTGAAAAAGGTCATACTGTTCTACTACATATCATGCCAGCTCGGCATCGGATTGAAGCTGCAGCTAAGCATCGGAAGTGGATTATATCGATATGAGAATGGCCTATGATTTATGCAAAGGAAGCTCTGCATAGATCGAGAGATAGATAGATGGTGTACTCCGTAAAAGCTCCGAATCCTGGTCCGCATCCTTCGAAAGATAAGCAGTGGAAGTATGACATGGCAGGCTGCTTCAAGTGGATCCCACCCTGCACTAACAGGACTATTGACGTTTGGTGAATCGACCGCGTTAGAAGGGACCCCATCCAACCCTTTCCCAGCCTGGTCTTTTCTCTCCAAAGTCTTTCCCCTCGGCCGCGTGTCGTATGACCACTCACTAAGGGATAATGGAAGAGCGTCGACCTGGGATGACAAAATACTTGCTCATATTGACGATCCATACTAGGTCCGACATCTGCAAGCGCGCCAGCAAAGCCCCTATCCAGACCGAAGAAACCACCCCATTCTGGTCGAGCCAGCTTTTCGTTCCCGGCCTGACGACCTGCCAGCAGAAACAGCACTTCACCGGTGGACCAGCCAGACCATTTCCGACGAATGGCGGGCAACGATCACTTGAATGTTCGGGATGGTAGGCAGACTGTGTGGCTTGGTCGTCTGATCAAGCATATCCGCCTCGGGGAATATACATGCGAGCTTTCCAGCAGCTCTAGGGAACCAGATAATACCTTTTCGCCGAAAGAATGCCAGATATTCGGTGACTACAGCCGAATGTGCGGCTTTTGCGGACACGAATTTTTTTCATATCGAGGGATGTCTGCCAATTGATGTTGTTGACTTGTTCATATCCCTGACGCTCTTATATCCTTCGGAGATCTGATGCATTCGCCGTGGTGAAGGTATACAAAAAGTATGATGTCAAACAAGGGCATTCCATACATGGTCAATAATTTCTATCTTATGGCGTGAACCTGTGAGCAAACTCTTGCTTCTAGAGCTGCATTGCTCTTCCCATGCAGTATAATGTCTTCCATTCTTTGCTGGCAGCTGACCTTGCTTGCATTCACGGAGGCCTTGAAGCTTACAATGCGGGATCTATTCAGCCCCTAACCAGTCTTTCATCCCGCTGTTCTACCAGGGCTTTGGCATGTGAGGCATATTCACGGTTTTGTTTATAGATATGTACTTTTTACGCAGGCGTCATAGATTCGCTATGTATCAAGATCATAGACATTCTTGTGGCTTCAGTCAGTTGAACTACTCCGTATATGTTTGGTGCTGATTGATACAATGCTTCAGCCTCCTGGCGGTCTTTGATGCTATCTATGATCATATATCCCATCCCGTCATGGAAGCCGAGCACCTTATCGGGCACCCCCCAAGCACCCAGGACAGATCAGGGTATCAGAAATCATCTTTAAGCAACAGCCTGATTTGATCTGTCACGGCCTGTCTGCTTCTCACTGTTAATAGCGCGCAGTGAATCCTCCAACAGGCAGGTATATTAAGAGATCTTTGCCTTGCCCCTCCTGCGCCCTTTCTCTCCATCTCACCACTCTCTATATGCCCCTTCCCCATACTCCTTTTATCTGATTTTATATCCTTTCCTGAAGTCACTGTTTAACTCTTATCCAACATATTTCTCACCTCTGTATGTGGACATGTCCACCGCGAAGAAGCCTCTGCCCGTGACGGACGGTGCCAAAGTCCACGAGATCGTCCCCGACGGCGACGTGATCGTGACCCTCACCAACCCCGTGCAGGAAATCTCTTCGAATGAGTTTGACAAACCCAGAAGATGGGCGTGGGAGCTGGAGGATCGCACCTTCCCCGATTTCTTTCCGAGACTCAGTCACGAGGACCATATGCGATATAAGGAGGGATATGATAGAGAGGAAGCCGGTTGTCTCAACACTGACCAGAGACCCATGCCTGCTTATCTCCCTATTGTGCTGCCCGAGAAGAAGTATTGTGATGCTGAATGGCGCGTCGAGCGGTCGGTGTTTCGCCCTCCTCGTGCGTTTGACTCTGCCGAGGAGACTGAGTCGGAGGACGTCTCGGTTGGTGATCGTGACGGTGGTGATGGAAGTGGTGCTGGTGGTGCTGGCAGTGAGGATGCGGATGGTGGTGCTGGTGGTAATGGTGGGGATTATGCTGAGTCCGGCCCTAGCTATGACAATCACGACGATATGGACGATGACGCGGACAGCCCTGATTCCATGCTCGATGCTGATGACTCTGTCTTCGACAAGACCCTCCTCTTCAGCAACTCTGCGACGGCTGCAGACAATACCGACCCCACCAAGCAGGTTCATCAATTCCATCTGTCCTCATCTCACCTCATTCTGTCATCCCCTTTCTTCCGGAAACTGCTCACGGGGGGGTGGAAAGAGTCCAAGGAATTCCAAGAGAAGGGATTCATCGAGGTCCAGGCGGAAGGGTGGGACGTCGATGCATTCACCATTGTGATGCAGGTCCTTCACTGCCAGCACCACAAGATGACCAAGTTCTTCGACGTCGATCTCCTGGGCAAGGTCGCCGTGATTGCCGACTTCTACGGATGCCAGGACGCGATGAGAACGGCCGCAATCCCCTGGCTGGTGCAACTTCCCAAGACCTTCCCCCCCACAACGACTTACCGTGAACTCCTCCTGTGGGTCTGGATCAGCTATTTCTACCAACTGACCGAGCATTTCAGATGGGCCACCTCAGCTGCCATGACCCGGGGTAAGGGTCGAATCAATGCCCTGGGACTTCCCCTCCCCTCCCACATCCTCGGTATGATCCCTCCCCATCCCTCCCCATCCAGCCAACTCACTGACTCACCCCATCCAGCGGCCATCGACTCCAAAAGACAAGCCGCCATCTCCGACCTCATCGACCTTGTCTGGGAGACCCGCGACAAATACGTGACCCACGAGCTAGGATGCTGCTACGAATGCTCCAGCATGATGGCCGGATGTATCGAACACAACATGGCTGTCCTCGCGACGGACCTGAAGAAGCCGTATGAGAAGTTCAGCCACGCGTCGCTCATCAACCGCATCAACAAATTCCGCTCGCCTCGCTGGTGTCATATCGATCGTGCTGTCGGTGACATGGCCATCACGCAGATGGAATGTCACAAGTGCAAGGACAGCGAGTATTCGGTCATTACTAGTCGAGCTCGCGTCTATGTGGTGGGCTTGGATCTTGAGGCCTTTGTTCATAAGGATCACTATGCTCCGTTTCTCTATCTTTACACTTGATGGATGAGGTTCGACATACGGTACGCTATGATGTGTGGTTCGGGAAATCTCTCTGCTCGTGATCGTGGTTTGTTTCTTGGGTTGTTGTTGTTTTGCTTTTGTTTCGGGGTGGTCATTTGTCCAGTCATTCCTTCGGTGCTCGCCTTCTGGTTTGTATCTTTCGGGGTTCGGTTTGCTTGAGGAAACTGGTCACTCTTTGATCTATTATCTTGTGGTCTTTTTTTTTTTTTCGAAATTATTGCTATTGACTCGTCGCTTCGGTTCTGATCTTAACGTTTTGGGGATGGGAAAACTTGGAAAACCGAGAACGCCGTTACCATCTCGTGGCTATTCTTTTGTGATTATTGCTATTAGTCTGGTCCTTCGGGTATGGTTATGTTTGTTTTGAGATTCGTGTTTTTGAAATAGGTCGAGGATGTACTTCGTAACTAGTAGGACTAAAAACTCGTGAAACTGGACCTTGAGTCGCTGTGCTGTCTTACATCGTAGGTCCGATCAAAGAACACCTGTCATGCTCACTCCCAGGATGGAGATGTTTTCCTGCATACAGACAGGATATAGTATGGAGTAATTAGATGCCGCGAATCATCTAACGTTCCGCTCAACATACTATATAGTAGCCACGGTCGACCGCACCCCATGACCGGCCTTTTCTCCAACCAATTTGCCCCGTCTTTCTTCACTGTCCCATGAGACTTATATTTTTTATAGCATTCGCAACGATTTCCAATACTTCCCAGACCAAATTCATGGGACCTCCCTCAACTAAATCCCAAACACTTTCTTTCTTCTCTCCCTGCCCACGCAACACAGGGCGGTGAGCGTGTCGGCCAATCGATGAGAGGAGCGGACACCACTCTCATAAAATTCGCTGACCGCCCGCGTTTCGCCATATTCTGCCGATTGAACTATGGATAACGTTGCATAAGGAAGGCGGGGTAGGTTATACAGTTATACACGAGGGGGGGCTGAGGTTGGCTGACTCAGGTTATGCGGCTGTATGCATGGGTATGCATGCATCCCTGTACTCAGGGGAGTTCTTTGTTCGATGGTTTTGTTTATTGTCATCGTCTTTTCTCTCAGAAAAAAAAACCACTCACACCGGATCTGTACTCTGTAGACAAAAACATTGCTCTTTTCTCCCGCGCCTGGGATGAGTCTTTCCGGACTTACTAGTAGTAGTGCAACGCGTGCTCGGCGCAGATTCTGCGGGAGGCTATTTTGAGCCAATCAGAGGCGAGCTATGGAGGGCGACGACTTGCTGCCTTAGGCATGAGGATATCGGACAATTTTCATTGTTGTCTGCCACGCTGTACGACGTTTCGTGGAGAACATTTAACAGAGGGTATGCATGCCATAATGTGTTCTGTTTCTGGATTATGAGAAAATAGAATCCTCCTTAACCTCGGAGGTTTCCTTTCGAAGGCCAATTCGCTCGGAATGCAAAGGAGCAGCGCAACACTCACAGGGATTTCAACGCTCAACTGTCTCCGATGGTATTAGATACTCCGTAGACAGATCCATATGCTCAATTCCATTGAATCCCACCTCTCTTTCAGAAGTGCACTAACCGGTTGACTCGTGCACGATGCATCATTCCTCCCATGGGCGCGGTATCCACCGGGGGTCGCGGTTCCATCCATCCGCCCCTATAATTGGCCCCCCCCCTGCCAATGGCAAACCGACTGGCCATTCAGACTCGCTCCAGCGGATCCGTTGACGATAAGCCCGCCGCCAGGGCCAGAACCCCCGGAAACTAGAGTACTGCTGAGAAAGAGAAAAGAAACCAGCAAAAAACTGGCGTCCCGGAAACGAAACCGTTGCCCCAGCCCAGGCTTTTCCCAGGCCAGTCCAGTCCGACCCCAACCACAACCACAACCACAACCACAACCACAACCGGCCATTCTGATCATGAATCCACCGCCATGTCTCGTTGAAGAACGACTGCTCGCGACAACAGAGCATCTGGCCGGGGGAATAAATAGCGGCCACTCGCGAGAACCGTGGGTGCACCCGCATCTAGAGCAGGGCGTGGTGCCGATCAAGGGCCGACAACTCCGGGCCTCGAAATGCATTCGACAGGGCGAGCGGCTTCTGGTTGATGTGCCCTATGGGTTTATCCCGGTTGTTGATGAACCGGAGACCAGCGATAGTCTGCTGTGCAGTAACTCGGCCTGTGGGCGACAGACGCAGAGCGATCGGCGGATAAAATGCCCGAGGAATTGTCTGGTCGATGTCGTGTGGTGTAACTCGACCTGTCAGGATGCGGATGCGCTGCGCCATGAGTTCGAGTGTACCTGGCTGCAGAGATATGGTGCCTCGATACGCTCGAAATGGGGGGAGTATGACTTTGGGATGTTGTGGTTGATCGTGCGGGTTCTTGCCTCGCGGCAGCTCGAGGGCCAAGATCTCTTGAGGGATAGGGACGGCGAAGCGAATGGTCGCTTCAAGGGTGGCTGGGGAGCCATCCAGGATTTCTGTGGCTCGACGGAGAGTTGGTCACACGCCCAGGTCCGGTCTTGGACCGCATTGGTCAAGAGGTATCTTCGAGGGGGTCCGGCGTTGCCGCACGACCTGAGTGTCGATGATGTCGTGGCGCTTATCTGCAGGGAGGAGGCAAACTCGTTTGGCATGTATCCGAGAGGAACTGGCGTCTTTCCCATCCCGGATCCCCCGGTGGATCGGGGAGAGCAGTATGGCGCGGCGGTGTATCCGAGAGCCGCGATTGCGAACCATTCCTGTTCGCCGAATGTGAGTGGATCTTGTTCTTGTTGATGGAGTTTTGTCTGATGATTTTTAGGTCATGCATAAGCCGGATAGCCAAGGTCGGATGATCTTCACGGCGTCGAGAGATATCGCAGCTGGAGAAGAGTGCTGTATATCCTACTTCGATCTGACCAAGTGTGTTGAGTTGAAAGACCGACGAGATCATCTGCAGAATCTGTTCCGGTTCGTATGCAGGTGTGATCGATGTACCGCGGAGGAGCCTTCGGAGGAGGATTCTGGCTGGGTTGGAATGCCCTTTGGGGAGTAACTCGACTGGTACTGTCTTTAGAAGAGGATGACTCGGCGGGGGTTGGTTTGGTAGTGTGCTTGGATATATTGGTTGGTTGAGATATAGACCCAGGCTGGTCCTGGTATATACATGGGATAAATGATAGAATGATAGAACGATAAAATTTTGTCGCGTCTTCCACTTCCAGCTGTGTAGCGTGTCCGTCAGGTGACTGTTGTCCCCCCCAGTCCAGCGAAGTGAAGGCCTTGTTTCTCCCTCCCCCACCTCACGTTGACCAACCTTTCGAATCTCGCGACCATCATTGTCTTCTTTTTCACGCGAGCACGTAATCATGATTCGATGGCTCCAATCGCGATTAGAGAAGAAATATAGCCATGAAAGCCATTTGAATCACTGGGATGGACTGTCCCACCTGATGCTTCTCTCTTGTAAGTGTGTCACCCCAAAGTCTTGAATATTTGCCATCGAGGCTGTCGTCCCATGTCTATTCTTTTTCTAACAACAAATCAAAACACAGAGCTCGATCTGGACTTCTGATCATGAGATAAGTCACGCGATTGATTGACGGCTCAGGATCCAATGGAGATGGAAAATGGCTGAGGATATGTCTTCACAATGAGGAGGGAGGACTCATTTGGCAATGATGCATCCGCTCGATGAATCGGCAATCTACCCTCCTCTGGATCTGATCGCATCTGCCTGACAACCTGCACACTCCGATGGCCGGGTGGATGCGATAGCAATCGGGACAATGGCAGCTCTTCGTGGCGCGCCGCGCAGACGATGGGGGCGCGACTACTGCATCTCGTGTCGCCTCCCTCCCCTCATAGGCCGAACCCCGCCTGAAGCGTCTGCAGCCGTCGCAACGTGGGGGTCATCCGGTATCGCTGGCCTTAAAGGCAAGATTTTTTCCTCCAGGAATATGTTTCTCGAAGATGCCAACCATGGGGTCGCAGAACCCCTCCCTGACGGAATCCAGCACCGCCAAAACCAGCGACCATGAAGCCCAGGAGATGCCAGTCACTTCATCCGGCTCGCAGCATCTGCACCGCAAGCTGCGAGGAAAGGAGGTCCAGCTTTTTGCGGTCGGAGGGGCCATTGGGACGTGTATGTTTCGGCAACCCGCGATCAGGCCGAACGGCAATGCTGACCGAGAATAGCCCTCTTTGTACAGATGGGTGCCGTGCTGCCCAAAGGTGGTCCCGCCGGCCTTTTGATCGGGTTTGTCGCGTATGGAACGATCATGCTGGCTGTCAATCAGTGCTTTGGTGAGTAGTCGATTCAAATCGTCGATTCCTGCTAACTCCAAGAAATCCAGCGGAAATGGTCTGCTACCTGCCCATTCCCTCGCCGTTCGTTCGCCTCGCCGGCCACTGGGTAGATGATGCGTTGAGCTTCGCTATGGGCTGGAACTTCTTCCTCACGATGGGTAGATCTTATGCTCAAGATTCATTCATTACGATACTAATCTTCTTGCTCAGCTCTCGGGATTCCATATGAGATTGTCGCGCTGAACGTGCTGCTCACATACTGGACTGATCGTGTTCCCGTAGCCGCGGTGGTTGTCATTGTCATGGTGCTTTACGCGTAGGGTTTTGCAGATCTTCCGGTATTCCAGACGGCTGACGCAGAGCAGGGTGCTGAATATCTTGACCGTTCGATACTTTGGAGTCTCCGAATTCTATCTTTCCTTCTTCAAGATCATACTCATGGTGGGTCTGATCCTGTACGCTTTCATTACGATGGTCGGAGGCAATCCTCGCCACGACGCGTACGGTTTTCGATATTGGAACGATCCGGTGAGTGTTCATTCGACAATGGGGTGTTGAGGCTGACAGCGAACAGGGTGCATTCGTATCATACATTGTCCCAGGAGGTGTCGGTCGATTCTGTGGCGTCCTCGCGTGTATGGTCCAAGCCTCTTTCACGTAAGGCCTACCAGTCCATTGATACCCTCAGTACTAATTGAGCAGAATGGTCGGTCCGGAATACATCTCCATGGCAGCTGCAGAAGCAGAACGGCCGCGTCGCGTTATGCGCAAGGCCTACGCCTCATTCGTCTGGCGTCTGATGCTTTTCTTCATCCTGGGTGCCTTGGCAATCGGCATAGTCATCCCATACAATGACCCCGTTCTCGCTGCCACTCTGGCCGGGACGAGGAAGGGAAGCGGGACCGGAGCTGCGTGAGTCCAGCCGCGAGGTGAAAGATTCTTCTAACCGGTATTCGGTGATAGGTCTCCGTATGTAATCTCCATGGACCACTTCGGCATCCAAGCGCTTCCCGACATTGTCAACGCCTTGATCATGACGTCCGTCTTCTCCGCTGGTAATAACCTCGTCTTTTCTGCCGCTCGGACTCTACACGGCATGGCCTTAGAGGGCAAGGCACCGGCCTTCTTTGCTCGCTGTAACCGACAAGGTCTTCCATATTTTGCTGTCGCAGCAGCCATGGCTTTCTGTCCGCTGGGCTTTTTGCAAGTCAGCAACAGCTCGGCTACCGTTCTCAACTGGCTCGTGGGGGTTATCACAGCGTCGTACCTGCTGAACTACTTCGGAACTTGCATAACATACCTTCATTTCTATGCAGCGATGCGTCGGCAGGGAGTCAGTCGTGACAGTCTCCCTTACAAAGGATATCTGCAGCCGTACGCAGCGTGGTATGCTGTCTTCGGAACCGGGATCATGACACTGATCCTGGGATACAACCTGTTTATTGATGGACAATGGGACATCTCAAACTTCTTCTTGGACTACACAATGATCGGCTTTTTCATTGTCGCATATCTGTTTTGGAAGGTTTTCAGGAGAACGAGCTATAATTGGCCTGGGACTGCGGATCTACAGCTTGGAGGACTGAAGAAGGAGATTGACGATTATGAGGAGATGACCCCGGTTCCAGTCCGAGGGAGAATGTCGCAGTTTTGGAATAGCTTCTTTGAGTGACGGAAGACCTGTTGACTGAAATTGCTCCACCTCGGGTAGAATGTCATCGTGGAAGAGGGGCAGCAGGAAAGTCCATAAACGCTCATCCACGTACGCTATTCCCGACATGGATTTCAATTGCTGCTTGACTGACGCATAGGGTAGCTACTGACTGCTCTTGGAATCGTAGGCTCGACTTGGCATATTCTTCTAACTTATGAGATCGCAGTCCTACCCCTTTTACCTAACAGATCGCCATCTTCAGTTTCCCTTTTCTCCGCTTTTCTTTGTCTCTCTCAATAATGGTCTCTCGAACACATCAAAAGCCAGAAAGGTTAGGAGTCACGACTGACAAAGGACGGTTATCATTGCTGTTTATTGCATGTCGGGACTTGTTGGGAGCTTTAATGACCGGTAAGAGCGGTCATCATCAAGCACCTTCACATAAGGTGAGATCTACCTGTGGAAAACCGTCGTGGCGAAAGAAGAACTACTGGAGGGCTTTCTATGAAGCAGCTACAGCCAGCACCATTCACGTGCGTGCTTTAGCGCACATTCACTTCCCAAGCTTCCTTGGATCCACAGGCTCAGCCTCTAATTAATCAACAGGTCTAGACCGATACACGAGGACAGTCGAGAACACGATGGTTGGTAGGGTCCTTAGTTCAATACAGACCCCTGACCAAGCCGAGCACCCGGTTCTCTGTATTTAGTGGACACTGATAGTTCTAACTGCTACCTAAAATAGATGCCTAGAGTATGTACCTACGGAGTAATGCTAAGAAGTGTTACCTATCTACTCCGCAGGTATGTATAGCAGGTATGTACTCCGTAGATAACTGGCACTAACGAAGTACGTTGTACCAGGGCTTACAGTACCAGTACCATGTAGGGCTCGAGGCGAGCAGTAGCTGCCGAGGCACAGACTGGAATATGGGTGTCCAACAAGATCTACCACACCAGGTATTGAGCACTAGATAGGTATGGTAGGTAGGGCCCACTATCAGGGGTCAGCGGGCATCATAATCCATTATCGCTTCGCTGTCATTGGAAGTTTTCCTGGATGCCTTTGGCCGGGTTGGACCGATCCGACCGCGCCCAACCAAAGTACCAGCAGAGCAATCGAGCTTTGCTTTCGGCCACCGGGGCCCGACGGCGTATCATCATTAAGTATCACACCTATCTAGGAGTCTGGGACACCTTTTTAGTCGAGTGGTCTTTTTGATCTCTTAGCTCGCCTTCAGATGCACACCAGGGACAAACAAGTGGAAGGCGCATATCCGTCCATCATTCGCCACCGCAAACCGAAAAGGTACGTGGGAGTGTTCCAGCTAGTACTCCGTACTGTCTAGTACCTACTATCTATCTACTGGCGGAACCTCGGACGATGTAACCCTCCGAGGCCCGGGGCCTCCAAGATGTAGCCTGACTTGGTCCGCCATTCTTTCCTCTCATCGAGCCCCGGCTATTTTCTGGATAGCCTGTCGCTCCCAGCTGCTTCGTCGAATGAATCAATTGTTCGTATAGCGCAGATGGAGAACATTCACTCATGTGGGGACAATCTGTTTGGACCCCAGGTGAAACACTGTCGTGGTGACTTTGACTTCACCCTGCTGTTCGAGGAGTGCTTCCTCTCCATCGTACCTTCAGCCCTCTTCCTCGTCGCCCTTCTCTTCCGATACAAGCAACTTTGGCTGAAGCGAATCCCCAGGGTCACCAAGAATGCCGTCTACTGGGGCAAGTTGGTAAGCCATCCCCTCAGCCCCTCTACCCAGGTATTCCTGATTTTAAATGCCCCCCTACTAGATACTTGGATATGCATTTGCAGCATCACAACTGGCGCTCCTGATCGTGTGGTTCCTTCCCCATGCACCACGAACACGAATCTCTCTAGCGGCTGCCGTTTTGGCCTTTTTGACATCGGTGGGGATACTATTCCTGTCACACCTTGAACATATTTATTCAGTTTATCCCTCCTCCATTCTCAATGTATTCCTGTCACTGTCGATTTTGTTCGATGCCGTGCGTGTGCGGAGCTTATGGCTGGCTTCTTACACCGTCCTTGGCGCGATTTACACAGCCAGTCTTTCCCTGAAGATCGCCTGGTTTTGCCTCGAGGCCAAATCTAAGCAGGCATTCTTTGTCGATCGGAGAGAACGTTACGGCGATGAAGAAGTCCATGGCTTCTATAACCGCGCTTTTTTCTGGTGGATCAACCCTTTGTTCTTTCTCGGGTTCAAAACAACACTGGTGGTGGACGACCTTCCACGGTTGGACAAAAGTTTATCAGTGGACGTACTCCACCACGCTCTGGCTACGTGTTGGGCTCGAGGTTAGTACCTCACCGTAACCTGTATACTAGGTCCGAGTTTGGTTGGTTCCATCTAACGTTTATAGCAGCCTCAAAGTCGCGTAAAAACTCTTTGGCGCTATCTACCGTCTACACTTTCAAAATTTCCATTCTGTACTCATTTCTAGCGAGACTGGTTATGATCGGCTTGAATTACTCACAACCATTCCTGATCACAAGCTTAACAGAATACGTGGGAGGAAACAGCACTAACAAAAATCATGGATATGGCTTGATTGGCGCCTTTGCACTCGTCTTCATACTCAAAGCAGTACGTTTGAAATGACCTCTTCTCTCTCTCTCTCTGATTGATATTTACTATTTGCCATACAGGTATTTAACTGTCTCTACGAACATCATACTTTTCGCCTTATAACACAAATCCGAGGAGCTATTGTATCCATGATCTACGAAAAGACTCTAGACCTGAAGTTTGAGGAGTACAGCGACTCTGCTGCACTCACTCTAATGAGCAATGATATAGACAACATTGCATCAGGGGTTCAAAACCTTCATGAGGTTTGGGCAAGTCTGGTAGAAGTGGCCATTGCCTTATATCTCCTGCAGCGTGAGGTCTCTTGGGCAGCTGCAATCCCGGCAGTACTCTCATTTGCTGTCTTCTTCTTTACACACTTCCTATCCAAGTCTGCGCCCAGGAGACAGAAGATTTGGATGCAGGCTGTTCGGGAAAGAGTGACATTTACGTCAAGTTATCTGGATGCTAGTGCAACAATCAAGATGCTTGGTCTCAGCGGCCAGTTTTCTACTCTTCTACAACAGTTCCGGATTCACGAACTGAAAATGCAAAAGAAATTCCGTCATTTGATGGTGAGGATGAATCTCCTTGGTAAGTCAGCCTAATCAATCCTTATTTGGGAGATTTTACTGATTATTGAAGCCGGCATAACGTCAAATCTTAGTCCTGTTCTCACTCTGAGTCTCTATACTGGCATCGCACTTCACGCCGGGCGAAGCCCATTAACGGTGTCACAAACCTTTTCGTCGCTTTCTATCATTTCTTTGCTTAGCGCCCCCCTGTCAAACCTGGTATATTCTAGCCCAAAGGCCACTGCAGCTTTGGAATGCTTTCAAAGAATTCAGGCATATCTAGTGGCAAGACCTAAACTCGATGACAGAGTGATTGCTGCTCAACATGCTTCTGCACCTGCGACTTCAAGTCACTGGAGCGCTGAAGAACCTGAGACCATAGAGCTTCAGCCCCCAAAAGCCGATGCGCGAGCGCTTATAAATCATTCCCTACCATCTGAAGCCGATCTGGTGCATATCCACCAGGCTGAATTCGGCTGGGATCGCAACTTGCCAGCAACAATATCAAGCATTGATCTCCGATGCTCTGGTTCGTCTCTCACCATAATCACCGGACCAGTCGGTTCAGGCAAAAGTACCCTCCTCAAAGCAATTCTCGGTGAGGTTCCTTGCTTAAAAGGTTTCATCCATACAAAAGTATCCGATCTTGCTTTTTGCGATACCAAACCCTGGATCCGCAACCGCTCAATCCGTGACAACATTTGCCTGCCGCTTCAATACGATGAACAATGGTACCAGACTGTGCTTCGCCTGACTGCCCTAGATCATGACATTCAAAACCTTCCCCAGAAAGACCTCACCCTCATTGGCAGCAATGGGATGGCAACAAGTGGCGGACAACGTCAGCGGATTACCATTGCCCGTGCAGTCTATGCCCGGAAGCGGGTGGCCATCTTCGATGATGTTTTCAGCGCCTTGGATGCGAAAACGTCGGAGCAGATCTTTATGGGTATTTTCGGGGAGCAAGGCATCTTGCGCCAGCAAGGAGCCGCTGTTATCCTAGCGACACATGCCCGGAAATTCATGGCGTTCGCCAATCATGCGGTAGTTCTTCAAAATGGGAAGGTTATGGAGCAAGGACCACCCCGAGAGCTTCAAGAGTGGAGACGATACCTCTCAGATGAAATAACCTTAACGGTGGATCAAGTTGAGACCCAAGTCGAAGCACATGGTAGCCATTCAGCCTCAAGCACAGAAAATGACAAGCACGAGGAAGTAAACAGAAAGCTGGGAGACCTCACTATCTACATTTACTACCTTCGGACAGCGGGGCTTGGGCAAGTACTACTATACTTTGCAGCCCTAGTCGTCGGGGTTTTCTGCTCACAGTTTCCCAGTACGTAACCCGGATTCCCGTGCGAAATTAGCTAACACCTTGTATAGATCTCTGGGTTCAATGGTGGGCGGAACAGAATGCACGGACGCCCTATGGAAAGCTCGTACTTTACATCAGTGTTTACGCCGTACTGGCAGTACTTGCTGCTGGCTTGTGGGCATCTTGTATGTGGCTGGTCTTTTGCCGGATTGTGCCCAGGTCTTCGAGTCGGCTCCACGAGTACCTTGTGACGACTGTTAAGAAAGCGCCTCTACACTGGCTCACCTCTACTGACAGCGGAGTGACTCTCAATCGGTTCAGTCAGGACATGACCTTGGTGGACAGGTCACTACCAGCTGACTTTCTGAAAACGACTAACAATTTCACCCAATGTATCATGAGCGCGGTCTTTATATCTGTTGGAGCGAAATACATGGCCCCGCTGATTCCACTTTCCGTTTTCATGATATATTGGATCCAGAAGTTCTATCTTCGTACGTCGCGGCAGCTCCGTCATTTAGATCTGGAAACAAAGTCACCTCTCTATACTCAATTCACGGAAACTCTCAGCGGCCTCATGACTGTCCGTGCATTTGGCTGGCAGAGAAACTTTCAACAGGAGCACCAAGAGCTGCTCCAACAGTCGCAACGGCCTTACTATATCCTCTTTGTCATTCAGCGGTGGCTGACTCTTGTCCTGGACCTCTTCGTCGCGGCCATCGCAACGCTGCTGGTCATATTTGCCGTACTCGTTCCTGGTATAGGCCCAATCGGCGTCTCTCTCATCTCTCTGATCACATTCAACCAGCAACTCTCCGAACTGATCAACTTCTGGACCTCGATGGAAACCAGCATCGGCGCCGTCAGCCGCATCCGCAGCTTTCAACAGGTCCCGTCCGAAAACCTTACCGGTGAAGATCAAACACCCTCTCCCAACTGGCCATCCCAAGGCCAAATCGCGTTTCATGACCTGTCCGCAAGTTACGATGCAAGCTCACCACCCATCCTCCGCAACATCACCCTCACCATCCCCGCCGGCACCAAACTCGGCATCTGCGGCCGCACTGGCAGCGGGAAGAGCTCCCTGCTACTAACCCTGCTGCGAATGACTGAGATCCAGAATGGAGACATAACTATTGACGGTGTCAGTCTAAAATTCTATCCTCGTGACATAATCCGGAACAAAGTCACCGTGATACCCCAGGAGCCGGTGTTATTTCGGGGAAGTGTGCGTGATAACATCACTGCATTCACGGCAGTCGATGATGACGAGGTTCTGCTCGCCCTTGAAAAGGTTCATCTACAGGCTCACGTGCTTCGTCATGGTGGTCTTGATGCGAAGATCGATGATCTGCCTCTTTCCGCTGGTCAGCGACAGCTCGTCTGTCTCGCACGGGCAATTATTATGAAATCGAGGATTCTGCTGCTGGACGAGGCGACGAGTCGGGTGGATGGGGAGACGGATGAGCTAATGCAGCGGATCATTCGGACAGAGTTCGAGGGTTGTACGGTTGTTGCGGTTGCGCATCGGGTGAATACGCTGCTTGATTTTGACAGGGTTGCCGTTGTAGAAGCCGGGGGGATCGTGGAATTCGATGCCCCGGGGGTGTTGTTGGGACGGAGGGGGTCGGTGTTTGGGGAGCTTTATAGGGCGGGGGGAGGTAGGATGGAAGGTAGGTTTGGGAAGTGTTCTATTTGATTTTTGAGTGTTCTATCTGGGTTTTATCTGTGAACGGAGTGGCTGATAGTTTCTTAGAGTGGAAGCAGATCATATGCAAAGGTGGCAGTCTCTATTGGGTTTATTTCTTGATATTTACGAACCACTCGACTCGAATGGCATTAGACACCCATATAGGTAAGAGTATGTGTTGGCGGTGGCCGCTCCGGGGCCACGTGACCGCACCTCATAATATCAACAGTCAATCATTGGATTAGCATAATTCAATCATTCCCCTAACACACGTCTGTTATTAGCATCCGATACAGCTCAGTCGAGAATAAGCCTCGCTGTCCTTTCAGAGCAAGCTGTGCAGCACTATCAATCCCATCTAACTATACATCCCCGCTAACACACTTGCAGACACATTCATATCACATTCAATCATAATCATAACTATTGATGACGTTAACCTCCCATATACATAAGCCCCTCACATCAGAGCAAAGCCAGCTAGCTACTCCTTGAACGGCAAATCAAGACACGGCCCCACGCTCTGGCGACTACTCGTCTCGACCCTGGACATCTCCTGCAAGATCCTCTCCCCGAGGCCTTCTTCAGGCAGTGTAGCCGTCCTGCGCCTTTCCAGATCCGCGCTCTCCTGCGTCTGTCTCTCGCGCATACTCTCTCTCTCCCTGGCCGTCTCCTCACTGGGCCCTTCACTTTCTCTCCTAGCTTCATCCTCGCCTTCTCCATCTCCCACTCCCTCTCCCCCCTTCCTCTCCGCATTAACCCCAGCACCACCATCAACCACCGTCTCCTTCTCTTTCTCTCTCTCCTTCCCCTCCCTCTCCGTCTCCGCCAACACCGCAAAATGCGCCCTCCTATAAACCCCCACCACACTCCCCAGCACGCCCAACACCTCATACGCCAGCATAACAGGCACCGCATACCCAAGCAGTGGATTACAACCCCCGGACCAAACATCAACGAGGACCTGAAACGCCGCATGAGCCGGGAGGGCATACCCGCCCTTATAAAACATCGGCTGCAACTCAAACGGCAGCAGAATACTGGTGACATTGACGACGATCCAACTAATCAAGGCCATGGGGACAACGGGCAACGGCAACCAAACGGTGAAGACATCCAGGACCAAGAAATTGAGATGCGCGAACAGCCACAGCGTGGCCCAGGAGAGGAAGAACTGGGCGGTGTTGATGGACCAGCCGTGCTTGAAGGCCCAGATGGCGGCCGTGGTGCAGAGGGAGCCGATGAGCGTGTAGGTCGCCGAGATGAGTTGGCGGATGGTGGCGATCCGGTGCGACGATACGCTCGTGTATAGATGGAATTGGGTGTACACGGTGTTGAGGTAGCCCAGGTAGAAGAATTCTTGGATCAGGATCAGGATGATCACCAGGGTGTTGTAGATGAGGCGGGAGCCTTGGGGGGTGGGTTGGATGTTGTTGGAGGTGAGGGTCCAGGGGGTGGTGAGGGTGGTGAGGAAGGAGGGCTTGTGGTGGTGGTGGTGTTTGGGGCGGAGAAGATGGTGGCGCCGTTGGCGAGGATGTAGGCTTTCTGGGCGGCGGTGGAGAGGAGAGCCATGTTGGTGCCGATGGCTGAGTCGATCACGGTTGGGTAGCGCGCTCCGTTCCAGATCAGGGTGAGGACGTTGTTTGGGTTGTAGGTGGTGCCGGTGAAGGCCGCGGCGAGGAGGGCAGACGCGTTCGCGGTGATGTAGAGACCGCCCCAGTATTGGATGTTGCAGACGGCGTGGCGGATGGATTCGGGGGTGGGATACTGGGAGGGAGGGTGTTCGGTGAGGGTCGGGAAGCCGGGGCCTTGGAGGTGGTTGTAGGCGGTGCGGATGGCCTGGCCGATGGTGCCGCCGGTGTCGTAATCGACGAAGACGACGTTGAGGTTGTGGATGTGCGTGGTCTCTTGGAACAGGGAGCCGAACAGGTAGCAGAACAGCCCGAGGAAGAGGATCTGGAGGATGATAAAGTTGATGACGGCTGCTTTGAGGACCCCCAGCCGCAGCGAGCGGATCGCCGGGTCGTGGATGCTGGGGTGTGACCGCCGACCGGCCGGGTAGAAGGCCATGGAGGTGATTTGTTTCGTCACATAGGAGGGGGATGGAATGAGATCAAAGGTGGTGGTTGGCGATGGATATTCGGGAGTTGAGCTTGGAGGTGGGGTTGATGGTCAGCAGCAACGGCAACCCTAACTATTATCCATGGATGGCGGTCGATACGAGGTTGGGACGTGCGAATAGGGTTCTCCCCTTGAGCAATCCTCGCAGCGAGGTGGTAGACAACAAACGCCCAATTCATCCAATCAATGTGTAACGACACAACACCAACTCTTTTCCTCCTCGAATATTTTCCCATGGCCTCCGGTAACCCCTGACCAGATATATATACGATGAGGCATCACCCGACACCCACTCAACGATCTTTTTCACCTCTTCACCAGCAGATGCACGACAATGAAAGTCCACGCAGACACCACCACAGATGCAAAATCCAGTCCAACCCATTATCTTGACAAAGATGATGCCCAGTACCACCTCAGGCATCCATCACATCACCGCATCACGTCTTCCCAATCGGGCCTAGCGGGTATCAGACGCGCTGACGTAACCAGTGCAATCCACGCTAACCGAATATAACTAGTCCAGAGAATGACCTCATCACCCTCGCAAACAGCGGTGGCGTACGCTACTACCATCAAGGGAAATGAAAATGAGTGGCAAATGGAATGATTTTCCACTCGTCCCATGCCTGCTCTCACTAAGACGTTAGTTTACGAAAAAAAGAAGAAGAAGATAAAGTAGAGAAAGCTAAGACAATGTATTCACATGCTAGTCTTGGGTATGAAAAAAAAAAAAAAAAAAAAAAGAAGTGCAAACAAAAACAAAACAGTAAACACTCGCTCATCATCAATCATGCGGTGTGTTTTCAATAGATACAAATCAAATCTCAACACCAATGACGCCGTCAGTGCGGCGCATCCTCGTTGGAGTCGAAGTGCTCGCGGGCCCACGGACTCCGCAGGCGGATCGCGCGACCCTTATAGAAGAAGATGAAGGGGATGGGCACAAGGAGGATGGCAATGAAGCCGAGCAGAGAAGACGCCCACTCGTAGCCCAGCTTCTCGTACATCTGGGTCGCGAAGAGCGGGAAGCCGGCTCCGACGACGTTGCGGACGAGGATGACGCCGGCGAGCGCCGAGGCCGAGTACGTCTGGTAGCTGTCGACGACATAGTTGAGGATACTGAGGATGACGATGTACAGGCCCGCGCCGAAGAACACGGACGCGATGATCGGCACGATCCAGTGGATCGACTGGTAGCTCGTCCAGCCGAACCAGAACAGACTGATGGGGATGAGCACGGCGCCGCCGCGCGCCATCCACATGCGCGCCTCCGGCACGCTGCGGCCCTCGTGTTCGCTGACGCGGCGCAGGTAGTACCGCTCCTGGAGGGGGGAGCAGCAGAATGCAAGGAGCGCGCCGATGGCGATGCCCAGGAAGCAGAGCCCCTGCTGGCCGACGTTGAAGCCGTGGCCGTTGGGTTCGCCGAAGACGAGGGGGAAGGATTCGTTGAAGAGGTAGACCAGGCCGTAGAGGAAGCCGTTGTAGATGGCGGAGAAGGTGGTGATGGGCTCGGTGAACAGGAAGCGGATGGGGCGGGTGAGGGTGATGCCGAAGAGCTGGTGCAGACCCGCGCGGTCCTCGGCGTGGATGTCGGTGGTGGTCTCGGCGGACCGGAGGCCCTCGAGGCGCATCTGCTTGCGGACGCGGTCGGCCTTGCGCTGCAGGATGATGCTGTGGCGGGTCTCGGGGATAGTGAGGGTGAGGACGATCCAGAAGCCGCCGGTGATGGCCATGATGATCCAGAAGATCCAGTGCCAGTTCAGGTTGAGACCGATGTAGCCGCTCATGACCAGCGCCGTCGGGGGGCCGAACGTGCTGCTGAGACCGTAGAACGACATGGGACCCCCGCTGTCGTTCCGCTCCCAGATATCACTGATGGTGCCGCCGGTGTTGGTCAGAGGCGCACCGCCGGCGAATCCGGCGATGAAGCGGCAGACGATGATGGTGCCGATGTTGGGGGCCAGAGCCAGAGGCAGCTGGAAGATGGTCATGACGAACCAAGACACGATGTAGACGGGTTGGCGGCCGTAGTACTCGGACAGCGGGGCCAGCAGCATGGGTCCGATGGCGTATCCCAGCACGTACATGGACAGACAGAGGGTAGTGACTTCGCTCGAGACGTCGAAATGATCGGCGATGCCGGTGGCACCGGAGGAAAAGGCGCCACAAGACCAGGTGCTAGACGGTGTCAGTGGGAGCTGGTGGACAGGCAGACGGAGAACCTACGTGATCACGTTCAACATGCTGACGAACAAGGTAATGTACCACTTGCGCCAGTACCCCCAGCACCGGGGGTTGTCCCGATCCTGCGGGCCAAAAGTGATGCGCAACGGCAGGGCCTCATCAGGCTGGCTCCTGGCGCGGGCCAGCGCCTCCTCCGCGGACACGACCAGCGGCAGGCTCTCGCGGTGGACATCGGAGACCTCCTGCTTGGGGTTGGAGGCGAGGTCGCCAACAGAAGTCTCTTCTTCGGTCATGGTCGCGACGGTGCACAGAAGGGTCGGATGGAGATGGGCGACTGCGCAGACAAAAACCGACCGTTCCAACACGCAGGAGAAAGGCCGACCAGGCCGGCAGACGCAAGGTTATAAGGCAAGGGCAGCCACCCGCGTGACGTCTGGAAATTGCCATGTCGAACTCCACCACCGGTGAGGGTGTGCGCTGGCCTGCCAATGAGGGGACGCGGCATAAGCTTCGACTCCAGATTTCTCCATCCATGCCTGCGTCCCTCCAGCCGATCGGTGCATGGCCGAGTGGTGCAGCGCTGATTCAGCCCGTCCGGTGTCGGGTCGCTACCGCCGCAGGCAAGCGTTGCGCACCAGATCAAGCCTCGGTCAAGCTTTGGGGCGCCGAGTGTGCCGGTGAGGGTTCCAGAAGCTGAGCCGATAAGCATCCGATTACTTGATTCTGGTTAGTGGTGGTTAGTGGTGGTTAGCCGCTCTTAGCCTGGCTGCACTCCAGGCGATCGTTGCGCTGCCCCGTGGAGGTGCCCTAATGGATTCATTCCTGTTACTCACACAGTCCCACGGGCTCTCCCTGGCCGGCTTATCGGTGCATCGGGCAGGAATGCCGACTCCCCGGCTGTTCCATTTGCCGTGCAAACGCCTCGCCTCCCACGGACGGTGCTGACTCTGAAAGTCTGTGGCTGCTGCTGCAGCATCGCCAGCATGTCCGAATTTCTCCCGGTGAGTGATTCAGTCCTAACCCTGTGCAATTTTTTTTTCATCCTTCTTTCTCTCACCGTGGGGGACGCAGAGATAAGGGCTTTTGTCTGTGCATTTCTTTTACCCAATTCCCAATTCACAATTCCCACACCATCCACTGCCAGCAAACGCCTCGGTGAGAAAATTCCCATTAATAATCCGTACCCTCGTGGCGACTTACCTCATCCCCAAGAATTCTTCCCCATCCGCAGCCGAGACAAGCCTTTAGCCTAAATAATCCACCCCAAACCCAGTCAGTCCCCACGGAGAAAGAAGGATGGATCGGATCTCTTTCTTGCTCTCACGGTCCCCTCGTGCCGACCACGTCGGCTTCCTTTCCCCATAGTCCTCCCCTGCCCCTCAAAAAGTGAAAAAGGTGACACACCACATCCAGGTCCTACTGCACCTCCTGCCTATCCTGCATCCACAGTGCCTTCGTGCTCGGCCGGGACTAGCCCCTCGTCATCCCGCATCTGGTCCGAGACCATGCGCGTGCCTGAACTGTCTGAGCACGGTCAATCAAACGCCAACTATCCCTGCACCGTCGAGTCAGTTTGGAGCAGATGGTACGATTGATTCGCTAAGATTCCATCCATGGCACCATCACCGCGGGGTGTGCCCCTCGCTATGCTCACTCAGCCTGGCGGACCTTGTCCGAGATGGCTGCATCTCCAGCTTTGAGTTTTTCCCCGGACGGCCCAACCCCGTACAACCCCTGCGTCCGCCGCCTGGGTAATAATCATGGAGCGTGTCAATAACCTCGTCTGCTCCACCATGTCTGGCTCAGGATTCTGGAGGAGGTCGATCGTCTCGGATGCGACCATACTGCGATGCCGGAGCTGGCTCCAGATCGTGGACCCTATGACGCACCATAGCCGACAATCAGACGCTCATCGTCAAGAGCAGAGTACTGTTGCCGTCCCGCCATCATCCGTATGATGTGGTGCTCTCGTGGAGCTGACCGCATCAATAACCCCACGTTGGCTTTCATTCATACGGTGATGTGAATTCCATACAAAGTAGGCTCCGACTCCGTTTGCGAATATGACCGTTGCCTGGTCCAAGAAGCCGAATTTTCTCGAGGAATCTTCTCTTCGAACAACGGCAGTGAACGAAGTGGGTTGCGACCTGCCGAGACATGAGAGAGTCGGCACCTACCTGATGGTTCCAAGGTGTCTCTCGTCTTGTTGCTCCCTGTTGTAATTCTTTGCACTTTGATGGAGGTGCGGTTCGCTTTGCCTGTAGCATTCCCTGGCACCGGCCGGCGACTAAGTGATAACTGCAACACATGTTGTGAGCAGTCTGCTCCCTGCGATGCCCATGTTCCTGCTACACTCAAAGCTTGAATCTCCGCGGGCGAGTCACTGGCGGCAAGGACCTGCGTCTAGCGTCCCACAGTACGACATGAAGGTCCAGACCTGAAAATGCCTCTCTTTCCTTACTCCGAGAATTGTTTCCGATGTGAAACCCCAGCAATTGAAATTGGAGGCCGATGTTACACCTGTGCATCCTGTTGACCGCTTGAGCCGTAGCGGTATGGCTAGACCGACCCTCATGTCCTAGGTTATAATTGCCTGGTGTGACCAGATCGTAGTAGCCGAAGCTTGTTGCTGGTTGACAGATATCTGAATTGCCTCATGAGAAGTCGAATAGGCGATGCTGAATTCACGGAGTTAATTCCCGGAACCAAACTTCTCCCGAGATGCAGGCGGAAGTGAGGATGTGATACAGATGCAATTCCGATCGTGACATGCCTATGGACCCCTTGGTGGTTGTTATATATAAGCCCACTTGGCCGGACGAATGACGAGGATGAGAAAGGATTAAGCATCGTTTAAGATTCATCGACATCAAAATGCGTCTCACCTTCTTCAGCAGCACCATCTTCACCCTTCTCACCCTCACCTCCTCACACGTCATCAAAAGAGATGTTCGTACCGTCCTCAGCGACTTCTCTACCCTCACCGCGCACCTGGACACCTTCAGTGCAGCCGTCTATAGCTATAGCGGTGGAATGCCGGCCGCTCTGGAGATCCAGAACCAGGAAACTGCCATTGAGCGGGCTATCGACCAGACCGCAATGGACACCAATGCCACAGCTCCCTTCAGTGCCGTTGACAGCACTACCGTGACTGAGACTCTGACCACTTTGGAGCCAGTCATGCGGAGTTCAATTGCCGCGCTGGTCAACAAGGTATGCCGCCAGGGAGTTATCCTTTGCCGATAGGTTTCCTCGTGTGCCAGAGAGGGTGCTAACTCGGTGCAATAGCGACAGCAGTTCATGGCCGCCGGCGTGGGCCAAGCCATGCAGAACAACCTGCGCAGTCTCAAGATGAAGACCGATGGTCTTTCCGCTGCGCTGCAGAGCAAGGCAAGTGGCTCGGACAAGGAGACCATCCGCCTGGGAACGGGGGATGTCGACGATGCGTTCGATTCGGCCATTGATGCTTATGACACTCCGGCAAAATAAGTGGTCAGGTGATGGCCAAGAGCCAGTACAAAGGGGCTGATTGGGTCGTTTGTGGCTCGGAGGTGCTTATTTTGACAACGTTGTCGATCAAGTTCTTGGCTATGAACACTAAATAGACGACAGACAATTGATATTTAACTTCGCCCGGAAAGCGATTTGACGCAAGTGGGAGTTTGAGATGATCTGTCTGGCTACTTATCCCCTGAATGCAACTGCCAATGCCGGTGAATTGAAGAATTGCTGCTGGCGATCGGTGACGGCGAATGGATGCCGATCCTCGAACTATCGACCCGACATGCAGAAAAGGGCATACCACCACCCATACTCACCTCGTGCAACATGTTTAGACATAGGTATGTCGGATGACATGGCCACTTACCTCTTATCGCTACTACTCCCCGTCGGACTCCGGTACCCCTGTCGTTGCACCCTACCTTGCTATCTTTACCGGCCTCATGTTTGCCTTCTTATTGCCTGATTGGACGGCCTGCATTTCTTGCAATATCGTAGCACTGAACTTCGTTCCATCGCTTTACCAGCCCTTGCATAGATCACTTGACCGGACAATATCCCTACATCCGTAGTTGCGGTGGACTTCGTTCAGAGCTAAACTAGCCTACTGGCCATTTTCGGACGGCGGCCTGTATCGTCCCTAGCCTTGAGGCAGGGGGGCATCAGCCGAGGCCCCCGTCTAGCGAGGTATGTTCTGGCCTTTCTGATGGCAATTTAAAGACCATTTGTTGTCACAGAATGGATCTTAAGAGGTCTCCGGTGCGATAGACTTCAGTATGGCGTCAGATACCTTTCAGCGTATAGGAAACAGAGACTTTACGCGCTCGACCGTCGTCATCATCGGGGCTGGAATATCCGGCAATCCTATGATCTGACGTATCGAATTGACTAACGCTACTAGGCGTTTGCATGGCGATCGATCGACCTCATTCGTCGCACGCCAACTCGCAATTTTGTCATCCTGGTAAAAGGGAACGCAGTCGGGGGAACATGGTCGGACAATAGGTACCCAGGCTGTGCTTGCGATGGTAAGACCACTCCCGATATAGAGACCAAAGCAGCTGATCGCCCGCTAGCGTGGAGGGGCTTGTACAGCTTTTCATTTGAACAGCGTCCCGATTGGACGAGGAAGTATCCCGGCCAGGAAGAATTGCTGGTAATGGCCCCCCACAACGATATCCCCCAAGATGTAAGTTGTGTCTGACCGTTTCAGGAATACCTCACGGGTGTCGCTGAAAACTACGGCCTTTACCGGTACATCCGTTTCAGCTCAACCGTGAAAGAAGCCCGATGGGATGGTCATTATCTGCAGTGGAAGGTGAAGGTAGCCGTCGTTGGGGCGAAAGAGAGCGAGTATCAAGATGAATACGAGCTCACGACTGACTTCCTTGTGTCGGCCGTCGGACAGCTCAATGAGCCCAGCTATCCCAACATCCCCGGCCTCGAAAGTTTCTCCGGGGAGATGATGCATTCAGCCAGATGGGATTGGCGGTATGACTTCCAGGACAAACGGATAGGCGTCATTGGAAATGGTACATGACCCTTACTATGAAAATGACGTAGAAATTGACAGCAACACAGGTGCCACGGCAGTCCAAGTAATCCCTGAGTTGGCCAAAACAGCTTCAAATCTCACAGTATACCAGCGCACCCCGAACTGGATCATTGCACGGAATGACCGGACTGTGTCTGCTTTACATAAGTTTCTTCTCAGTTACATCCCCCCCGTGCAGTGGTGCAAGCGAGCCCTGTTGATGCAACTTACTGAATGTTTCCATGATGCTGCCATGAACCGCGACTCAAAATTAGGCCAGAAGATTCTGTGCTGGGCGCAATCAAATATGAAATCACAGTTCACTGATAAGCCTGAGCTGTGGGAAGTCCTGACACCGGGCTATCCGATCGGCTGCAAGCGCCTGCTGGCAACGGATGACTACTTCCCTGCATTGAACGCGGAGCACGTAGACCTGGAGACTAGGCAAATTCGGCAGGTAACCAGCACAGGGATCCAAACGGAGGATGGAGCGCAGCGGGACTTTGACCTGATCGTCCTGGCTACCGGGTTCTGTTCGGTGGAGTTCCTGCACCATGTCCGGATATATGGCGCCAACGGCTGCTCGTTGGAGAGCATCTGGAAGGAAGGTGTGACTGCGTATTGTGGTGTTACAGTGGAAAGTCCACCCAATTTTGGGATGTTGTATGGGCCAAACACAAACCTTGGTGAGTCTGGCCATGCAATGATGTGTTCTCGCAAGTTGGCTGACCAGGCAGGCTACACATCTGTTATCTTGATGATCGAAGCGCAGTCTCGATGTTTGAGTACATTGGTTGGAGCAGTGATCCAAGCGAAGCAAAAGGGCCAGAAATTGGCTCTCCAGCC
Source organism: Aspergillus heteromorphus CBS 117.55 (assembly GCF_003184545.1). Lineage (NCBI taxonomy): Eukaryota > Fungi > Ascomycota > Eurotiomycetes > Eurotiales > Aspergillaceae > Aspergillus > Aspergillus heteromorphus. The sequence continues at coordinate 158,755 of NW_020290439.1, forward strand.
CCGGTCGGATGTGGTAAGAGAGTACGATGACCGCATCCAGGAGCGACTAGCAAGGATCAAGTTTGCGGACCTGGGTTGCCGCAGCTGGTACAAGGCGGATGACGGTCGCATCACGAATAATTGGCCGGGGATGGCGTTAGAGTATCAGAAGGAGATGTCACAGGTGCGGTGGACGGACTACCACGTCCAGGGAAGTGGACAGGCGGCGCTGCAAAAGAGGAAGCCAACCTATATTGGATGCCCGTGGGCAATGCCGCCTTGATCCTGGGGGCTTTATCTTGGCGCATGTAGAGGATGGAGATGGTAGTTTCTGTAAACCTTCGACTTAGCCCCTATCTAATACAGATACCAATGAAATTATCAAAGGGCTCACCTCCCTGCCCAATGACCGTGTTGCACGACAGGTCCCACATGGCCTGACATTGTCCGTTTGATGCTGGCATTATGTGGGACAATCTAGCCACTCTGCGAGTTGTGTCAGAACTCAATTCAACTCGCACAGAATCCCTGTATGTGAAATGATGATGGGTAGATGCAGGATGTGCTCGTCGTCGCCCTTTTGGTACTTTATTCGCAGGGGCTCTCAGGATGATAATCCCTCTGGGCCCTTCGATGGGAGGTGCCCTGGGAATGGAGTCTGGAAACGATTCCGGAGGGTGGTAAGAAGTGGCGACGCGGGGAGGGGAAGAAGTTAGGCAAGTGTCAGGTGTCAGGTGTCAGGTGTCGAGGTGTCGAGGTGCCGCCGGTTGTGACACTCGCACCAGAGCCTCCCTTCGTCTTCTCCAGGATTTGACTCTCCACCGGCTACGCGAACAGAACACCGAACCAGCAGATAGACAGCAGGGAATTCCCAACCGGCCTGACGGTTCCCTCAACCCGATCGGAACAAGGTTCCTGTCAAGCAGCAACTTCAGCTTCTAGATATCCCTGCACGTTGACATTCCTTGCAGCCATCCATGCACCTTCCCGCTGCACGTCCCACGTGGGACAAACTGCCTGCCTTTCGAATGAGTCCAGATCCCCGAGGACTTTCGAAGCCAGATAACGGGGATATGATCTCATGCGGTGCGACTTGACGACAAACACCGACATTGACCACGACCCCGCATCGTGCAACCCTCGTGTCTGCTTGGAAAGACTCGCGTTGGCCAGTACGTACCATACATACGAAATCAACCGCAGGTCAGCCCTTTTCTAGCCAGTCGTGAAATGACCCGTTCCTGGAAGATTGTGCGTATGGCCACTGACAAGGCCTTCCACAATAGTACAGGCTTGTCTGATCAATGCGGGGCAGTACCTTATGCCACTCGAACGACGGAGATCCAACGGCTGCCGAAAATAGCTCAACACGAAATATGAAGGACGGCCAACAGTGAGACCATGTCTACCTGCCAAGCACATCGTTTAGTTTCCATGCGTTCTTGGATTGCTATGATGGATCAACTTCGTTGGCATTGGTGGTAAATCGGTGGGGGTGGAATCCACAGTGAGACAAGAGGGATTGGCGAGATTATTATTCTCAGGCAGAAGGGATTGTACTCTGTACAAAGGAATACGGGGTAGTAGATGGCATTATTGGGCTGGATTGCACTAACTATGGCGTTGCTGGTGCTGCTGATGTCAGCGCTATCTGAGTGATCCTTACTGTGTATGGCAGCCACTGCCACATATCCCGAACAAAGCGGTGGCTGTTGATCTGAGTACGGAGTAGAGATGGGCAGCAATGATGTAACCGGGGATCCTTTGACTGGTCACCAGATGGACAGGGGCGCAGCAGCAATGGATTAGGACTCCTGTGGCGATGCTAGACAGGGGGTGAGACAAGCGGTGACTGGCACTGTAAGGTAGTATCTGGTAGCCATGCTCCGTAGATGGCTGGGGGGGGATGGTACGGAGTCAATTGCGACCAGTCAAACTCCTACTGTACTGTTAGTACTTTTGCTAAATTGAAACAAGCCAATAAAACCAAAATTGCCCGGCGGGAAATGGTTGAAAGAGAAAATTCTTGGGATCCACGGAGAAGCTTCCAATCAACATGCGGTCGGCCCGGGGCTTCCGCCTGGCCATTGGCGGAGACCATTTACGACCCCGCTTGTGGCACCCAAAAGGGCATGTGGTCACGCCCGACTGGCAGGTTGTTTGTTGGGTCAGTTATTGGGTCAGTTACAGGTGATCCTGCCGCGATTTATCTATATCCCTGAAAAAGTATTGAGTGCCACCAGTATTTACCGTTGATGATACAATCTCTCGACGACTTGTCACGACGCGAAAGATGGATGTCTCCAATCACCTCGAGATCGTAGAGGCACCCGCGGGCAGGAAATCCAGTCCGACCATTGCAGTTAAGATTTCCCCTGTCTCACAATCCCAGGCTGACCCCAGTCCCAGGGCCCTGATGGCTTGGCACCAGCCCCTGATTGGCCCCCCGGAGGAGTCATGCTTCTAAATTTAAGCGGCGTGGCCAGGCGGACCAATGGAAATCCTCTACGAGGTGGATCCCCAGGATCCACCAAGGTCCAGGGCTTTCAGGGTCCAACCGGGCTGCAGATGGAGAGTTCGCCGTCTGATGGATTAATATTACACAATACACAGTGAACAATTTCGGCCCCGGTCCCTTTCTGGATGTGAATGCGACTGCGGCTCTCTCGGCGCTGCCTGGCGGGCAAACATCATGATGACTTCCTCCTCCCGTTACATATTCCGCTCCTCTGCGCCCCTCCTTCACCCTCCTCCATCCCTGTGTGCTGACGTCTCGTCCCATCATCGCGGGCCAGCATCCCGGTGCCTCCATCCCCATCCAACCAACGTCGCCTCCCTCGATGGGTGTGAGACCTCTGTCGGCGGTGCCATGTGGCCTATCTGCTGCTGAGAGACTGTTGTGACCTCCCTACAGCATCATGAAGCTCCTCAATCCTCTGCGTCGCTGCTCCCCGGCGCTGCATCGCCTGCGCGCGTCTCCAGCCGATGTCTTCGACCACGCGTGGGAATTTACTCGTCGCTACTTCTTCGCCGTCTCCTTCATGGCACTCTTCGGCGCCAAACTGCTCCATCTCTACGCCCACATCCACTCTCTCCCGGCCTCCAAGTTCTTCACCTGGGGGATCACCTTTTTCTTTCAGGATGTGGTCCTTACCCTCCTCATCCGATACTTCACCCAGAAGTTCCACTGGCGCTCCGTGGCGGCCGTGTCGGCTCTGGTCATTGTTCCGTTCAGGTAAGCTCCCCTCGTCTGCAGGCCCGACATCTTGGACAAGACAGTTGGCTGACTTCTCAGTCTGATCATGTCCGGAATGACCGCCTCGAACGTCTCCTTCTACGTCGTAACCGGTGCCGAGATCCACTGGCGGCAAGCCGCAACCTTCCATCGCGATGCGGCAGCCATGCGCACCCTACTCACCGGATTGACCGGCTTCCTGATCGTCGAAGGAATCCTCCTCACCGTGGCATGGTTCGTGGCCAATCCTCTACACCGAATCGTCGGCGGCATCCTTACAATCCTGGCGCAACCCTTCAAATGCCTTTGGAACTGTGTCCAGGTATTCCGTCCGAGGTCCCAGCCTTTACCGGATCCCGAGATCTACGAGCAGATCGCGGTGGATGATTATCTCGACGACAAGAGTGATGACGACTCATCCATCCATTTTATGGAACCATATGCAGAGGTGACGCCTGTTAGAAGGGGACATTCGCTGCTGATCAAGATGGGAGTCTGGTTTCCGTTTCTGGTCCTGTTTCTACTCCGCTTCGTCCGACCCTGGGATCCCGCATACATGTTCCTGTCTGAAGCTCTTCCCCTGGCACCTTTCATCGGTCACCACAGACACTCACCTGTCCGCGCGGGAGGGTTACCCGGTGACTACGCATGGCTGGAAGGTCAACAGACGCTGAACAAAGTACCAAACTGGGAATGGCTACCCGAAAATGGACTTCCCGGCTTTGAAGACTGGAATAGGACGGTGAAGCACCGGGCCCATTACGATCCCGAAATGGATCCCCTTCACGTGTCGAACCTGCAGAATCCAGTCCTGGAATCATTACAGCAGGCTCTCTCTCGCGGAAAGGTCAACATCAAACATGTCATCTTGATCAAACTTGAAAGCACCCGCAGTGATGTTTTCCCCCTCACCAAGGACTCGTTCATGTGGAAACGCATTGCCCAAACGTGGCCCGACAACAAGATTCCCGACGCGGCTCAGCAGCTTCTTGCGAACCTCACCCGAACCTCCGAGTTCCTGACCGGTTTCGACGCGGGATTCGGTCACGACACAGTGCATGACTACGGAAGACGGTCATACGGGGGCATCAGTGCACGCAATGCCTTTACGACCGGAACCTACACGCTGAAAAGCCTAGTGGGCACGGTCTGTGGTGTGACGCCGTTGGTCGTCGACTTCAACCGCGAATACGATCACCACATCTACCAACCATGCATGCCACACATCCTGGATGCATTCAACCACCAACCCGATGTGGCTGCCAACGACGCCGAAGCTGATCCGTCCAACTTCCGCACCTGGCCCTGGAACGCCTCATGGATGCAGTCCGTCACCACCACCTACGACAACCAGGACCTGCTCACCCCGAAGATGGGATTTTATAACCAGGTGGTCACGAAGGAGTCCCTCCAGAACCCCAATGCAACGCACTCCCCAACGTATTCCGAGGAAGTCAATTACTACGGCTACCCGGACAAGGTGCTGCGGGACTACGTGAGTGACGCTCTCGACGACGCGGAACGCAACCATAACCGCCTCTTCCTGACGCACCTGACCGGCACGACGCACCATCCCTGGGGCATGCCCAATAGCACATATGAGCAGATGGTATCTAATCAGCGGACCAATTCCAATGAGGACGTGAATAAATACCTCAACACGGTCGGGTATATCGATGAGTGGCTGGCGGATCTTATCGCGCTTCTGACGGAGAAGGGCGTGGTTGATGAGACATTGCTCGTCATGGCGGGCGACCAGTACGTATCCCGACACTATCATATATAAACAACCTTGCTAACCAAACCACAGCGGCCTCTCCCTCCCCAACGACGGCGGCGTCACACCATACGACAACCCGCACATCGGCAGCTTCCACATCCCCATGCTCTTCGCACATCCCCACCTCCCCCAAATCGAAATTACCACTCCGGTCATCACCCAGCAAGTGGTACCCACTCTCCTCGACCTCCTCATCCAATCCTCCTCTCTAGGACCCAACAGCACCCGCGTGGCGCAGGACCTCCTCCCCATCTACGAAGGCCAGTCAATGATCCGCGAGCTGGTCCAAGAACAAGACGGCCGACAAGACTGGCAGTTCACCGTGATGAACACGGGCGGCTCGTGGCTCGCAGTCCGGTCCGCGGCAAAACCAGCCTACAGACTCGTCATTCCGCTAGTAGATGACGTCGAATGGCGCTTCACCGACGTCGAAAAGGACCCCCAGGAACACAACCCGGTCAAGGAATTCCGCCTCATCGACCTCGCTCGAACCCTCGACAAGCAGTACGGCTCGGAGGTGGTCGACTGGGTCCGCGACGCGGCGCACGTAGCCGAATGGTGGGTGACCGAGAACTGGCACCTGTATCGGTATCGCCGGAAGAATAAACCGTGATTTGGTCGCATCTCAGGATCCGATCTCCACCATTTATCTATCTATCTATCTATTTATAATTCGATAGATAAGATTGGATATGTCCTACATGTAGTCCACCAGGAGGCAATATTGACCGTACCTGGTAGAGATATATTACGTTGGACAGGATAATTCTTGTACATACTTCGATGGATTTTACACGATGACATGAGAAGCATCAGATTGTTTTGGAGCTTGTGCTTCTGGCAATATTAGCAGAAAATCAAATTATGTACTGTTTCGATAGCAGGGCTCACTCACAGTAATGATACCCTCCGTTTCTACTCTTACTAAAGCAGCGTGCGGTGACAAACTTGATAATATGACGCGTGCGCGTCAGACTTCATGCCTCAGGCATAAACTGCACATTGCATGGCCACATGATACACGTGACCGTCCCATGACGGGCGGCGGCTATTCCCGGGATCTCCTCGGCCGCCGATCCAACCAGCAAGTTGCAACAACCACCACAGCTCCACTCATGTCCATCACAATTATTCAAAAACAACCTTTTTTAATTGTTTTTAATTCTAAGACTTTAATGTCTGATTATCATAGTAACTATCATGGGACCTTACTCAGTTGCGGTCAAAAATAAGATTAAAATTCTGCTGTCTGGCACAGCGCATTTACCAGACCAAAACAGACCACTCGACTAAAAAGATGTCCAGACACCTAAGTAGGTGTGATACTGAATAATACTAGATTTAATATACTCTTCTAGGCTAGCAGATAACGACAGTTTTCTGATAGTCTATCCGCGGCTTAATCTCAGCAGTATATATTCCAACTGTCAAGGACTTCTTGTGTACATGATCTTGATATTAATTTTCTTCTTCGATAGTATATTTATAATTTAAATCTGCAGTCTTTGAATATATCAAGATAATTAATTGCATATTTTCTATGCTCAGGAATAGACAGGCCGGGCTTATAACTAACAGACCAAAACAGACCACTCGACTAAAAAGGTGTCCAGACACCTAAGTAGGTGTGATACTGAATGATACTAGGTTTGACAGCATTACTAAATGAGAAACCTCTGAAAACTACAGTACTGCATATATTGTATGATGTTACTGGATCGAGGGACATTGATCAATGAATGAAATGATATTTCATTTTAGTATACCTACTAGGATAATGAGAAGCGGGAGATACATAGAAGGCACTGTGTAGTGCATGTATCTTTAAGACCCGATTACTTACTGCGTAGTGAAGCTGCGCCGGCAGGACTTATCGTCATCATGCTCCTGGTCCTGTGGCCGATTCCGCCGGCGTCTAACAGTAGCCTGCTGGTTATCAGTGGCGTGTGGGGTCGGATGCATCTCCATGGCTTCTCCGTGAGCAGCCGGGGGAGCGTTCGAAGGATCAGCAACAGGCTGATCCTCGCCCAGAATCATCCTCAGCCGAACGGAATCAGGAAGGTCCCGAGGATACCAGGGTTGCTCAATCATAACACCCAACTTCCGAAGATTGTGCGAAATGACTTCCTCCAGAGCCCTGAACTCACCGACCTCCGGATCACCGCGCAGTCTTGTGGCCGAAATCTCGACCTCACCGTTGGCTGTCCTGTACTTCATATCGATGTAAGGACGCATGGAGCTAGACGACGCTGCCATCCCCAGAACATCAAATCTACCCTCATTTCCACCGGGCACGGTCGGCTTCATCTCCCTGAACCGGGGAGTGAAAAGGGGTTGGCGCAAGGCCGACTGGAGGGAATCGAGATAGAGAAGGGTAAAGGGTTGGCTCCCATCTCGATATGAGACGCGGAACTCGGTGATAACGCCCTCTTCGTGAGGATGGCTATCTCGGACACTCACCGTAAATCCTGCGGAACTAGGGTAGTAGTAGTGCACCACCTTCTTCCAGTCCTCAGCGGTCAATCCGTTAGTCATTTTCGCGGAAGATAGGCGAAGTTTGAAGTGATTTGTTAGTGTAGACTGAAGGCTTGATTACTGAGACTGATACTGAGAAAGCGCGAGCTGTTAATAGAGAAAGATTACGTTCTACAGCGGAATCTGAGCTGCTTTTATAGACTTCAAACTGCCGATGTTTTGACTATATCAACGGAATACCCCTCCTCGCGTCATAGTTAAATGGGGTTTTCCTACCTCTTGTTCTATATTTACAAGAGCATTTCCAAAACTGCAGAGCAGAAATATAGTCCCAACCTTTCAACTGCTGATATTTCTACCTGTATCACCGGATTATTCCTCCTCGCGTAATCTCAAAAAGGCGTTGTTCTACCTCTTACTCTACATCTACAACAGACTTTCCAAGATGGAGTAGGGACATAACCATGAGTAGGCAATTCCTAACTTCTCAGGGGAGGTTGCCTTGTTGCACTCCTGTCAATGAGCTAGCCTAGTCACCGGACTTTACCGTAGGCTGCCTACTGTAGCTACAGTAGCAAAACGAAGCGATACGAAGTCAGGGAAATGATCGGTCCTTGCCGAGTAACCCAGTTGGGCACGAGGGCTCATCATGTGACCCCTGCTGGATACAAAGTCGCCTTCGTGCTCCTCGCATCTCTCCACCCTCAACACTCAACCTCCTAATCATACATGAATATATGAACCTTATCTATCATGCCTTGCCCTTCTCACGAGAAATTTCCGTCCATTCTAGTCCATCTATCCAACGGACCAGGCAGATACATACCTATCCTTCTTCAACCATGTCTCCGACCATGTAAAGGTGGGAAATCACCGGCCAACACCCATTGGCAGGGCGATGGACATGCAAGGAAGAGTTTGTGGCGGAAATCTGGCAGCCCGTCATTGACCTCATCGCCGAGCCATGCCCCCGATTTGATGTGGACGCAGAGATGATTTTCGATAGAGGTGATTGGGCGGTAGTAGAGTTGAGCTGTACCGATACCAAGACCAAGATGGGGGGGGGGCAAGAGTATCTCCAGAGCCACTGCTGGCATTTGCGGTTTGACGAGAACGACCAGATTTTCCATGTCAGATGCTATCTATACTCGTATACGGCGGAGAAGGTTCTTGGGGAGGAAAAGGCGTTACAGGAGAATATGTTGTTGGTCCAGGGTATTCAGCTCTCCTCTCACTAGCTCGCGCACACACACAGACTCTCTCTCTCTCTCTCTCTCTCTCTCAGTTGTACCGGAGTTTGTTGAGGGCTGTGATGGCTGACTCCATCCAGGTGATATCTCCCCCGAGCCCGAGTACCCAGATATCCCCTTCAACCACAACCACAAAGCCTTCCTCCGAGAATTTTACCACATCACCGACGACCCACACGATTTTGACGGCTATGTGGACTCCTTCACCCCCGACGCGACCGTAATCCTGGGCACCCGGAAATTCCAGGGACGAGAAGGTAGGGCTATCCGGGCCAGGGCTGACGTTCACGTGACCAGAGATCCGGCAGTTACTAGTCTGCATGTGGGATGCGATTGAGAAGCGAACCCATAGGCCGCTGCAAGTATTTCCATTTGGACGGGGTTTAGATGTGGTCATGATCCACAGAACGGTGGAGTATGTCTTCAAAGATGGAGGACAGAAAACGGTGGATTGGGCCGCGAGGTGTCAGTTGGCTGAGTTGCGGGGGAGTAGGATTCGGTCTTACCAGGTTTATCTGTCGGATTCTGCGGCCTGGTGACTTGGTCCATGGGTAGAAGTTTAACCATCAAACCTAGTATCATCTAGTATTATATCTCTGCTGGTGTCTGGGTATCTTTTAAGCCGAGTGACTTTTTTGATCTATTGCTTATAAGACCGGTCCGCGCTTTCCCTGAGCAAAGATAGTATACTTGATGACTTGGCATACCCCAAGGCTATAGATTCGAACCACGGATATATTAGGAGATTGGGATTAGGATTCTATATCGAAGAAGATAAAATTTCTTAAAGAAATCCTTTAATAATTTGAATATACACTTCTACGATAGATCATAGAGCTGTTATAAGCTATTAGAAAACCATTATTATCTGCTAGCCTAGGGGGGATATTAAACCTAACATTATTTTGTATCACACCTATCTGGTATCTAGACACCTTTTTTGCCAAGTAATCTTTTCGATCTGTTAGTAACAGATCGGCTCATTTGTGCTGCAGGTATATTGCTTGAAGACAGTCTTTTGTATGGTTCTTTCAGGGAGGCGATACAGACACACCCGAAATGCTATACACACACCCTACATCACTAGTCCACCTTCCTAATTAGGAGTATTATCTCACCGTCTTTATTATATTACAGGCCTGCCTGCCTTATGCATGGCTAACCTGGCTGTGTGTAGTTCACTGCCTACACGTAGCTGATCTACTAGTTAACCTGCCTGCGTGTAGTAAATTCAATCTATTCATAAATATGTGTCTTGTGTGCATAACTTCCTAAGTAGGAAAAAGGGTCACGTGACACATATATGTATAGTAATCCCCGTGTGCCTGTAGCCTCGGGGTGTGCCTGCAGCGCCTCCCTTATTTTAGTCCTGTTCTGCTAATTACTTTTCCCTTGCTCATTTTCTTTATTTCCCCTTCGAGTTTCTGCTATCCCCCCCGAATGCTTAAAATAACCAATTTCACACGTCCTTATAGTCTTGAAACCCATCCCTTCTTTGTGCTGACACCCGATAAGCCTAAGCCTCCTATCAACTCCTAGAATGATGAAACAGAGAAGGTCTTGATTCTACGATACTGCTGCGCAAGCCGCCGGGCTATATAGACATAGAATCAGGCAGAAACAAGGCATACATGAAGTCATGAAATCATATAAGGTGGTCTTCGGGGTTACGTCAACCAAAGGGCTAAATCCTATTCCGCCATCATGCTAAGCCCTCGTTCCAATCAATACCTCCCGACGGGAACCCGAGGGGTCAATCCAATAATCCCCGTCAGCACAACTTTAGCTTCATCGAATCCGGACTAGGAAATCCGCTAGGGGTTGATTCACCATGAGTCATTATGTCTCTTACCTATCGCATGCATGCCACACAACACACCACACTTTAATACGACCACGACCCGCTCCAATGCTGTCAGATATAGCACTATCAGACCTATCTAGGTATATCTGCACACCTTTTTACCGAGTGGTCTTTTTTACACAAGAAATCGCACCCAGGCCACATCACATCAATCATCCCTTACTCAACCACCACCACACCATCCACCAGACAACCAAAAAAATCAAAATGGCCAGCCCAGAACCCCAAACGCACCTCCCACCCCCCTCCCAGTCTCCTCCATCACCAACCTCCTCCTCTCCCTCTCCCTGCCCGAACCAACCCACATCGAACCCATGACAGTAACCGCCGCCTTCCACACAATCTACCTAATCCACTTCGCCCCATCCGCGGCGCCACTCATCCCGCACAACCCCACCCGCTCCCCAGACGGGAGCATAACCCTCGTCCTGCGAGTCTCCGGCCGACACCTGCCGGAGATAAAAACCCTCAACGAGATCGGGATCATGACGTGGGTGCGGCAAAACACATCGATCCCCATTGCGCAGGTAATCCACTACAGCGCGACCACAGACAACGCACTGGGATACGAATACACACTTCTCGAGAAGGTGCGGGGGGTCAGTGTGGACCGGATTTATCACACTTTGACAGACGATCAGAAAACGAATCTGGTTTGTCAGTTAACGGATTACCTGATCAAGTTGCACTCCCGGCCATGGGGGAACTATATCGGCGGACTCGTGGTCAAAGATGGTGGTGTCGTGGGACCGGGCCCGCTGATCGATGAGACCTTGTGGATGGAGCCGGATGTAGCCACGTACTGGAACAACACCACCACCAACACCAACTCCCAAAAAGAAACAATCTACACCCTCAACCCCCTCCACCCCAGCGGCTATACCAGCTACAGCTCCTACACGGCCGCCTGCCTAACATCCTACATGCACGCCATCACCACCCACCCAACCCTAACCCCCTACACCCCTCTCCTCCCGCGCCTCCGCGCCCTCATCCACACCCTCACCGTCTCCCTCTCCCTCCCCATCCCCTCCACCCCCTCCATCCTCGCCCACAAAGACCTCCACTTCGGCAACATCACCTGCGACGCGAGTTCCCCCTCCTGCGACATAACCGGCATTCTAGACTGGGAATTCTCCGGGATCGTGCCAGCCGGACGCTGGAATCCTCCGCGGGCGTTCCTATGGAATACAGGCCACACGGAGGCGGATAAGGCCGAGCGGGGGCGGATGGAGCGCGTGTTTGAGGGGGTATGTCGCGAGAAAGGGGCGGAGTGGATGTTGGAGGGGATGACGTTCACTGGGGTGCAGGAGGTGCTGCAGAGAGTGGTGAATCATGTTAGGGCGATTGTGGAGGTTTGTCCGCGGGGTGAGGATGGGAAGAGGGTGGAGGCGTGGAGGGCGGTGGTGGAGGAGGGTTTGGTGGTTTTGGGGGTTTAGATAGAGGGGGGGGGGGGGGGGGGGGGGATCTGGGCATCTGGGCATCTGGGGGTGAATGGGTGCCATGGGGAGTGAATTGGGGAATGGAGGGTTTCGGTTCTTTGTCCCCGTAGATGAGGCTGGAGACTGATACTATATATGTTCCTCGTTTAGGCTGGTGTACTATATGTGAGCCAAGATAACTAGTATATCTGGTTAGGTCATTTCCTGCGGTCTACTCAATGATCAGACTATACATACATACACTCTCCATCCACATTATCCTGATCCGAACCTCATAATCAATCATACAATCCGCAGAAGACACTCTCCAACTTCAATTTCCCCCCCCCTCAATATCCCACCCCCAACTCACCTACCCCAGACAAACACCCACAAAATCAACACCCAAGCACTTTCTTTACGAGAATCCCCGAAAGAAAAACAATGTGATTGGCAAAGTAGTCCCGTCTTTGTCACCCCGCATTGTATGGCTTTCATTGTCACGTTCCGGATATATATATATATGGCATATGGCTCAGCCGGGGCGGGGATCCCCTTTGTCGGGATAGATTTACTACGATGATGGTTTATTATTTAAACGGCTCAACCCCCTGGCCTTTAAGTTGTCACGCTATCAGTGTCAATCAGAAAGGAGACCTTGATTTGAGCAACAGACTAAAAGGTGTTCGACAGCGTCTGCTCTAGTCGGAAGATCCCTGTTCTGTCTGTCAATAATCGCGATATCGATACGATCTCGTCAGCGAGATCATCGGCATCAAAGCCATCTCATCGCCAACTACCAACCAATCTATCGGCGATATTACTCAACTTCCCACCCTGAATCCCATCTGCTCGAACTATCTCACTGACCCATCCCAGTACCCAGCGCCCATCGCCATCATGCCGACCATCGAAGATCTCCCCAACGAAGTGTTGGAGATGTGTGCGTTTCACATGACAAACGAAGACCGACTTCACTTCATCCGGTCCTCTCGGCGTCTATGGAAGGGACTCAAGAGATACCCCGCGTACCTCAATGTCAAATACCACGGTGGATGGGTTCTACACCACTACGCGAAAAATGGGATGGTGGAGGCGGCAAAAGAACTGTTTGCGTTCAAAGACTTAAACCTGCACGCGGACCTGTCGCATCCTCGTGAATTTTTCAAGACCCCTCTGTTCTGGGCGGTAAAACACGAACACCTCGAGATGGCGCGGGTGCTTCTGGACCATGGAGCGGATATCCACCGAGGGTTTAGTTCATCGGGATTGACCATCCTGGGCGGTGCTGCCGATACGGGGAATCTGGAGATGTGCAAGCTGCTACTCGAGTACTGGCCTAAAGAGAACAGGCGCGAGGGGTTTGAGCATATTGACGATGATGATCCGGATGGCAATGCGCTACCGGACGACTACGCCCTCAATCAAGCAGCACTGAGGGGCAATATCCCGATCATGGAGCTGATGATCGACCATGGAGCAAATATCCATTCTCGCGACATCAGTTGGCGGACCACACTTTTCTACTCCATCATGGGGGGCAATATGGAGGCCTTCGACTTCCTGATTAGCCATGGCGCAGATATAAAATACCTCAATCGAAATCAAGAAACACCCCTCTTCTACGCAGCATCTTGGGGCCAGCCTGATATATGCAGGCGACTGCTGGATATGGGGGCCGATATCAACCGGACCGATGGCGAAGGGATGACCGCATTATATTATGCGGCCAAGGATTCGACATCAGATGTCGTGCGACTATTGCTTGACCGGGGCGCGGACCCTAATCTGGCGGCGGCCGAGGCGCCGGGGGATAAATACGGCACACCGCTGCATGAATCGGCCCAAGCCTCCAGTCTCGAGAATATCAGACTCCTACTTGTGGCGGGTGCCAGGTGCGATGCAACGGACGAAAAGGGGTTGACCCCCCTACATCGTGTTATACTTGGGCACGATGATGAGTTGCATGTTGGTTTTCCAGGAAACGATGTGGAGGACGATTTGCAGCAATTGATGAATGATTATGACTCGGATGATGAGTCTAAATCCGTGGATGAACCTGAGTCCGCTGGCGAAGCCGAGTCCGCTGATGAGCGTGTAGCTTCAGCCGAACTCCTTGCTATCCACGGACGGGAGGCAATAAATATTAAAGATGAGGAGGGCTGCACGCCTTTGGACCATGCTGTCAAAAGGGGGGACCTGAAAATTTGTGGCCTCCTTTTTAACCAGGGCGCGGATTTCGGCGACAGCGCGGCAGGGCCAGATGCTCCCAATCTGCTCCATGCGGCAGCAGCGCTTAGTGACTTGAACATGCTCCAGAAACTGATTCCGTTGGTGCCAATCAACGGAATAAGCAAATATCAGAAAACGGCGTTGGATGTCGCGATGGAAAGAGGTGATATGGACGCGATCGAGTACCTGCGTGCTCGCGGCGCACAGACACTTGACGAGCTCCTGGAGAACGCCGCGGACACGAGGGCAGGTGAATCATTCTTCCTTCTCGCGGTCAAGAATGGCCGTCGCATCGTAGTTGAAAAGATGATCAAATTCGGAGTGGACATCAATGTCACAGATCTACGTGACAGGACCGCAGTGGATATTGCGGCAGATGAGGCTACTAGAGAGCTTCTTCGTTCGTACGGCGCACTCACATCTGAAGAATTGCGGGTCCGAGATGACATGGATATTGAGTACGGCCCACTCACAGCCGGCGAATTGAGGGAGTCGAGATCACAGGATGCCATGGACACCGATGTGTAGTGGCGGGGAACTGGTTGGAACTGGTGTTGATATCGACATTGTATTTCTTTTTTCTTCTTTTGTCTTATTTCTGTCTCCTTAGCTGTCTCATTAGTTGTTAGCACATGCACAAGCGTTGTTTATTACAAACTGTTCTTACACAACCAAACATCGGTAATAGTAGATCAGCAGCATCTGTAGCCACAGGTACATGCAGCAGGATTGTAGATTGTAAATCAATATAATGGTGTGTGTTACTTCACCACATTGGCCCGTCCTCTATGCAACCTGTGTGTACTTTACTTTCAACTGGGCCGCATAGAGCGAAGCAGCGAGGTGCAACTGTCTGATCTGTAGCTCGGAGTGCGGGGTGTGGATACTTTTGCGACTTGTAGGCCTGAATAGGGGACGAGTGATTCAACCGGAAAACTAGTAAAACTGCTGGACTTGATGAATCTGGTCGGCTCGATGGACTCCACGCCCATCCAAAGCCAGTTGAAATGGAAGAGAGCGAGAACACCTCACCGAAAAACAAACAAGAACCCCGCGCGAGGACGGATTACATAAGAACTCACTCACTTCACTACTCACTCACTCACCAACGGCCCAAAGAGGAAGGAAGGAAGGAGGTCTTCACCGGCGGCAGTCGGCGGATAGCAGACCGATCTGCCGGACTTGGAAGCAGCAAGACATGATAGTTTCTATTATTCTTGTGTCTAGTGGTCATACTACATAGTACCCGGTGTTTCGTATCCACCCAATATATAGATCCAATTGTTTGGTGATATATATTCCACCCCCGTAACACCGGATATTCAAAGATAATAATTATCCCAGACGAAGCCAACCGGGTTTATCACAGTTCTCGCTGCTCAGACTTGAGAATTAATTAAGGATGTAAAATACCCCAGAGTCAGACATTCACTGCTTCGAGGTACTTGCTTATATGCACAAAGGTCCAAGACTCCATTTCAAGACAAGACAAGACAGTGAGTGCCCCACCACGCCATCAACCAATCCACCGCACTGTCCATGTCTTGGCATTTCCACATCCACAATCCCCATTGGCAGAGAGCAGGGAAGCGACCCTGATCCTGTTCTTGTTCCTGTTGATTCTTGAACCCACATCCGATCGGTCCGTCTAGTTTCTCTTTCAGGCTAGACTCGCCTCGCAGGTCCACACGAGCTGGAATCCGGTTATGGCGATCTCATTCTTCTGTCTGGTTTGAGCTGTGCCATGCAGACCAAACCAATTAATCTACTGCTGTTTTATGTAGTATGAGTATGGACCTGCATGCAGACCCTAATAACATACACTGACATTACATATCCGCCACCGCCACCGCCACCCACTCCATACTCCATAACATGTAGTATATACCACCAGACAACAACAACAACAACCTCACAGTCTCCCCCGATCCAACCTCTTCAACTCCCTCCTCAGAATCTTCCCCGACGGATTCCTCGGAATACTATCCACGAACCTCACGCCGCCTCTCAACTTCTTATACCCGATCACCCTCTCCCCCACAAACCTCACAATATCCTCTTCCAGCCTCCCTCCACCAACATCACCCTCTGCAGGCGCACCAACAACAACCCAAGCCCTCGGCAACTCCGACCCCGCCATCCCACTCGGCACGCCCGTGACCGCGACATCCCTGACGCGGGGATGGGCCAACGCGACGGCCTCGAGCTCCGCCGGCGCGACCTGAAAGCCATTATACTTGATCAACTCCTTGACGCGATCGGTGATGTAGAAGTGGCCGTGCGGGTCCTCGTACCCGACATCGCCGGTTTTATAGTATCCGTCGTCGGAAAAGGAGTCCGTGGTCGCGGTGGCGTTGTTCAGGTAGCCCGGGAAGACGTTGGGGCCGCGGACCCAGAGTTCGGCGGCGCGGCCGGTCTCGCCTTCGACGGGGGAGTATTGCGCGGTTAGGTTGGGCATGAGCCGCCCGACGGAGCCGGGGTGGGTGGTTGCTTCGGGGAAGGTCTGGTTTGGATGATAAAAGGAATGGGTTAGTGGGGTTGAAGAGGGGAGGAGGGGGGGGGAGAGGGGGAGAGGGGGAGATACCTGGATATGCGTGCAAGGCGAACATTCGCTCATGCCGTAGGCTTGGCGCACGGGGAGGCGCAGCTTGTCGCGGGCGGCGTGAATCAGTTCCACCGCCAGGGGCGCCGCGGCGGACAGCGCCATCCGCAGCGAGCTCAGGTCGTACTGGGCGACCCCCGGGTTGGAGACCAGCTCCAGGATGACGGGGGGCACGACGTACGCGTAGGTGATGCGGGCGCGCTGGACGGTGTTGCAGAAGGCGGCCAGTTGGAAGCGCGGCATGACGTGGATGGTCATGCCGGTGTAGATGGTGTAGTTGAGAAGGTAGGTGATTCCTTTGCTCCGTTAGCTTCCATTTCAGTGTAAACTAAACGGCCGGGCGGAGGGGAGGACCGTAGATGTGGAAGAAGGGCAACACGGCGATGGCGCGATCATTCTGCCAGGTCAGATGGCCCTGGTCGACGGCCTCGTTCTGCAGCAGATTGGCGACCAGGTTGCGATGCGACAGCATCACGCCCTTGGGCAGCCCCGTCGTGCCGGACGAGTACACCAGGAAGGCCAGATCCTGGGCCGGGCGCCGGATCAAGGGGTCGTGCGGGGCGTCGGGGACAGCCTCGCCCTGGGTCCCGATCCATGCCGGGGACGGAGATGTCTCGTCCAGGAGGATGACGCGGTCGCGCGACAGTCCGGCCCGGTCGACGGCATTGTAGACGATGCTGGCTTGCGCCTTGGTTGTGACGATGGCCTGGGCGCGGGCGTCCTGCAGCGGATGCAGCAGCTCGTCCGCGCGGTAGCTGGAGTTGACGGGGCACACCACGCCCCCGACGGCGAGCGTTCCCCAGATCAACGGCGGGAGGTCGATGGAGTTCGGGGCGAAGACCACCAGCACGTCGCCGGGTTGCCAGTCCCAGTGCGTCTGCAGGCCGTGGCCGAAATGCAGGGCGCGACGGCGCACTTGCTGGAAGCTGAGGCTGCGACCGGTGATCGCGTCGGTCAAAAGCGCTGCGATGGTTAGCGCGAACACCACAGACAGAGAGAGACAAAGACACTTACGGTGGTGCACGGGAAAGGGCCGGTCGGGACGCTCGAACAGAAAGGTCCAGAGGTCGACGTCCGGAATGTCGACCGGAGCGAACGGAGAGGATGAGACTTGCAGCATGACGGACGGACGGACGGACGGATGGTGGTGTGGACGACGATATGGCTGGCGGATCGAATCGGTATTATATCATTGCTGATGGTAGCGTAGTTATGGGCTGCAACCCTCAAACTTTGCATCGCCATCCGCATTCAGTGCAACATCGCGGCTGGCGTCGGAACGACGGGCCTCCCAGAACTGCAAATGCGTTCGGTATCGCCATGATCATCGCAATAGCCCAAACCTGCTAGATCGATCCCAGCGCGATCCACCGTTCATCGGGATTGCGAGCATCTGCAAGCCGTGCCGTGTCGGGACTTGCCAGGGTCGCATGCCCCAACAGGCAAGCGGACGGAGCCTTGAGTTCGCCCATGTGGTCCGGGGATCTGCACGCACTCGATTTGTCGGGGCGATCGGATCGATTGGCGAGCCAAAACTGGGTCGGCGACGGCACGGACGGGCCAGCCCCAGTGGCGAGCGATCCAGTGCCTTGGTTCTGTGATCGATCTGATACGATGCTAGAGGCGCTCTCACAGTACATTGCCGGGGCCCACTGATCGTCCTGGCAGGGTTTGATACATACATACATACATATATACATCATCCTCACCTCATCTGATCGAAATATAGTATCTGTCTTCTTCTTCTTCTGCTGCTGCCCACTTTTTGCAAGGATGCGCCTGTGTCACGCAACCAACCCTCGGTGGCGTCGGAAAAAGCAAGCACCTTCAGTAGGGCCCAGCTGAAGATAAGCGAATCCCACCAATCGATCGTCAGGGGAATGGGCTGCGGCGGTGGACCGGTGGACTTGTTTCCAGCGATTCAGCCGGTCTCATCCACTCGATCATCGTCGTCGCTGCCCGTGCGGTGCCCACAATAATCACGACCCCAGTCCTGCACCGGACAGTACCTTTTGTAGCCCAGTTGGTAACTAGTAAGGTCGGTAGTAGCATGCTGCATTGGACGCCTTCCACCGATCTGCACGGCTGAACCAGCATGCAGGAAAAGCATTGAGTTTCAGGTCGCGACTGAGTTCGTCCATCGATCCACGAGGCCCTCTGCGGGTCCAGATGGGCTCTGCATGCCATGTCGGCCGCTCGGGGGGATCGATCAGCTTTCGCCCTCCATCGCTAACCGAGCTGCTGGCGGGTCTCAGGAGGGATATAAAACCCGCCTCGTCCGCGAGGTTCTACGATCCATCTCCATCATCATCATCATCATCATCATATCATCCTATCATCCTCCCCTTCCAGTCCTCATCATGCCGCATCTTCCATCCGTCCCCCCGAGTCATCTGTCGACGACGTACCGCACCTGGGCCCGTCTGCAGGAGCTCAAGGCCAACCCATCGCTGGCGCTGGATGGAAATAGCCTGGATATTGCGTCGGTTGTTGCCGTTGCCTAGTGAGTCTTTTATTCTTTTTCTTTTTAACGGTGTAATACTGACCGATCAGCCATGATTGCATTCCGGAGCTGTCGTCCGACCCAGAGGTGCTGGGGAGCATCACTGACAGCGTGCGTGTGTTGATGGATCATCTAGACAATGGGTTCTGTGTTTATGGTATGTTTGATTGTATTTTCCTTGCTTCTCCATCCTGTCTTGTCATTGGTGTCTATTTCTATTCCCTTCACTACACGGCCAGAGGAAGCCAACCCTGAGCGAGAGTTCTTTTTGCCTCGCCGGTCTGCCTGGCCTCTACCCATCCCCTCTCCCCTGCCATTCACCGCTACTCCCACTTGCATTCTATTGTCAGCTTGCAGGATTTCCACGTCTACTCTGCTGTATTATTCTCCATCTCTTCCCCACTCATCCGCATGACGTACTATCCTGCATCTACTGGTCTCCGACATGATCCCGTGCATGTTTTGTCTGGCACCCACGCTGTCATCCGCAACTATCTATCCACACTCAGCCCTTTTCCTGCCTGATCTATCTCCTCCATCCATTGCCTCCCCCTCTCTCTAACCCCCCCTCAGGCGTAAACACCGGCTTCGGCGGCAGCGCGGACTCGCGCACCGACCGAGCAACAGCCCTACAAGCGGCGCTCCTTCAACTCACACAAGCCGGGATCCTGGTGGCCAGCGACAAAGACTACCCAAGCGGCAGCAGCGCAGCAACAAACTCGAGCCCGGAGCCGCACTCCATGCCGTCGCCGTGGGTGCGGGCATCGATCGCCGTGCGCGCCAACAGCAACGCCCGGGGCCACTCGGCCGTCACCATGCCGATCCTCACCGGGCTACTAAACCTGCTCAAGCACGGGATCACGCCGATCATCCCGGTGCGGGGCTCGGTGTCGGCGTCGGGCGACCTGATGCCGCTGTCGTACATCGCGGGCGCCATAACCGGCAGCCCGGACATCTACGTGCGGGTGCAGGACGCAGCGCGTCCATGCGAGCCGACGATCACCACGGCGCGGGACGCCCTCACAGCGGCGGGACTACCGCTCCTCACGCTGGGGCCGAAAGAAGGCCTCGGGCTGGTCAACGGCACGGCGGTCTCGGCGGGCGTCGCCACACTCGCGATGCACGAATCGAACATGCTCGCCGTGACCACGCAAGCCCTGGCCGCCATGGGCGTGGAAGCCCTCCAGGGCACGGCGGAATCGTTCCACCCATTCATCCACGCGACACGGCCACACCCCGGCCAAGTCGAATGCGCGGCCAACATCCTGACCCTGCTGCAAGGCTCGCACCTCGCCATCGGCGTGAACCGCGAAAAGGACCGCAAGCTGACCGGCCTGATCCAAGACCGGTACGCATGGCGCAGCGTGCCCCAATGGGTCGGCCCGCAGCTCGAAGACCTCCAGCTGGCGACGCGGCAAATCACCACGGAACTGAACTCCAGCTGCGACAACCCGCTCATCGACACCGCGAACCGGGACATCTTCTGCGGGGCCAACTTCCAAGCCGCCGCCGTGACGTCCGCGATGGAGAAGACCCGGCTGTCGCTGCAGATGCTGGGCAAGATCATCTTCGCGCAGGCGACGGAGCTCGTGGACCCGAACTACAACAACGGGCTGCCGACGAATCTGGTCTCCGATGACGCCAGCCTCTCGTTCACCATGAAGGGCGTGGATATCAGCATGGCCGCGTATATGGCGGAGCTGGCGTACCTGGCGCATCCGGTCAGCGCGCACGTGCAGACGGCGGAGATGAGGAATCAGGCGGTGAACTCGCTGGCGTTGATTTCGGCCAGGTTCACGATGCAGGCGGTTGAGTTGGTCGGGCTGATGAGTGCCGCGTATCTGTATGTGTGCTGCCAGGCGGTGGATTTGAGGGCGTTGCATTTGCGGGTGGTGGAGGGCGTGCGGGGCGTGGTTGGGGAGGTGACGCGGGGGACGTTGGCGGGTGCGGATGCCGCGCTGGTCGCGAAGGTCGTCGATGCGGTGGCTGCCGCGTGGCCGACCACGACGAGGCTGGGGATCCCCGCGCGGTGCCGGACGGCCGTGCAGGCCGCGGTGCCGGTGTTCGTGGATGGCGGGGCGAGCGTCAGTCTGGATGCGGTCAGGGAGTGGCAGGCCAAGGCCGCGGAGGTGGTCGAGCAGGTTTACCATGCCAAGAGGGCGGAGTTCCTCGAGAAGCCCCATACCGAGGAGTTGCTGGGTGCCGGGTCCAGGGTGCTGTATACCACGGTGCGCAGGGACCTGAAGGTGCCGTTCCATCAGGGCTTCGTGGAGCATCCCACCCCGGAGTCGGAGGAGTTGGATGGCCGGCCCAAGAGGACGGTGGGCTCGTGGATCTCGATCATCTATGAGGCTTTGCGCAAGGGCGAGCTCCAGGCCCCGTTGTTTGCGAAGCTGAATGAGGTGGTTGCTGTATAGAGTAGAAGATTTCTGATTTAGAGTTAGAGAGTTAGATCTGGTTTTATGTTATGGATACCTAATATATCAAGGATGGTGAAATCGACCTTGTCGGGATGGGTTGGGTTGGATATAGGCTAACTTTTTGAGACTGGTTCCAACTACCAGCTTATACATCCCCTTTCAACTCCTAACTATCCAGAAACCCAGACTTCTCTCTCTTTTTTTCCACCCCACCTCTCTCTCTCTCAACCTCCTCCATCTCCATCTCCATCCCCATAGTCAACAGTCAACAGTCAACAATCAACAGTCAACAGTCACCAACGCCAATCAACATTCCCTTCACATCTCATCCAATAACTACCAACCCATCCTCGATTTATTTCCCATACATCAAGAGAGTAAACCCTCAACCCAGCTCAAACCCAGCTCACCCCAAAACAAGATCCAACTACCTATAATGAACCCCTCTTCTCCAAGCACCTTTCAAGAAACTATACCCCACTATACCCCTCCCCACCCCTCCCACCCCAAAAAAAACAACTCCATACAAAGGAAGGACAAGGCCCGGCTACGCTCTTCCCGAGTTCATACGAAAGGCTTCGGGTTTAACATGCTCTTTCATTGTCAAACCTAGTATCATTCAGTATCACACCTACTTAGGTGTCAGGACACCTTTTTAGTCGAGTGGTCTGTTTGGTCTGTTATTCATACATGACCATAAACGGATTGAGTAAATGAAGAGTGACAGGGAGATGAAGGAATTGCTTCACCGCTTTGCTGCATGTCGTGCCTGTCTGCATGATCAATTATAACTAAATAGTAACCATAAGAACCACATTACGAAGCAGGGTGTTATGAACTTGTGCATCGTGGTTCATAAAGCACTGTAGAGCAGTTACTATATATAGCTCTCTGAGCCAAACCGGGCTAAACCACTTCGGGTAGGAGGGGTGTCCATTGGTTTGACCTAAGCTAACCTAAGGTAGTCTCAGACTATCCATCTACCGACGTACGCTTTGAGATGGTTCGGTTAATCTTACACAAGTGGATAGCTAGGTAGGTAGATAGATACCTAGTGTAAATGGACATCTACATCCAATGATAAACATTAAAATCAAATCTATTCCAAGCCGTATATACATTAAATCTATCTCGGTCATAGCACCACCCTTTTACAACGCATTGCTCGCGCACGAGAAGCTGCTCTTGGAGGCATCGTCGTGGATCGCCTTTCCGGAGGCGTACAGACCGAGACCACACTACCCAGCTCAATTAGCATGTGCTTAAGAAAAAGAGAAAGGGGGGGGGGGAAGAGTAAACTCACCATGGCAGCACCAATGCACAGGATCAAAAAGTTGAGGATCGTCATGGCAATCTTCTTAGGCGACGAGAACAGCTGCCCGTAGTTCATGTGCAGCCAGTACAGGCCCGGCAGACCGTAACTAAACCAACTGGCGAACAGCGAGCTGATCAGACTGACGATGTTGCTGAACGAGGGGATACCCTCGGCGATGATCCACGCAACGACCCAGCAGCTGACGCCGATGGCGATCCACGAGCCCACCGACACGAAGTCGTTCTTGGACATGCGGTCCGAGTGCCGGAAGATGCGCACGTAGATGTACTTCAGACCGACGTGTCCGTTGACCACACCAGCGCCGATAATCTATTTTCCCATTAGTGTTCCGTGATTCAAGCTCATGGTGAACTCGCGACTGCACGTACCGTCGGGATGGCAATGCCGTAGGCCACTTTCTTCAACACCGGTCCAGCCGATCCCAGGGCGGGCGAGTCGACGCCGTTACCCACGAAGTAGTAGATGACGATGGCGGCCGTCACGTAGAGCGCAATCTCGAAGCACTGCAGCAGACACAGGGCCTTGGCGAAGTCCTTGGGCTCCTCCATCTCGGCGATCAGACCGAAGAAGGCAACGTGCGCGCAGTAGGCGAACATGATCTGGGTCACGCCGCTGAAGGCCGTGTACAGGTTGGTGTCGGTGGTGATGCTGATGTTCTGGCCGCCCTTGTACTGCACTCCGACGCCGATCATGGTGATCATCACCGCGGTGAAGATACTGATGAAAGCTATGTCCGTCAGCGTCGCTCCGTTCACCCCACCGGAAAGCACCTACAAGCTGTGGAGATATAGGTCAAGTTCTTGATCGTCCGGGGAAGCGACAGAACCAGACAGATGACCATAGCCACCACACTGAACACGATGGAGCAGGTTCCGTGGTCGGTGATGGTGTTCATCATGACGGTGAAGGTGACGATGTGGCTGCCCATGATGAAAATGGAGAACAGGATCTGGCCGAGTCCGAACAGCTCGCGGCCGAAGCGGCCCATGAGGATCTCGCCCGCATCGGCGAGGTTGTGGATGAAGGGGTGACGTTCACGGAACCAGCCGATGACGAGGCCAGTGTAGAGAGCGAGGATACCGAGACCGACGATAAGAATGAGCGAGCTGACCGGTCAGTAGGTCGACACACACAGCGGAGCGGCAAGACTTACGGAACGAGACCCAGGGAAGTCATGGTGGCCGGGAGAGACAACACTCCCAGGGAGACAGACTCCGCGATCATGACTGCGACGGTCAGTAACGCACTTCCTCGGTTGTTTATCCGATTGACATACACATTCCGCATTGCCTGCAGTCGTTGGATTAGCCAGGTCCGGTTCATCCGTCACGCGTGATACGTACCACCACTTCAGCGTCTTGTACTTGACCTCCGCGTTGGCCTCGTTGCCAAAGGGATCGTCCTCGGGGACGTTGGCAACGGCCTTGAGGTCCTCCACATCGTAGTCCTTCTCTTCGCGACTCTTGGTCTCAGCGACCTCGGCGGGGGGAGCGACGCCGTCCAAACGCATGATGTCGAAGTCGATTGTCGAGCTGTGAAGCGGTACAGAAAAGGGGGGATGCGCTCCTGCACGGCGGTGCCTGTACGCAGGAAGAGACGAAAGACGCGCACGAGGATGGGAGAGGAAGGATGAGAAGGACGTGAAACGGAAGGCCAGCAGAAGAAGAAGGGCGGAGACACGACGAAGCTCGGTTGAGTCGCGGCTTCCCGTTGAGGGCTTGAGGCAAGTATGGATGGCTTGCAAAACAGATCGGCCACTGGTCAAGATGGACCCACCCGGCTGCAGATTTTCAAAGGTACCGCCCAATCAGCGTTGTCTGCGGTCAAAATTAAGTAACAGATTGGGCCCGCCGGGCTTGGCCTTGCCCGCTCACCGTGGATAGCCGCGTTTCCGCCGGGCGCTGATTGGTGCGGCGCGGCTGGTGGGAGCGGCTCGGTGGGATTCCGACCCTTTCCAGAAAGTCGCCTCGTTGATATCCCTGCCCATGACTGCCCCAAATGACTGATCATTAGCTCATTTTTATTGCTGGCCTAATCGTCGCTCTCTGATTGCTGCAAATTCTTCAGGATTCAGGGACACCGTGGCGGTAGAGTGGGTGAGGACGCGCTACTGAGAGTATACGAATGTACACAGTTGACAACCTGGTTTGGCGGTGGCAGTCCGCGGACCCCCATTGAGTTTCTTCCCGAGTGGCATGCCGAAACCCCGAAGTTAAACAGGCGGAGGGCCTATGAGGACCCGATGCCGGTGCGATGTACTCCGTTGTGGGCGAAAACTTAGCTGCGCGACTGTTCGGCTTCCCGAAATAATAATGGGACCACGGGTGGAATTCCACCTTGAGCTGACTTTTCTGGAAGAACCAAAAAGTTTCCTTCCCTCGGAGAACTCGGTACATAATATTTTATGTCTGGGCCTATATCTTCACAGGGTAGGATAAAAGATGTTTAGTAATTTCACTCACCTTCGAGCACAGACCATGACCAGGCTCAACCCTATGTATCTCGAATATAGCCCACACAACCACAACCAAGTTACCAACACATAGCCCAGCCACACTAGATATATTATGTAGCTCCCAAATCACCAGCATATCACCGCGCAGTATACCCCCCATCCACCGGCACCACTGCCCCCGTCATCCATCTCGCATCCTCACTCGCCAACACCACCGCCACGCGGGCGATGTCATCCGGTAACCCGGGGCCATTAAACGGGTGACGGCGGTACAAGTCATCCGCGGTATGCATATACTGGGTAGTCTCCTCGTAGATGGCAGTTCGGGTATCTAAACCGTCAGCTCGGCACGCCCACACAACACAACACCACACATTCAAGAACAGAAGAGTGGGATACATACACCCCGGACAAACGGCATTCACGTGGATTCGATCCCTCGCGTAATCCAGCGCTACTTGGCGGGTGAGGTTGCTGACGGCGCCTTTGGAGGCGCAGTAGGATGCTATCATCAATCAGTTCCACACCCCTCACATCAGATGTGTAAGAATGTCAACATACGATGTTCCGTTCCCGCCACGATACCCATAATAGAAGACAAATTCACAATCCACCCCCGATCACCCGAGGAATGGGGCTCCTGCTTCAACATCTGCGTGATCGCGTACTTGGAGCCCAAGAAGACAGACCGGGTGTTGACTCGCATGGTGGTATCGAACAGCTCGTTGCTAGTTTCGTGGATTCGGGCGGGAGTGCGCGATTCAAGGGAGACGCCGGCATTGTTGACCATTCTGGATCGATGCCATCAGGGTCTTTGTCTTCCTTGCACTGTGTATGATGGGAAGCCAATGAAGGGATATATTAGGAGGGGGAATGTATACATATCCAACCGACCAAACTGCTTCACGGTCTGCAGCACCGCGTTCTCCATCTGCGCCTCATCGCCCGCATCGGTCTGCACGAAGAAGGCCTGCCCGCCTTGCTGGATGATGGCGTCGTGGGTGGTGATGTCGGTTTCGTTGTGGACGGCGGAGCGGGCGGTCGGGGTGATGTCCGCGCAGGCAATCTTGGCGCCTTCGCGGGCGTAGCGGAGGGCGATGGCGCGGCCGATGCCCGAGGAGGAGCCAGTGATCAGAGCGACTTTGTCGAGGAGGCGCATGATGGTGGTGGTGGTGGTGGGCGGGTGTTATGAGTGGGTGTGAAATCGGTTGGTGGTTGAGGTGTGGGGATGCCTGGGTAGATATATTATATATGGCAGTTGTTCTTTGTCCGAGAGGTTCGAGTGAGGGGATGCTTCGTATACCTGCAGATGCGAGTGGTCAAGGGTCCTCCTCTGTTGATACTGAGCGGGGAAGGGGCTGCGGGGTACTAGACAGCCGTCTAGACCGGACGGTACGAGCACGGGAGGATCCTTCTGGTTCCGATAAGCAGATGCACAGCAGCAGTGGAATATCGGAGTATGTCCGACTGGCGGGAAATTGGTTAACCCTAACATCAGCCCGATATGCTGGCAAGGTTCCGCTCTTGCCGCGGTGGCCTTCCTACAGGGCAATCATCAAATCAGTGCCATGTCACAAAGAAAGAAAAGAGAAAGGAAAAGAAGGCGACAGATAACCACCGCGGCCAAAGGGTCTTGACACACGGGGCAAAAAGTAGAAAAGTAAAGTGAATGAAAGGCAACAAAACCACATGCTCACCAGACCGAGTATGAAAATTAACACGAGAGACAAAAGTCGCACCACCGCTTAAACATCGACATTAGACACTATAACAACAACAACAACAATAACAAAACCTCGACGCGTATTCTCACCTCCAGGTCCTCGCGCATTCAACAACAGAGGATATCCATCCATCACACCCCCAAACACCCATAACCATAACCACACCCAGCGAGCCCTCACATCCAGACAGCTTTCGCCACCTTCCCCGTCCCTCCTCCCCCAAGGCAGGAATAGGAAAGTCAGGAATGCTCGGGTACGACCGTGGCAGACAGATCCACCGAACCACTAGCAGATATCCATCCAGCCCGCAGCTGTGACGTGACAGCCAGGGCAGGCGATGCAGACTGGCATTCGGACCGGGATGAAGTCCCGCCAATGAGTGGACCGGGTCGTTCCTGCTCCTGGGTTGTCAGTTACACTTGCAATCCAGGATCGGGGTGAAGTGGGGGAGAAGGGAAGGGGGAGGGGAGGGGAGGGGAGAAGGAGGGGAGAGGTATGTATGCATGGGTCGGTGCGCGAAGGTGGGGTATTTTTTTTTTGCTTGCTACTATGTAGGTAGTTGGGTGGTAGGTATAGTTTGTTGATGATATTTTGTCTTTCCCATGGGTTACTTGTTGATTGGAGGTTTTCTTTTTTTTTTTTCTGCATTTCTTTTTTTGGGGGATTTTTCAAGGGGGGAATACAGTATTTAATAACGATAAATAAGTTGAATAATATAGATAGATAAGAAAACAAGGAAAAATAAGATTAGTGATCGAAAATAGCAAGAGCGCAGTTCCCCGTCGGCCTTGCTGAGGGTGGGTGTAGATACTATATTATCTATATTTATCGCAGCTTCAGTCTGTATAGGCCCTTAATCATACAGCAGTAACAGATTACTTACCATTCTTGACCATAGTGGATGGTTAGCTGCAATTATATACACTCAAAGAGTAGCAAAACTTTCTGGTAGATTCATCAACATAATTTTGTTATATATTGCTATATCATATAACACCAGAAGAAAGAAGAAAAGGCTTTAATCCCACACCATGTTTCACATCCACACCTTAGCCCTGTTTTCATCTTTATTCAGTATTCAGCTCTGCTTTTGTGATTGTTTTCTTTACAGGTTGTATAGCAGAGTTATTTCTTTTTTTCCCCTGTCAAGTTTCTCAGTTAGAAGAGATTATCTCTAATTACTAATAGGGCAAGGTTCATCGTCTCATCAGCGAACCACAAAATATATTTTCAGATAGACCATTAAATGCTCAACAATCCACTCGCTCACCCAATCCCCTCAAAGCCCCTGGTTGGAAAAAAAAAAAAAAAGAAACAATTATATACTGCCTCAATCGCACGATACAGGGTATAAAAAATAAAAAAAAAAACCAAGACGAAAAACAACCACACAACCAAACCCTACCATATCATATCAACACGACCTCCCATCTACAATCTCCGGCACACCACTCATCCTCCCACTTAACCGGCTCAAGCGACTACTCCTGTGACTCGCATTCCCATTCCCCCTATTATGCACGCCCACCGAGCGAACAGTCATACTGCGTCCCAGCCCACTCGATCCCGCGTGCTGATCCTGCGCGCTCTCCTCCAGTTTAAGAACCAAGCCAACAGCTTTGTGGTCTTCGCCGAGCTTGGGATGTCTCTGGGCGAAGTATTTTGCGTATTTGAAGAGGGACCAGTAGTTGCTTCCGACGTTGATGAAGGCGATGAGGATTTTGTAGGGGGTCTGGGTTGGATTCTCTGGGTTAGACAATTCCAATGTCGAGGGGATGGGGAGGGAGGGGGTGTGGCTCACGTAGTAGAATAGGACGACTTTTAAACTGACTCGCTCGTTTTTTAGTCGGAGGTGAATCTCGTTAAAGACGATGGCGTTGAGGAGGTACAGACCCAGTGTGCTCAGTAGAAGGGCGATGCAGAACTTCGGGCGCACGATGAGAGAGATGGGGAGGACGAAGGGGGCGAGCAGGCTGAGGACGGTTTCGTATAACTAGACCCATAAGTTAGTCTGTGTTCATCTAGGGTTAAGGTATATATAGTATGGTTTAGTTCAGGTCAGATCCACTTACCTCCTGAATCACGAAAAGCTTAGCGCCAATCTCCCACCTGCCCAGCTTCCAGGACCCAAAAAGATAGGCCATGTTATACCGCAGACCATTAACCACAAAGAAGTTCCATCGCATAAAGCGCTGTTTGAACACGGTCATCTCCCCGAATCCGCCTCGTCGCTGGTTCCCCTCGCGAAACAGGAAGGCGGGTGGTGCGCGGGTTTCCACAAAGACGGAGCTGCACATCTGGATCCTTCCCCCGAGTCGGCGACAGCTGTTCCCTAAGAACCAGTCCTCGCTGATGGAGAAGCCGGGATGGTCCTCGAGGGCATCTCGAAGGAATGAACGTTCCCAGAGAGAGATCGCCCCGTGCGGGAAAGTAGCGCTGCCGACTCGTCCCGCGAAGGTGCGCTGCAGCCCGGCCAGCTTGTATTCCAGATCCTGTGCCTGCTGGCAGTACGATCCAAGAGAGCCGTCGGGGGCCACGACCTTTATCGTGTAGCCGATACAGCGGATTTGAGGGGAGAGTCGGGAGATGACCACAGGAAAGGTGGGGGGCAAGACGCAGTCGTCGTCGATGAGGAGGACGTAGCGGAAGTGCTTGGCGGCGTAGCAGCCAACGAACAATGCGACGATTTTCGAGCCGACCGGACTCCAGATATGATTGACGCCGTAGGGCCGACAGATCTCTTCGGTGTTGTCGATAGGGGTGATGGAGTCGCCGTTCGCGATCACGTAGATGTGCGAGGGTGGAAAGATCTTCAGGGCAGCTTCGATGGTTTGGCGGATCACGGACGCGGATCGAAAGCACGGGATGAGAAGAGCTGTGTCGGGGGCAGTTGGTTGGATGCGGCGAGTCTGGTAGAAGTCCGAATCGGGAGCGTCGTGTTCAAAGGTGGCGAGGAGAGGAGAGAAAGAGTAGCTGCCAGGACATGTGTGAGCGATATGCCTGTAGATGAGGGCTTCGGGGCTCGACGCCCGGTTGGGGGGCACCTACAAGGTCACTAAGCTGATGACAATCGCCCAACCTCCTTGGAAGACGAACTTATGCTCCATTAACCAGTAGAGCCAATACACGGCACCTTTCCACAAGGGCACGCCTATCAGCACGAAGTATACAAACGCCGCAAAAAGGGTGTATGCCCCATACTCGATCAGCAGCTGGACCCAGTATTGGCGTTCATGCTTGATGTTTACCAAGTTAGCCTTGTTGTAAACGGACAAAACACTGCTCTCCCGGGCCTTCTCAACCACATTGCGCACAGTCTGTCGCACTGGGGATGAGCACAGCGTGGTGAATGGATTCAGGCCTCCTGTCTCGGTAGTGGACGGGGGCTTGGATTCAAGGATCGGCGCGATACCACTGCTATTCTCCGGGGTGATTGTGTGGTTGTCCGGGAGCTCGACAGCATCTGGGTGTGTGAGCTGATGATCATATGCAGTTTCGATATTTGGATTGTCCTCGGTGAGCGGGTACAGGGCTTCTATTCCTTCTTCCGGGACGATTTCCGGAGCGAGCGAGGAACTGGCTTGCCGTCGTCGAGCGTCACCCCCATCCTCCCCTGCATCGACTCCAGTGGCCGGATAGCCGGATGTAGATGGCCTCTTCTTCGGAACGTGAGGCCCGGAGGCGACAGGCTGTCGAGCAAGACGAGGTTGGTGTGCTTGATCCCAGGCTTGTTTGATAGAGGCTGCCGCGAGCAGACATTCCGGGATAATAATCTCCTCCGCAAGGGACCCGTCATCCGGAGACATAAGGGTTGGACGAAACCCATTGGGTGATATGGGATTAGGGGGGAAGTACATGTGAGGTCCCCAGTGTAGTGCCAACAGTAGGCAGGGCCTGGGCGACTGCTGCGGCTAAGATAGGTGCGTTACAACGCGAGAGAATCGTGGGTGCAGTGCAGCTGTTCTAGTTGTATACATAATTAATAAAATGGCTTTCATACGGGGGTCCAGGACCGGAATGTCCACGGGGGACCGGGTATCATCTTATGAGTATGTCTTACCACATGCGAGTCAGACACTACGACCGGACGCACAATGAATGTCATCACGCCCTCGAGCCCAATCCGAGTCATGGTCTTGCACAAACCCACGAAGTATGCTAACCGGGCTCCTTGCGCATGAACCAGAGATCCAACACAACCTTCAAGATTTAGCCATCAGGTACAACCCGGCCGGCTTTTCGAGCCGCCTCTCTCAGGGCCAACGATGCGGTAGGCCTACGGGCCAGCTCCAGTCGAAGACCTGTGTTTCTTTATCGATGACCACACACCTTTTTTAAGGTCCTGGCCAATTGAGGACGCTCCTTGACTGTGTGGATAAGTGTTCCTCCCCATGCCCACCCTAGCGGAATTCCCGTCGTCGGCAAGGGGCATCAGATCGAGCAACCAGCATAGAGGCGAGGGGAAATTACATCCCCCTTCCCGCGTCAGGGTCTGATGGGTCGCATACCAGGATCTTTCATCCGGCATCCAACCCTGCCCTATCCTCTCTAGCATGCACTTTAATCTCCGCGGACCGAGTCCTCCACAATCCTCCACGCCCGGTCGCTTTCCCCGGTGACACAAGCATTGCCCATACCCTTGAAAAAAGCCTTTGGCGCAGTCAAAGGTCTCGAAATGTAAACACCACTCCGAGACAGAGATGCGGATACTCAGTTCGTTGCTGGTTGAATATGAAAGAATCTCCCATTGGGATGGGCTGCAGTTGTGCAGGGTTGACTCGTATTTCTATGCTGTGCAACCGCTTTAATTTAGTGGTTAAAAGAATGGATGGATCACTGGTTCAAGGTTCACTCTAACCCCGTCGCCCACTCACCCGCCACAGTTGCCGCTCGAGGTATGTCCGATGTGTTCATAAAGCAGTCAGGCTCAAGGATTCATCGTTTAAACTTCCAACCATCAAGACTGTGTTGGACGATCAATGAGCCGTGCGCCGAGTTGAGTAGACCAAAGATCAGAGTGACATGGCTCAGAAGGTAATCAAGCAAGGGACCGCTGCGGCGCTGAATACCCATGACAGGGGGAAGAAAAGAAAAACAAAAAAAAAAAAAATACCAGAAACAGCATTTCACCTTGATAGAGGAAGGGTAAGACATACGAAGAACTCAAGCGGTGCGGAAATATGATCCATCACGCCTCGTGCGTTAGCAGCTCTTGGTCAATGTTCTGGAACCGCAACTTCTTCATATCCGGTAGCTGTTTCCGTAGCGCTAGAACGCCATCCATATCAGATGGGTCAAAGTCAAAATAAACAACGTGCCCTATCCATCCTTCGGACGGGAAAACCATGTCCTCGGGCTAGAGGCGTGCATTTTCCATATTTCCTGCGTCCAGGCCCACTTCAGCCCTCATTCCTGGGTCTGACTTGTTCCACAAATGAGGTCTCAGTATGACCTGTCTCGCCAAAGCGGATGTCACTCACAACTCCCCCCGGAGCGACAGCTTTCATGCTGGTGTGGCTCATGGTTATTTAAATGAACCCATCTCCAAAATCACTGCAGTGTGCAACTGCAGCTGCTCCAACTGCACGAATGTAAAGATACGCTGCGTAAAGAAGTAAATACTGCTGGCTATGTCTATCTGGGCGTTTTGTGGCTTATTGGTATCTCCTTGGTGGTTGTCAGGAGGGTACAGCCGGTGGCCTAGTCAATACCTCCATATCAGGAAGTACGGGGCAGGTGGGTGTGCCGAGTTGTGACAGATCAAGTGTGAGGACACTCTTCTGAGTGCTGATAACGCCACTATCAAGCAGATGATCTCCCAGATGTAGAGGCCAGTAAGCAAGGAGGGACTTTCTGAGGACAGCCCTCCGCGTCGCGAACCCCAGAAAATCTGTTTTTCCAGCGCCACGGTCGATCAATCATTCCTGTTGCATTACTATTCATATCAGTGGAGGTTGGAAGTAGTCAACGGCCTGTGCGTATAGGAACCGTCCAGCAAACCCTCCTGATCAGGCCTTTGTGATGGAGATCTCTGGACTCGAGCATGGGTGCCATGACTCGATACTTGCAGATCCATGTTGGCAGATTTGCATCTTTCGCGAGGTCGCTAGCCAAAGATCATTCCTGGCGGGCGGTTAGCAAGTAATACGAGAACAACCACCTGAGAACGCCTCGATGGAACATTCCCAGCAATATTGATGGTCCGCTCACCTGGATAGCTTGTGACCATGGAAGAAGCATAACTTGGAACGCAACTGGACGGATGACTGTTATATGATGTAGATACTCGGACTTTATAACTGTCAGCCAGTATCGCGAGGGGCGTCACTGAGATGTGCAGCGGTCAGCTGCCGGGCCCCAGAGAGTTGACAGGATTAATCCCGCTCAATACCCTGCATTTTCGCCCACGGTAAATTAAAGGGTATCAAGGTCATCCCTGGATCTCAGTATACACAGCTCAGCATTTTCTGGGACTGTCTTTTCCCGCGATCGTACCGCAATGATCTGCAAGACGCCCCCCGATCAATCAGAGGTAGTAGTAGAGTCTGATAGTCAACTGTCAGTTAACTGCAGAACATTATCAAGGAGCCCGACTAAAGTGGAAGTAGCCACCGCGGAATCATCTGACCCAGTAACATTGAATGAGTCTGTTATGTAGTAGACACATTGGGATACTATGCCACCTCAGTCTCCCCCACTTTCTAATCTTCGTGCGTGTATGAGACCCCAGGGGCCCAGATTCAGCATATTCTGTCCTCTCTTGGCGAAAATCATATCGTGAACAATATCCGGATGCACTGTCATGATCGCCTTCAGACTAGTGCCGTAAAGCCTCAGGCATCATGCGAACATACCCACAGTTTGTATTGAAGACAACACGACCGGTATTCTGGACCACGAATGCTCTATCCATCAGGCCCGTTGATCCGTCACCTTACAACAAATAACCCATTTGACAAGAGTATGACGTCAAGGTATTTGCTTCGAGTGTGGCATATATGTTATTCGCTTCATGAGGCACAACATAGATGGCTCTCCTGAGTTTCCTCTCCCAGTGCTCAAGTGCTCCATCATGAAAGTGCCGTTCGGCATCCAGCTGATGCACCACAAAAATTCAATCAAGCGCAGGAGCTTGGCGTAGGTCCAAGCCACTATCATCGAACTGCAAGGGGGCTTGCCTGCAATGGTGTTGAGTAGGCGAAGTTGGGAGAAATTCGGTGTTGTGGTTGTGGTTGTGGTTGCGGTTGCGGTCCAGACCTGACGGCAGCCCCACGACTAATTTGGATTCGATGGGTTCCCCTGGTCGAGGGTTCGAACCACAGACAGAACAATTTGGGGCCGAGGCATACTATGTTTTTTCTTTCTACTACTCGAGTTGACCACGCAGTACCTCACACGCGTCCAAGTCAAATGAACAGATAGAGGGGGGGAATATATCCCGCTAGTACCTGAATTAAACTAACCTAATATGCCCACCCTCGTTTTTTCTGGACATATGCGTGATCAGCTGACAGATCCTGCTACAGTGGGAAAGAAATGAGGTTACTAGATGCATTCCATTACTAATGTAAACTGAGACAACCTGTAGACTTGACAAGTAACCCTTTTCGATCCTTTCCCGGTTTGAAGTATTCCAGCATAAGCCATGCTGCCATATCCGCAATTCGTTATCCATCATATCCTTGGATACCAGGGGTAGTATTCCAAGGGTCCAATATCAGCAGCAGCAACATGGCTTTCACGGCATGCTGGGCGGTATATCTCCATGTTGGTAGGGCTTGAAAAGGGAAGGACCGGAAATACCCGATTATGGCAGTTCCGGGTAGCTCGGACATGGCTGGACAGGTTCGGAGGGTCTCTGAGGATTGTAGATAGTTGGAACGTGGCTATGCTCAATATTAGTACCAATCCAACCAAACCAGGCTCATTCAGAGGGACAGACCATGAGTGTTATATAGTTCATAGAATATATTCAAGCATATACTTCCCCTGCTGTCGTGTCGATGATGTAGTTAGCAAGCAGACATCACCACTTATACCTTATATGCAATGCCCATATACATCTTGGCCTCATCCAGCAACACCCCCTCGGAACCAGCCTCCTCAACGAACTTCTCCACGAACAACCGATTTGCCCGGTCCTTGATGGCGGGATCCCCAAAGTTCCGGAACATGGGGCTAGCAACAGCCTTTTCGAAAGCCTCTCCGGCGTCAGCAACCAGATACCGACGCTCCTGGAACGACTCCGTCAAAAACACCTTCTTCACATCCAGGCCCGCCCTGGCCAGGAGATCCGCCAGCGATTGTTCACTCTGCACCCAGCTCTCATCCCACTGCAGCGAAACGCCAAGCGTGTCACTGATGCGGCGCAGAATCCGGCTAGGAACGTGGACATCCTTCGCGGCAACGTCCGTGACGAGCCGCCCGCCTGGCTTCAGCCACGTTGCCCAGTGCTTAATAGCTTGCTCAGGGTTTGGGAGAAGAACGAGTGCCGCAGCGCAGGTAATCAAATCGAACCCCTCAGATCCCAACGGAAGTATGTCCAGGCCCGTCAAGTCGGAAATATCATGCTGGATGAAGGTGGCTTTCGATCCGGCTTGCTGAGCCTTTCGACGCGCGACGTCCAACATGCCATTGCTGATATCGATTCCAACTATCTGGCCAGATTTGCCAACCTTTTCCTCTGCGAGCAAAGACACGAGTCCGGCACCGCAGGCGAGATCGAGAACGCCTTTGCCAGGTTTGGGCTGGGCGGCGCGGATGTATGCTTCGGCGAGGACTCCGTGGTGGGAGTTGTCGTAGCTTTCACTCCGCTCGTCGTATATGGACTGGATGGCGGTGACATGGGAGGCGGGCATGTTGGATTATGATCTGGCTGGGAGGAGTTGCAGTGAGGTGGGGGATGGAAGGGATTGGGTGGTTGATTGTTGGTTTTTGTCCCACCCACTTAAGTCCGGTAACCCCGGGTGGTTATCTCAGTCATTGGCATGATCATGGTGTAGAGGGCAGATTGGTTGGTTAAGTGGAAGGGAAAGCAGCTTGAGGCGTAAGAAGAAGAAGAAGAAGAAGAAGAAGAAGAAGAAGAAGAAGAAGGGAGGGAGAAGAGGCAGCATATTCCATGTCGGCGCCTAGCAGTGCCTGTTTGGGTCTAGTGCCCTGGCCTTCACCTCCCCCCGCATTGCCTTGTTCACGGTAGTTACTTCCTAGCAGCTTCATCCATCTCATTCCCTACGCGTCTCGCCTGTGGAGCGATTGCAGGCTCATCATGACGGCACGCATTCGCATCATCTCGGACAGGATGCTTCTGATTTGACGAAAGCTTCCTGCCAGTCGCAACCTGCTATATTTACCCAGACCTTCTCCCCTCACTCTCGCCTTCATTATCTTTCTTCCCCGCTATTACTCCTCTTCTCTCGGCAAAATTGCAGTCCATTTCTCGGGGTATCTGTTTGATTTCTCCGCATCGCCAGACCGACTGATCCCTGCCGAGTCAGCCATCATAGAAACTCCGGCGGTTCGCCTCAATCATCCAATATAAGTCATTCAGTGACGTGATCTCCTCTGACTAACAGCTGTGACATCCGCAGATCCTCTTGGCCAGGCTACATATGCAGTTGATGCCTTGATGAAGTGGGTTAGCTGCAGAGCAGCACCTGCAGGTCCAACCCAGCCGGATAAACACCCGCCACCAGCAAGGCAAGGTCCAGGATGAATTCAGGCAATTGTTGGCAGAGACCCTGTATTCCTCCTGTTGGTGGGGTGACTATATTGCCTTGCGTCAAGATGACAAGGCACGGGGTATAAAGAGCAAGTGACGAGCATGCCCCAAAATTGACATCCAAGCTGTATGCACATGTCCATTCACTTACTGTCACCATGCGAGTCAGTCTCAGTCTCCTCCCTCTCTTTCTATTAGGCACATTCGCCATTCCATCCTCCCTCCTACAACGTCGCAATGACACCATTCCCCCATTCTTCCTCCTGGCTGGCGACAGCACCACCGCCACCCAGTCCGCGGATGGTGGCGGCTGGGGCGACGGATTCATCAACACGACGCTATTCAACGGCGCGCGAGGAATCAACTACGGCCACGACGGCGCAACCACAGTCAGCTACCGCTCCGGCGGCTACTGGGCGACTGTCCTGGAGAAAGTGCAAGAATACAAGTCCGACTACCGCACCTTCGTGACCATCCAGTTCGGCGACAACGACCAGAAACCCGCTGCCAATATCACGGTCCCGGAATACACGGGCAACCTGGAGCAGTTCGTCCACGACGTTCGGAATGCTGGAGGCACGCCCATCCTGGTGACACCGCTGTCTCGTCGCGACTATGATAATTCTACCGGCACGCCGACGATTATCCTCAATCTGGAGGATCAGCGCAACGCGACGATTGTTGCTGCGGAGAGGACCGATGCGGCGTGGATTGATTTGAATAAGGCGAGTACGGATTATCTGAATGCTATTGGGCCGGCGGATGCGTATACGTATAATCTGGATGCGGATGACTATACGCATATCAATGTCGAGGGGAGTCAGGTCTTTGGAGGCATGGTGGCGGCGTTGATTGATCAGATCTTTCCTGAGCTGAAGAATGATGGTTACCTGGAGGTTTATCCGAATCTGCTGACGGCGTTGGAGGAAGGGGAGTACTATTGGCCTTGAGATCTGTTTGGTCTGGTTTGCATGGCTTGCATGCTGGGAATGAATGATGTCTTTTTATTGCCCGTTGTTGATGCCGCAGCAGTTCCAATATGCAGCCCACTCCATCACAAGGGCCCAGGGTCCATTCTCCATCTCTTGTCGAATATAACTATGGATCATATCATATATAGGACGCCTTGGGCCAGAGAGCCACGACTCGGTATCCTTGACAAAAGCTCGTTTCACTGCCCATGAATCGGGCTCCTCAATCGTGCGTGATCTCTCGTAAGAAGCTTCAAGCATTGTCGTCTTCAATTTCCTGCTCTTGTAAATCTCTCACGTAGCAGCCAGAAACAGTTACATCAAAAATTGAAGCTATAGGCTCAACTTCATATTATAATCTCCGACTTCCTCTCCTCTCCTGACTCAGCTTATCGCGAGTTCAATTGTGCGACCCCGCTGTATTATAACTGACAGAAAGAGTTAAAGTCTAATCATAAAAACCGCATCCCCACGGTCTATATAACCCCCATCTCCCCATTCTCCCCGTCATCCGCCGATACACCCAATCCATCCACAAGATATATACTATATGCGCCCTCTCACCTCCAGCGCGAAGACACATTCAGTTCTTCCAGACACTCATCTGCATGTATACCAGATGTCGATATGCCACGAGTCCTATGACTGCCAGTTGACTTAGTCGAAGGGATGGATCGAATGCAGTAAGCAGTATGTTGTTTGGGGTCTCGAAGTGGTACC
This sequence comes from Aspergillus heteromorphus CBS 117.55, assembly GCF_003184545.1. NCBI lineage: Eukaryota > Fungi > Ascomycota > Eurotiomycetes > Eurotiales > Aspergillaceae > Aspergillus > Aspergillus heteromorphus. The sequence goes on from NW_020290439.1 coordinate 197,440, forward strand.
TTGGCCGTGTTCTCTTACTTCCGTTCAGTTTGGATACATAGTATACCTATATAGATATCATTTCTATAACTGCGTCCGCCCGTCAACGCCTATATCTGGGTATATAGTAAGAAAGTACAACCTCAATCCTAGTACATAGTATGTTAAGAGTAACCATCCAGACGATGACTCCCCAACATCCGGTGCAAACTACACCCCTTTTCCACCACAGCAAACAACTCTAACCAATCACAACCCCAATCCCCAAGAACGCTCTGATGCCAGTCCAGTACCCCAGACATGGCAAAGCAAAATCCCCAGCCCGGATCTCGAGACAGGACGCAACAATGCAACAAGCTACTTGGGTGCCACCTGCAGCTTATCCGCATGCAGTGGCTGCGAGATGCCACAGGAAGGGGTAATTGGCAGCGACTGCAATCTGTATCTCGGTATGTCGGGCTCAGATCAGATGCTTAGCAGTGTGTCCTGTCCTGCACCTGGAAGAGGAGTTCTGTCCGGCGTGCTTGCATGATCCAACTTCAACTCCTAGCCCTGGGTAGGTACGACTGGGTACCCCGTACATCGAGGGCTTTCCCTGCAGTACTCTACTTACTGCCTGCTGGACATCCGTGTCTGTCAATCACTCCGGTTTCCGGGTGCATGGAAGCGAAGCAGCCATCCCAATGTAGAGACCTCCCTAGGCAGCGCAGCGCTACCTAGGTAGTTATGCAGTCGCATGACGAAGACAGAAATAACTCGACTAACCGATCGACCAACCGATCGACCAACTGATCGGTAACAAAAGCGCGACAAAGAGGGAAGATGGATGGAAGTGAGTGAATAATGAGTGGCAAGCTCCGTATGCGCCCGCCAAGCCAGCTGCATTATCTTCCATGTACCTAGGTACTAGTAGCTAGTCAGTGCAGTCCAATAATAATAGTAGCAGTACGGTGTAGCAATCAATCATCTCGGCCGTCGCAATAGATCGGCTTATCTCCGGCGTGTCCATGTCCATGTCCATGTCCATACTACTGGGTACTGTACACTTACGGGGTACAGTATGCATGCATACCACAATACCCATACACATACACATACCGTACAGGACTAAGGTAGCTCGCTCTTCACCACCCCCCCCCCCCCAATCCAATATTAATATAATTACTTTAGTACAATATATATTAGACAGATGGTGGATGGACTGATGGAGTCCCAGTGGCGACATCACCATGCACCTTGCAACTCAACTGCAAGCACCTCGCGCGATCGCATGCTGGCGTGGCCCATCCGGCGGCTGCAGGGACCGCTTGAGGGCGTGTGCGTTGCCAACAGAAGGAAGATGGCCGGCCTGCAACGCGTTCTGCACGGCGGCCCGTGGCACGGGAAGAAGATAGTAGAGTAGTAACCACTCCAGTCTATCTAATTGCCTCGGTAGGTGCGGATACTCTGTCTGCCATCATCTCAATTTCCAGCCCTTTCCGCACTGCACTCACTTATTCGCCTGGATTAGTAAAGTTGAAGCTCTGTTTTGGTTTGGTTTGTCGCAGACTACTGCCCCTTCTACTATTATCATATATCTCTTGCATGTACTGGATATTTTTCTCTCCTTGCTACCGCATACATACCCCTGACCAACCTGCCACTTATTATTATTTCCCTCACTAACAATCATACTACTAAGCCCGAGAAAAAAAAAAGAAAAAAAGAAAAGGAAAAAAAAACTAGTACCAGCAAGTAATAGATAGTACACGCTGACAGCATTCCGCTCCTTAGCGTGCAGGATCGTCAAGGCTCAGCCGCAGTGGGCGCTCTCCACCAGGGTTGGAATTACAGGACTTGGGCCTCGGAGTAACTGCGGCAGCCGTTTAGAAGCCCGCGCCAAATTTCACCTTGCATGGCCCTTATGTACGTCTTCGCTGCCTTACTAGCAGACCACCAGGAACGGTGCAATGGAATCGCTCGCTGCCCGTATATATCCCTGCGCGAGGGTTGGTGGTGTGGCCACTGGGAGACTCTCTCTCTCTCTCTTCCTCATACACACGCATACCGACACTATCCATGCGGGCATGGATCTCTGGCTGGATTACTGGTCGCCTTAGGTAGCGAGATATGATAGATACATGATACTGTGCTCTGCTCCGTAAGTACTTCCTCTGTGCTGAATCGACCAGTGGCAATTTCTCGGGGTTATATATCAAGCAACAATCGACGGACGGGGTTGATCCACTGCTGCTACTGCTGCTGCTACTGCTGGTGCATACATAAGATACTACTAACTATTTGGGGTCATTGGAGTGTAAGTGAATGTGATGGATGTCTACCTACTTAGCTTAGCTTGCATAATCTGGAGGGACTGAGACTGGGACATCTAAAACTTGAAGAGACCCGACAGTCAGTCTAGACCCATTGGTGAGTACCCAACAACCGTTGAGCAATTCAACCCTCGGCATCGAAGCCCATTGATCTGGCCAGAATGTATCTACTCCGTATCTATCTTCGAGATAAGTAACCACCCACTATGTAACTAGAAACCCCGGGTAGATAGGTGTAACTTCAATCACCCGTCGACATCTAACTGGCCACTAGCTCGAGTGGGTACGACGCACTAGCAGCATCCAGCATGGACGGAATGATGGGGCGGCTGTGGATCGCACCGCACCAGGATATCTGCAGTGACAGCCGGCCTATCATCGTCCCAGCCGCGCCTTATGGCTCGGCCGCTATGGATGATGGCGTGCTACTTCACACCCGGCCATCCTCTGTTAGATTATTAGATAGATAGTCCTGCACTCAACCCTCCTACTTACTTACTACTCGGTAATCACTGCATAGGTAGATAGTGTGTGGAGTCCTGTGCAAGGACAGTAATTACCTAGGGAGCTGCATATATCCAGCCTATCCTATGGTATCTGATAGCAAATCAGCCCTAGAGCGCGTCCCTGCTAGTTAGGTAGATACCTACTTACTACTGGCTAGCCGGCTAGCCCATGCAACAAAACCAGCCCTGACTCCCTGGCTCCCTGACTCACTGACCAGCCCAGACCAGCCATTCTCATCACACCTATCAGGAACGAGACTAAATTAGTTGGAATATCGCTCATTCCACGACCTGAGTCGTAGATACGTCCATCCATCCATCCATCCATTCATTCACCCCCCTTAGCCCATCGCCCACCACCAAAATAGAAACCCTTCCACCACGCGTAAGTATCCGTACAAAAATGTATCTATACCAGTCGGTTTCTGTTTTGTACCTCGACTTTTCACTCGAGGGTATTCATTACATTGAAATCAGTCATACCCTCGAAATACCACATTTACTACCGAATTACCTACTAACCAGTAGCCAACTTCTACCATGTAAATCATCAATGCACACACGGCCCTCGGAGAATTTCTAAACCTGCCCTGCCCTGCCCTGCCCGTTACTCAAGTCGCGCAGATCGACAATGCAATTGTTCAGCGATCGTTGCGCATTGTATGGTGGGCTGGGGGCTGGTGTCTGTTCGCGGTGCGCGCACGCACAGGGCGATGGCCCTGCAGGGTGCGGTAGGGTTATGGAGTAGATAGGTAAGTAGGGCTTTGCCTACCGGATCATAGTGGTCCGTGGCACTCACTCCCTGGGTGGGTGATGGGTAGGCGGATGCGCAGGAGCCGGCTGACGGGCGCCTATCATCCATCCTTCCTTCATCCTTCTGTGGGACATATCCTGTTTACTAGGTATCTACCTACCTACCTACCTTTCCCTTGAGATTTTTTACTGCAGGTAGGATTGTAGCGTCTCTGGATAGGTACCCTATTACTTAGCGTTAATTGGTAGATTTTGTGCCAGCCAAGCGCTTTATCCTTACCGTATCATCATCGCCAGTACGGAGAGAACCTATATTGTAGCATAGCATCCGGCGGTTAGGATCAACCATTTCTGTCTATCTATCCCTCTTGCACCACTTTTGTCCAATAGGTCAGTAGCTTGTCGTCTCAGAAAACAAACACATTATTAGGATCCTTTTGTTGGGTGAGTGAGTGGTTCCGATCGCAAGCCATTAAGAAGTCACCCCACCATGCCGTGCCACTTGCTCCCTCTCTCCTCGGCCAGCCAGGGCGCTCGCTATCTAGGACCTAGTAGGCTAGTTAGCTGGTTGGTGCCGACTATCTACTAGTCCAGGTAGACAGCGCGTAAGGAGATCTTCCGCAGTGGCTCCCGAGTCAGTTAGATTATTCGGAAGGAGCGGTTTTGACAGCTACCTAGTACCTACCTAGTGTACCGTAGGCCTTTCTCATTCCTCGGTCCCGTAGTCTGTCCGGGTAGGCAGCGGATCGGATCAAGATAATCAATCGATCAATCAATCGTAGTAGTGGACCATTCGTGAAGCTCTGCTAGCGGCGCAGCGCTGGTCCTGGTTCCTGCTGCTGCTGCTGTCCTTCACCCGGGAATGCAGCTACGCGTGGAGAGGGATGGATACAGGTATCTCGCTAGGTAGGTATCTAGCAGTAGTCGGTAGTAGTAGGTACAGCTAGGTACCTCGCGATGACATCCCTGCTGGCGCGATACAAACAATACCACCGACACCGAAACAGAATACCGCCGGCGCACCACCTGACGCCCGCACTAAAGGCGCTCGGGCGGCAGCTGGCCTCAGGTGTCGAGGGTCTGTGGTTTTGCGCGCGAGGGCCGTGCGGATGGCCGATACTCGAGTCCACTCTTTTTTTCCCATCTACCTACGTGGTCGTCTTTCGATGGGTGTGGCCAATATCTCGCGGGTGCTCGGGTCGCTATGACTATTGATCGGTCGTGAGAATTATTGTTGGACTCGTTCAGGGCTGCTCCCTTGCTCGGATGGTATGGTATGGCATGGCCTTCTACCTAGGTGGGCAGGTAGGGTAGATCATACCTAGTCTTGCCCCTGCAAGATGTGGATGTAGATGTAGATGTGGATATCGGACGGACGTATCGCGGACGCAGTACGTGCACCGTGCTTGCATCCATGTCTGCAGGCCATCGCATTATTGTCGAGCATCTTCACACTTCACGGACAGACAGACAGACAGACAGACGATACATCTCATCTCATCGAGGGAAGACTCAGACTCTGATTGAATCCTCCCCCCCAACGTCATAACGTGGGATGGCGCGCAAAACCGCCCGCACGCAACCAATCGGCCTGTGCAACACTAATGTCGGCTGCACAGGACAGCGGCTAATCCTGGGTAAATACTTAAATGAAGTCCCACCCCCTCATGCAGCTTAGATACCATCCGGCACCCATGCTAACTACAGAGTGCATCACGGACATAGGTAGCCAGGACTCGGGGATCCATCCGGGCTCCAGCGCGGCCAGTGACGGGCCCTGGAAATAGATTATCCCCCAGCCCTCCAATGCAATCTCCATTCCGTATCATGAGCTGGACGGGCCGTCACGTTCCCTCCCTCACTGGCAGGCCACCCGGGAAGCATGGGCCATCGTCGATGGAGCTCCGTCTCCGTTAGCATGTATCCAGGTAGGGTCTAACAGTAGTAGTACTCCGTACCAGGTACGCTGACGCTGGTCCGCGACGAATGACTGCCCCATGAGGTACAGATCTCGATGGCTCGCCTCCGGTTCTCAACCGATTGAGTGATTTGCGACAGGACCGGCGTCGCACCTACATTCGTGCAACCACGCCTGGCCGTTAGAGTTTCGAGTCAGTCAGTCAGCGATTCCGCGCGATTCCGTCTGCGCCAGATCGAGCAGACAGACAGACAGACTACCTACCTACCTACCTACCTACAAACAGGACACATAAACTAGCACATCACACCACTCCTCCAACCTGGACAGTTCGCATCCTCGGAAGTCTGAACATTGGCAGCCAAAGTCAAACCCCGATTGACCAATCAGGCGGGGGGCAGGATGCTTTCAGCGATTGCTCGTGTTGGTTGGCTGTGTGTTCCAGAAATTCGAGCTTGGACGCCTGGCTGTTCCTAAGGAACCGGGCCCGGTGCTCAGGGGACGGAAGTTTTGGGGAAGCCAACCAAGATGATCCCCCATCACCGGCGCGGCGGGCCAATCAGGCGGCGCTGGCCCGGCTGGAGCTGCCTCCCAAACCGCGTAGTGCGACCAGTGGCTCCGGTTTATTTCGCCCACGGTGCTGCCAAGTCTTCAAGGTGGCAGACCAGGCTTGACAGGGAAACCGACTCCACCGGGCAATGATCAACTGCCCGATGGAGCATAACCGAACGGGGAGGTGAAACCTCAGCGAAAAAAGTAGACTGTCGGGATTAACGTTCAGAATTCAGAGTTCAGACTTTCGAGACCTGAGACATCCGAGACACAAGGCACAAGACACAAAAATTGGAGTCCCTCCTATCTATCTACTGCCTGAGTCCCTGGCCAAAAAAAAAGAAAAAAAGAAAAAAGAAGGGAATTAAATTGACTCCAGGTGCGAGGTGCCAGGCGCATCACTAGGTTTGCCCAGGTTCGCCCAGAATCGCCCGTCGCAGTCGGAGCGACCGGGCTAGTCTGCGTCGACTGTCGCCGACTCGCAGGTATGACCTCAAGGGCTCCACCCGCAACAGCGGATCGAACGGATACGATTGGCAACATACCCGCTGGATCCAGGGAAATCCCCCACACGAACCTTGCCGCCTTTCATTCGCCCTCCCCACAAAATGCAAAATGGCGCACGCTCTCGCTGCAGCAGCAATATGAACACTGCACTGCTGCTCGACAGGATCCGCTTCTTAAGTAGTAGTTAGTAACTAACTGCCTAGCAGTATCTATCCGTTGCGACGGCCGGCCATTAATCATTATTACGAGCGAGCCTTCCTTTCCCTTGTTCTCCCCCATTCACCTGATTGGGGGGATCGGGGATGCGGCGCCAACCGCCACCACAATCCACCACAATAAGCAGCCCAGACGGCCCATGGACTCGGGCAACGCCGGCGAAGGTTTTCCCAACAGCCGAAACCGTCTGCGCGGCCTTCTCTTTGTATCTCGTAGTTGTACGTACGTCGTTGGTTCCCGCCGCGGCCGGTTGGGGATCTCGTTCCCATCGATTCGGGGTGGCCTGGGACGCAATAGTTAGGGAGAGACCAGTCGCAGATCCGGAACGGTCACGAGGTCTGGGGTTGGATTCCACCCTGAACTCTGGCTCCTGCCGAGATCAGTGATACAATAGACGACATACTTACATACTACAACAGAGACGGAGCAACGATATCTTACCTGCGGGGCTTACCCCGTAGTACCTACCTTACCCCGATGATACGTCCATTACAGGGGAGTCGTATCGCCCGTACACCGTCCAGACGGACATCGGTGGTATCAAATCCGGCCGTTGCCGTGAGCCTGCCTAATCCGGCTAGGGGCGCGCTGCGTCGGACTGGTTTGGAGCGAGCTTCCACTTCCCTCACCGGTAATCTAATCTGCAATACGGTGCGACAACTGCCGATGATATCCTGCTGACAACCTCACCGGAATGATGGATTCTAACTGATCATACGGAGCAGATCGTCGCTACTATTGTCTCTCCAGAAGAAAGGATGCGTGAGACGAAGGGAAGGGACTGGAAAATGCTCTCCGAGCTACCTACTGCTAGGTACTAGGTATATATTGTATTGGTGGGCTTGCTCGCTGTCGCTGTCGCCGACAGGCACCAGGACTGGCAGGACAGGCAGCAGTGCTAGGATCAATCGCAGCGAGGGGGGGGGCTGCTGACTATCCCAGCACTCGTCGTCCTTGTCCTCGTCCTCGTCCTCGTTTTTGTCCTTTGCCAGCTATGCTCTGAAATCATCGCCGGCACGTCTCACGGTGGTCACGAGCCCACCCGTCCGCCCTCTGCTGCTGCATGTCTGCCTCCGGGAATTAGAGTAATCTGGAGAGGGACAGCAGCATCGGCCGGGGGTGAAGCTAGAAACCTTCCAGCAGCCCGCGGGAAGCATCCGGACGTGCACAGCAGGAGTCATTGCAGGGTTATGGCTGGGAGTTGGGAGTGGGAGGAGGACATCGGCTCGACACTGCGTCAAACAGGCAATCAATCGGCCTGACCACCACCCGGTGGTGTCTCTGAGCTGGAGACGACACGACGGAAGCGTAAGATCGGACCTGGCCTGGGGATCGAGGACAGGCAGGCAGTTGGACAGACACACTGTCAGGATGTGAGCAAGTTTAAAAATAGCTTGTATGGGGTACATCATGTCTCATACCTGGACGCAACTGAGGGAAATTGGTTAGGAGGCAACCTAGGCAAGTACCAAGTAGCGAGTACTCCGTACGTAGTAGGTAGGTCCAAGTACGCCATCCCCTGCGAAGGAATCCCTCAGGCCCCTTCCAACCGCGTTAGTCGCTCGTGTGTCTCTGTCTCTGGGGGCAGGGGGCGAGACAGCGTGGGTGTTATCATTATCTATCCAGCTAGCTAGCTAGCTAGCTAGATATTCGCTACGACCATCGTAGATGAGGATGCTATGCCCTGCCCTGCCCCCAAGTACTGCTACCTGCCACTACGGAGTACTGACTGGGGTGATGGGATGGCGGGCTGGGAATAAACACCGGCCGTACAATACCTGCTGTCGGCCGTGACGGTATTGTGTCCCACCCGTACGGTATTGTCAGCATCAGTGCATTACTGCAGGCCCCCCGTGACTGGGAGGTGGGGCCCGCCCTTGGCTCTGGCCCTGTCATGGCCCATGCTCCCTTACAAAGGACGGCGGACCCGAGCCAACCGACCCACTCCGGCGGCCATGGCAGCTGGCCATTGGGCGGGCGCCGTGACTAAGGCTAGATGCTGTTTCGTGGGTTTATCCCGCGACTGTCGCCGGGCGGCCGGGGTACTGTTTAGAGAGAGAGCACTTGCACTGCTACCTAGGCCGGTAAGTAGGTACGTCGCCATGCCGTACTAGTACCAGCCTCGACTCCATCATACCTTACTACTAGTATTCTAGTCGTCGACTGTAGGACCTGCTGGTGTAGGAAATTGGGTGAGCTCGTAACTGTAACAGGAACTGCCAGAGCGATCCCAATATGCTTACGACATCTGGCGTTGAGGGGGGGGGGGGTATGTAAAGTGTTGAAAGGAAGGAAGTAGAGTAGAGCAGATACAAGCATTCAAGTATCTAGTATCTCTCTCTCTCTGTCCAGTTTCCATTATTCTCGTGCAACGGCAGACTACTACTACTAGTTTCCTTGCTGCGCGCCACTCCCTCTTCCGCCCGCCTGCCTGCCTGGTTCCTCTTCCCTCTCCCACCTAACCTACTTACTCCGTACACTTCGGAGAGTACAGCCTCGCTCTTCCAACCATCCACCATCGGCCTACCCGCTGACACTGACTTTCCTCCCTCCTCCCTCTTCCTGCTTGCTCCTCCTCGCTTCTTCCATCTCCCCCCACTCCCCTTCCTCCTCTCCACCGAAAGTTCTTTTGCTCTCGTCGGGGGATTCCCGCCGACTCTTTGTGCTTATCAAGCCATTGAGCAGTTCATTGCCCGTCCTTCGCCATAAGCCCAGCTGCGGTCGGCTATCTCCGGCTTACACCATCATCCACCACTACCACCTGGACCTCCCTCGCAGACCCCTCCAAAGCGACAACTGACAAGTAACTACCCCGGATCCCAATGGTCTGCGACGCTCGGGGGTGAATCGTCCCATCTACACAGTCCTTTCCTCTCTCGTCACCTGGGTGAGTCGCCTACCCGTGGTTTTCCCCTGGAGCCTGGAAACCTAACTCACCCCTGCTGATTACAGTTGCTACCGCCGAGATCGAAACTCCCAGGAACGGGACCACTTTGCCACCAAGCCCACCTCTCCTGCCTCCTTTGTAACGGGTCTCCTGTCAATCCTGCCCACACCGTGTCAACTTATTAGACCCCGCGATCGCTCTCGTGCTCAAATCCTGAAATCGCTCTACAAAAAAAAAACCTACAATTTATCCGCTGTCTGCTGCCCTCCGTGATCATTCGGTCAGTATCCTGCGGAGGCGCCGCTCCTGATTTGCTGCGTTTAGCATCCGGACAAAGTACCGGCCAGGCTAACTTTAAATCATTGAATCAGAATGTTGTCAATGTCGGGTTTACCGCACCACTGTCGCCAGTAGTTTTACTCCCCGTCCGCGATTTTACCTATTTACCAGCTGGGTTCCGCTGCCCCTCCTCCCTGACCCTCAATCACAGCATCTTCTGCACACTACCCCGCCCCCGCAACCAGTGCTTAGACCTGGTTTCCACGCGACAGAAGGTTCCTAGGATGTTACTAGACACGATGGTCGGCCAAGATCCGGCCACGAGCCCCAAAATGGAAGATCTCGCGAGCATCAGCGAAATCCCCGGCGATGTGTCCGGTGAGTTCGTGTTGTTGACGGCTTCCCTTTGTGCCTTGGTTCCTAACAACATCAGCTCCTCCCAAGGAGATCCCCAAGAAAGATGCCAATACCCTGCCTAATTCCGGCGCCGCGGTGCCTCCTCCCAAAACTGACAAGCCCCGGCCTCATGTCTGCAACACGTGCAATCGGTCCTTCGCTCGATTGGAACACCTCAAGCGTCACGAGCGCTCGCATACCAAGGAGAAGCCCTTTGAGTGCCCGGAGTGCGCGCGCTGTTTCGCTCGTCGCGACCTGCTACTCAGGCATCAACAGAAGCTGCACATGACCACAACGCCCTCGTCGCGTCCCAGAAATGGCCGGCGGGAGAGCACGGGAAATGCAGGCACTGGAGCGAACCGGGTTCGCAAGAACTCTATCGCCAGCAGCTCCACCATGCGCCCGCGCGCAAACACCATCAGCCATATTGACGCAGCGGCTCTAGGAATCAACTCCTCCAATCCGTCTTCGGCTCCCGGCCATCCCGGCCATGTCTATCATGCGAGCATTGCCACATCGGTCGGTTCCAACCTGGACTTTGCCCGCGGATATGCCTCTGGTCACCACCCCTCCTTGAATGGTCTCTCCAATGGTCTACCCAAACTGGAAACATCCGGGCTACCCATGGACTTTGCTGGAGGCCTTCGGACTGCCCCGGTCTACGGCAGCTTTGACATCAATATCCCGGACATGTTCATGGGTCATAGTACCATCGATCCCTCACAGCTCCATTTCGGGGGCTCCCCGCAGCAGTATGGGAATGATTCACCCTCATCCCCATACACCCATGGTGCGCATCATGTGCCCTCCACTGATGCAATGATGGAGGATGACTTCAGTTTCGATTGGATGAATAACTTTGACCCTGCCCTGCCGCTGGGCAAAGGCAATGATTCCGCAATTGACGAGTCGTCTCCCTCAGCCATGAGCACAGGCAGCCAGAGTGGGATCAGCGAAGCGATGATGGATGGCTCAAACCGCTATTCCTCCATCTCCTCGGCTAGCTGGCACAACCCGTTTCCCCATAACGCGGCGGCCTCGAACCAGTACCCCATCGATTACACATCTTCCAGCTTTAATGATATAGGAATCTCGCCGGAGACGGTTTCCCCCAAGTCTTTGATGGCCCAGAACCCGTTTGCGGAGACCTATGCCACCCCCCCATCCATGACTTCCGTGGGTCAGCCCATAATGGGTGGACATTCGCATAGTATGTTTTCATCCTCTATGGCAACAAACGGAGAATCTCCTAATCCTCTCAACCTGCCTTTCACGAATAGTGCCCTACGAACTTACCATTCCCCAAGCTCCACGGATACCTTTACAGACTCCACACGACAGGCTTTATTAGCCAGTATGGCGCGCCCTACCAGTCTCAATCACCGCAAGTACTCACAGCCGGCCAGCGGCATGATCCAATGCCGTGACCTGTTCTCCCGTTCGTCCAGCTTCAGCAGCTCCGGTCAACTCCCCAGCACCTCGGACATGCAGCGTTACATCTCGGCCTACATCACCTACTTTCACCCACACATGCCCTTTCTCCATATCCCGACCCTTGACTTCCAAGCACCCGAATATACCAACAACCTCCGGACTCCTAGCGGCCATCTCAACCTGAGCTCCACTGGCGTGGCTGGAGGTGGTGGCTCCCTGATCCTCTCCATGGCTGCGATTGGAGCGCTTTACGAATTCGACACCGCCGGTTCCAAGGACCTCTTCGAAGCTGCCAAGAAAATGATTCAACTCTATCTCGAGGAACGCCGGAAAGCCGATCTGTCTACTGCTTTTGGCCGAGGGAGTCAAGCGCGCGATACCTCGATACACAACACTCCGCTGTGGCTGGTACAAGCAATGCTTCTCAACGTTATCTACGGACATAGCTGTGGTGACAAGACCTCCGCTGACATTGCGAGTACCCACTGTGCAGCGTTGGTGAGCCTTGCACGAGCGGCTGAATTGACCCATCATCTGGATGCGAGGGATCTTTGCCAGGACTATCTTACCGCCGGGCTCAGCAAAGACTCTGCCAATTGGAGCCAAGTACCATCTGGACAGTCTAAAGAGCGAAAGGAGTGGCTGGACTGGAAGATCGTGGAGGAGCGGAAGCGCACGCTGTACGCGATCTTCGCTCTGTCGTGCTTTCTCGTCTCTGCCTACAACCACGCACCTGCTCTTACCAACTCGGAGATCCGCCTGGATCTGCCCTGCGAAGAGGAGCTGTGGGCGGCAGAGTCTCCCCAGGCTTGGAAGGAAATGGGTGGCCAGCCGTCCCCGAAGAAGGGACTTTCCTTCTCCTCGGCCTTGACTACCTTGTTAACTGCCAGCCAACGCGAACAGCAGCCGTCTCCGTCGAGGTCATCGGGTAATAATACTCCTTCAGGTGATCCATCCAGTCCCGAGTTAAAGCTTAGTACCTTCGGATGCTTGATCCTGATATATGCTCTCCATAACTACATTTGGGAAACTCGCCAACGGCACATAGGTCGACAGTGGACGTCTCGGGAAACCGAGGCTATGCAGGCTCATATTGAGCCTGCACTGAGGGCCTGGCAGTCCGCTTGGGCCAGCAACCCCGTCCACAGCCTGGAACGTCCCAATCCCTTTGGTGCAGGGCCCCTGTCGGCTGACAGCATTCCACTGTTAGATCTCGCATATGTAAGGTTGTTTGTTAACCTTGGACGATGCAAGGAGGCATTCTGGCAGCGCGATTGGAATGCTATGTCCGACGAGCTTGCCCGCGGAACAGAGATCGTTCACCCCATGGATGACATTCCGACCGATGTGCTGGACCCATCGATCACGGAAGGTCCGAATCAGACTGACAACCGGCGCGATTCAGTCGCCGATCTAGGAGTGGGCGATCTTGCCATTTCCAGCACCCCCACCCAGGACCAGCCCATGCAGACTCTCATGGGGGTGTATCGGCCCGGTCAGTCCAAACGCGAAAAGCATCTCCGCAAAGCAGCATTCTACGCCGCGGACTCAATCTCCATGTCCGACCAACTCGGAAACACCTTCGCCGAGTTTACCTGCCGGGAGCTGCCCATCCAATGTGCCATGTGTACATTTGATTGTGCTCAAGTCCTGGCGGAATGGATCACCACGGTCCAAGAGCGCGTGGGCCCCTATTTGGGCGTCCTTGGTCGGGATGATATCGACCTTGCGCAAGCTACTAGCATTATGCTGCTGGAGGAAGAGGACTGCAAGCTGCTGGGAAAAATTCAGGAGATTCTCACGAGTGTCGAAACTAAGATGAAGAAGGAGGTCCAGAGCGGCGCAACCATCTCCGCGCTAAGCGTCCTCCAACGTCTGCCTAGTGTGGTTGAAGGAGGTTACGGCTGCAAGATTCTGGTTTCCACTGCCAGCCTTCTCGATCGGGCTGCTGTGTGGCCGGTCACAAAGTTGATGGCGCGATCTCTCGAGTCGCAGGCTATGCGGTTGAAGGAGCGTGCTGAAGGCTCCTCGATTGGACCCAGCTAGTTCTGTCTATGCCCTGTTACAGACCGATATTCGCCGAGTCCTGCTGAAAATGCTATCTGTATGCGGAGATCGCTTCAACGCGTTGGGCATCAACGGCTGCCTGCTCCAGTCGACTGCTGTCTTCAGTGTATCAGGTCACATGATGTTCTGACGGCTGAACTTTCCCTGACTGTTTCATACAAGTGATACAGAGCGATGGGATAATACAGACTGCTTCCGGAGGTACAACTGCGACAGGTCTAGCTGTTGATGTCTGCGACAGTGTCTACATGCAATCCGTCATCTCACCACACCCCAGGTCGACACCCTCTCCTTCTCCTCATGAATCCGTGCGGTTTTCAAAACAGTCCTGAAAAACATATATTTATCCAGAAAAAGCAGCATCAGCATTATCATTACCATCCCTCTATTATAACATTCCCTGCATCCTTATTCTCGTCCTCAGCCTAAATGATGTCGCATTACTTGAAGAAACCGAGCCATACCCCGAGACTGGTATCTTACTATTTACGCCGCCACCACCAATCTACCATCATCTACCCCCTCTAACGCCGTCACGCAAGTGCCATGCCATGTTTTATTATTATCCTGTGCGTTCCGTGTATCATGAATTAAGACAACCGTTGTCATCCTTTTCCATGTATTCTGTTTCCTCTTCGTTTCCTGCATGTTCTCTATGTTAGCCATATATTCGGGTCGGGAGCTTGCCAACAGCAGCCGCAGCATAAATTGGGTGGACCTGTGGACCTAACAATTGACCCTGTCCATTATTCAATTGTGAACTACTGTACCAATGAATCAATCAACCATCGATCGATATCTTTATTATCCATCCTTACCTTCTTTACTCTGTCAGCCACGCAGATTTACCAGATATCTATCTACCTGCTTTGAGGATCTGGTTTGTCTTTCATCATGGGCATCTATCTCCACTCCACTCGAAGCTACTTATCCAGCTATCTATCCATCTATCTCCTTGGCCTACCACTCTCAGCCCGTGTTTGCCTGTCTGCTTGAGATTGTTACTATCATGACATGACCTGGTTCGAGGCTGAGTGGGATTGGATTAATATCAGATGATGAGATCATGCTCGGATGGAAAAGAAACCAACCAAGTGATTGTCTTGGATCGTTCGCTCCTTGTCTTATCATATCATATCTTATCATATTATGTCATGCCATTCTTTCATTTCGTTGTGCATATACCACACCACATCCAACCCACGCATCTGCTATATATAAATTGTGTACATATCAAGACTATCTCAGATTCACAGTGGAAGTCTAAGTCAGTGGATTGAAATGAAATTGTGAGATTGGGTACTGTGCTTTTCTTCTTTTTTTTTTTTTTTCCAAAACAAGTTGTTTATTTGGGTATCAGAATCAGGGCCTTATACGTGTGATCGTATGAAGGTGTTGGAGGGGAGAGGGAGAGGGATGTTGCTGCTGTTTTGATTGGCGGGGCTGACGGGTAGGTAAGGTAGTGTATATAGTATATAATGAAATACTAGTATATATATATATACTATATAGTACTACCTTGGACTCAACTGTCTGGGATCTTAAGCTCGTAATTTTCTGGTAATGGGAGGGAGGAGTGAAATGACTGACTGCCTAGGATGCTGTCCTGACTCCATGGTTAAAAGGAAAGAAAGATTGAGTTACTACTTTTGTTTGTTTGTTACTGGACTGGATGTGTTTTTCTCATTGGTTCCAGCGGGATGGAGACAATACTATATAAAGTATGTACGTGTAAGTAACATGCATGCCTTGGGGCGGGAAGTCTGGAGGGTCTTACATACCATACATACTCGGTATTTCTAAGAAAACATATAGAGAGAGATAAAAAAGAAATCATCGTTCTACTTTTTTAACGTAACCTAACCTACATACACCATCACGATCACCATAAGAATAAAACACAACACCAGCCACAAGCTCCTTACAACACAAAACTATACAATCAGCCTCTCAAACGAGTACTTCCCAGCGGCCTTTCTCCGCAGGTAGCCGATCTCTCGACTGGTCCTCGTCTTGACCTCACCGGTGGACAACTTGATCTTGGTCTTGCTGACATCGGTCGAAGCCGCCTTGAGCGACAGGGGCAAGAGCTTGCCGGAGGCATCGCCATCGAAGCCCTCATCGCCTTCCTCAGGCGCACCGAAAATCATCAGGTCGGCGCCGTTGAGTTTCTCGTGGCGCACGAGCGCGGACGCGGGGGTTTCGGAGCCGGAGGCGTCGACGGCGACGGACGAGGTGGTGGCGGAGAAGGAGCGGACGACGCTGTGCGCGTAACCCAGGTATTCGTGCAGGATACCTTTCAGGTAGGTGGCCTCTTCGACGCCGGCGAGAGCGGCGGAGATTTCGGATTTCATGTCGGCGATGAGTTCCTGGTCGCGGATCGGGGAGTCGTCGATGGTGCTGCCGGGGGCGGAGGCGGAGATCCAGCCGGAGGGGCCGATGGCGTCGATGGAGGCGTTCAGGAGGGAGATGATGGTGGGGAGGGAGAGGGGGGGTTGGGTTTGCTCGGCGGGGACGGGCACCGGGGCGGGTTCCGTGAAGCGCGAGGTGTAGCCGCCTGTGGCGAGGGAGAGACGGAGGTGGTGGACCATGGAGATGATTTCGGTGCGGGAGAGGACGGAGCGGATGGATGTGGTGGTTGCGGGGAGAGGGTGGTGGTGGAGCTTTTCGAGGGTGGTGTTGAGGGCGAGGAAGATGTTGGCGAGGCTGGCTTCGGGGGTTGTGGTGGTGGTGGTGAGAGCTGTGGAGGGGTCGGTGAGGGTGGGTTCGCCGTTGGTGAGGGCCTTGGGGGTTTCTTCGTCGAGGGAGATGGAGCGAGCGCGGGCGGTGTTGATGAGGAGCTTGAGGATGTAGGCGAGCTCGTCGGGGGAGGAGAGCACGCGGCCCTGGAGGACGTCGATGAGGCGTTGGAGGGAGGGGTCCGAGTCGACCAGGGCTTGGGCGAGAGAGCCCGCGGGGAGAGAGGGGAGGACGCGAGGCTTGATGGACCGGCGGAGGGCAATCTCGATGTTGCTCAGGGAGAGGTGACCGATTTGGATGAGCCATTTGCAGGTCTGTTGCGGCCACAGCTCGATGGACAGGCGGGAGGAGGAGGAGGCGGAGAGCTTGTCCTCGCTGGCGGCATCCTCCTGCAGGGAGAAGATCAACGACAGCAGGAAGAGCGTCCTCTCGGGGTGGACGAATCGGTCTGGCGAGTTCAAGGTCTTGCCGAAGTATCCCCTGACGGCGTGGTCAAACCCGTCCGCGTCCTTGGATGCGGCACACTTGCGCAGGTAGGCTGTCACTTGGTTCCACTGCTCGGCCTGTTTGGGCGAGGTGAAGCCTAGAGATGTGATGTTGTCGGTCCGGTGCTTCTTCGACGCGGTGTCCCATTGGGAGGCGGAGGATCCGATACCCCGGCCGATGGCGTCGATCAGGAGTCCATCTCTGGGCCGCTTGAGGGAGGGTGCGGCAGTGTGCGACGTGCTCAGGTCGAAGGCCAACAGGGTGTTGTTCTTTGCGGCCACAGCGACTCCCAGCTTCGCGAAGTAACTCACAAACGTGGTGCGCGCTTTGGCTCCGGCACCACCGGCGGGGACGTCGTCAACGGGGATGCTTCGCTGCACGGACTTGTATTGTGTGTCGTAGACTGCGATCATGGACTGGCCAGCGCCGATCACCGACTGGGGCGAGATGCGCAGAATGGAGGAGAAGTCTTCGTTCTCCAGAATGAACTTCGAGGTGACCGTGGGAGCGTACTGAGAGAGGTCGAAGTTGATGTATCCCTTTTCGAACGACAGGTTCAGCCCAGCCGATCCCACATGGAAGTACCACTGGGAATCGCGGCGTTCGATCGTCTCTTGTCCCTCCACCTCAGGCATGGTGACGGTAAGGAGGTGTCGCATCTTCTGGCTTTCGTCGCGGCCCTGGGCGGATACGTTGGCGGGAACGGAAAACATCTGCACCTTCACGTCGCTCAGCTTCGTCTGGGTTGAGCCGGTGGGCTCCGAAACGAGTAGCAACACCGAGGGCTCATCAACGCCAGACTCGGTGAGGTTTCCGAAGGCGAGAGCTGCCAGATCTTGTCGGCGCTTGAACAGGGATTTCTTGGCGTCTTCGAACTCGACGAGGAAACAGGACCGGATCTCATGGGTCGCGCTGGTTTTGGCGATCTCGCTG
Organism: Aspergillus heteromorphus CBS 117.55; assembly: GCF_003184545.1. NCBI lineage: Eukaryota > Fungi > Ascomycota > Eurotiomycetes > Eurotiales > Aspergillaceae > Aspergillus > Aspergillus heteromorphus. The sequence goes on from NW_020290439.1 coordinate 215,404, forward strand.
TGCCGGAGGCTCCACTGCTGGGTCTCGAGATCGGAGGACAGCCTGCGTACGCGACCATCTTGGTGAGCAGCTAGAACGTCAAACGATCCCTCCTCTTCGGACTCGGTCGGGACGATTCCCAGGAAAACCGCCGGGCTGTCGGAGTCGGTCACCGTGTAGGACGACGAAGAGATGACGGGCGCACTGGATCCATTGCCACCGTGTTCCTCCACGAACGACTTAATCTGCTGCTTCACTGCGACGTAGGTCTGTCTCTTGACGGCCGCGTGGTTCGGGACCTTTCTGCGGACGGAGCATGGCTGGCACGAGAACGTGGATTGCGGGGGCAGGGCGTACGAGGTGACCAGTTTCGGGGTTTGGATCTGAAAACAAACCATCAGTCAGTATCTGCTCCTTGGCGAGGTCCCGGCTGGTCTGGTCTGGTCTTGAGGCATAGGCATAGGCATTGGCATACGTTGTAGATGTTCACGGCTTCGCCGTCGACCGCCACGACGACTTCATGTCTCTTGCGCTTTTTCGAGTCGGCCAAGCTGTAGACTTCAGCGATATGGGTTTTGCCGCTGGAGGCGTGCAACGGGTGCGGCAAGTGCGCCAGCACCGACGGAGGTTGCAGATCCATGATGAGAAGACGGGAGATCGAAGAAAGCGACTTCTGCAGATTCAGCAGACAGGCAGCATCACGAAGAAATCCATTCGATATGCCGCCCCGAAAAATTTCCGGGCCTACGTTGTGCCGGGTTCCGGGCCTACTCCCAGACGGGTTAGCGCGGCCCATCCCTTTTTGGGCGGTGATACTCCGTACTCCGTACATACAAAGTAGGTTAGCGTCCTTTAGTAATGACGTCCCGCGGAGGCCCCAGGCCCTCAGGCATCCCGCGCGGGAAACACGCGCTGCTTCGCGTCAATTTCGTTCCTTAATTGCTTTGCTTATCGTTGCGTTGCTCTTCACTTGCATACACTCACTCTCTCACTCTCTCTCTCCACTGCCTGTCATTCCCTACCTCTACTCCCCTCCACTCCCCTCCACTCTTTTATCCCTCCGCCCTTGGGCTTGGTCCCCGTCCCATGGACGCAGCGCTGTGACCGAGTATGGCTATGGGACATGGGCAACAACGGGCCATCCATCCTTTCTTTCGAAGAGGTGATTGTTCCCGTTGGCTTCTGCGTCCCTGAGTACTCATCGCTTGCAGATCTCGGAGCACCAACAGGCTCAATTGCACCGTCACCTCTCACAGAACCTAATACCAGTCTCGATGGCCCAAAGAAACAATCCCCCGCCAGCGATGGCCCGATCTTACCCCCTTGTCCTCAGCCATCCGCTCCCGATACCCCCCTCACGATGTTAGACCACGACCCCAATGCCAGTCGCAGAAAGAGGAGGAAAACTGACACACCCCTTGACCCTGCGACCGACACCGTTATTGAGGCCCCTTCCGCCGAAGGCCTGGCCACGGCCATGGACACAGCAGAACCCGAGCAAACACCGGCTGGCGATGGCGCTGAACCAAACGCGAATAAAGATCAATTACCCAGGAAATCCTCGCCCAGGCAGAAGACAATTAGTTTGAATCCGAATGGAAAGCTGCTGTCGTCGCCTGTCGGGAATAAATTCGAGGACAAGTCGAAGAAAAAGCGGACTGCCAAGCGCAAAGTCGATGCGCAAAAACCGACGGGGGGGAGCAAGGTGGTCGTGATCAAATACGGAACTGACAAGGAGGCCAGGGACCGCGTTGGAAAACTGATTGACGGTATACTTAGTGGTCAGAAGCGACATGGCCCTCCTACCAAACCTGCTGCCAAACCCGCTCCCGCCGCTCTCTCCGCAACCGGATCAGCCCAACCAAAGAAGCCCACCCATCCATTTTTCATGAAAAAGGCCGCGAACAAGTCCGATGTTTCAGCTCCGCAAGCTCATCCTCAGGAGCCCGGCCCCTCCCAGGGTGTCTCCGAGGGAACGAGTGAGAGTCCAGCCAGTCACGGAAAGGGCGGTTTAAAGCAGGCCTTTTCAACATTCAGGCCGCGCCCAAAGTTCGTGGAAACTATTAACCCAATCTGGCCGCCTCGCGATTTCACTCACGTCCGAGGTGTCCAAGATGGCCTCGATAGGATGTGTGTTTCTCTGGAGTTGGATAGAAAGAAGTCAAAGATGGCGGCGGTCAGCATTAGTGACCAGGAGAATGTACTTCTACATCTGTCGCGGAAATACTCCGGGCAACCCCAGCATGTCCTAAGGATACCTTCACGACACCTTGCCAGTGGCAAGGTCCTACAAACAGCAGTCACTAGACAGCTATCCAACTCCGCCACAGAAGACGACAAAACGCTGCTGGATACCAGTCATCCGGCCCTGCGGAGGCTTCATGCCTCGATTCCTGGTTCGATGACTGCTTTTGATCTGGGACATTTTGACGTCCATACTTGGTCACAAAAGTACGCCCCCCAATCCGCCAATCAAGTCCTTCAAGCCACCAAAGAAGTATATATGCTGCGAGACTGGCTGAAGTACCTTACGATCTCCGCAGTTGACACGGGCAAGTCGTCCAAGGATGATGAGAAAGCGAAGAAAAAGATGGAGGAGAAGAAGCGGAAGCGACGCAAGAAGGAGCATCTGGACGGCTTCATTGTCTCCAGCGAGGACGAGGCGTACGAGCTGGACCCGGTGAATGATTCTGACGACGAGTTGGCGGGCGATGTGACCACCAAACGAACTATGATCCGATCCGGCGATTTGACGCTCTCTGGAGGCGAGAAAAGTCGTACGTCCAATGTTATTCTCCTCAGCGGTCCTTCCGGGTGTGGGAAAACGGCATCTATCTACGCCGTGGCGAAGGAGCTTGACTTCGAAGTGTTTGAGATCAATCCGGGGAACCGTCGTAGCGCCAGAGACATCGTGGAGCGCGTGGGTGACATGACCCGGAATCATCTGGTGCACCCAACTGGCGAGGAAAGCACTCGTCAGGCCTCCGAACCACATACTGAGGCCGTCGACGGCAGGCAAAACAAACTGGTGGGCTTCTTCAAATCGCTCCCCGCTAAAGAGCAGAAGAAGGACGCCAAAGCTGCGGCAACCCCTACAGAGGCCGATACGAAGAGAACTCGCAATCAGAAACAGTCACTCATCTTGTTAGAAGAGGCGGACGTTCTCTTCGAGGAGGATAAGCAGTTCTGGTCCGGGGTTTTGACCCTCATCAACCAGTCGAAAAGGCCCATAATCATCACCTGCAACGACGAGAATCTCATTCCTCTCCAGGACATCAACTTCCACGCGATCCTTCGCTACCGGGCCCCTCCAATGGACCTCGCTGTTGATTATCTGCTCCTCCTGACCGCAAATGAAGGCCACATGCTCAAGCGCAACGCGGTGGAGGACCTCTACATGTGTACCGGCAAGGACGTCCGACGCACCATCATGGAGCTGGGCTTCTGGTGTCAAATGGCGGTGGGCAGCGAGAAGTCCGGTCTCGATTGGATGGTCGATCGATGGCCCCAGGGGTCCGATCTCGACAGGGATGGGAATCGGGTCCGTGTGCTCAGTTTGAACACATACGAGCCGTACATGGGCTGGTTCAGCCGCGACATGTTAATGTGTGACGAGACGGGGGGCGCGATTGAATCCCAGCATGAGCTGCTTCACTGGTGGCAGCTCGGCCCGCAGGATTCGGAGAGTCTGGTACGGTCGCCTGGATCGCAGGCAGAATTGAGTCCGTCGATGTCGAATCTGGAACGCCTTGACAAGATCCGAGAGGAGTCCGAGCTGATGGACATGAGAAGCACCCTTGATCTCCTCTGTTCCCCTTGCTCGGTTGACCCTAAATTGGTAGGCCAAGCTATTCCCTCACTCTGAAAATAGTACTGACTCTGCTAGGACATTGCGGACATATCGGCCCCGCCTATGCACGAGAAGCAGCGAGCCAGCTACACTGACGGCTATACGTTGCTCGACACTTCTCTGGTGCCCGACTACTCATCGATTCCTGCCGCTATTGCTTGTACCTTCGAGGTTCTCCTCGGGAAGGCCTTTCGATCTGATGATAAGCAAGATAAGGAAGCATCGCAAGCCGCACACCTGCTGGGCAGTGTCAGCAGACCTCGCGCTGCGAACCCGGCTGGAGCGGATTTACTCAAGGCTTTCGAGCCCATCAAGCGGGCTGAATGTGTATTCCCTCCTCCCACGGGCCGGTTGGCTCCCTCGTTCGAGAACGGTCTCGGACCCATCGCTGAGGATCTGGGGCCGTATATTCGCGGCATAATGGCCTACGATCTCCGGCTCGCACAGCATCGCCACCAGCTGAGCGGGCTGCTTTCCGCCGACGCGACGGGCACCAAACGGTCTCGTCAGACCCGAGCGAGTCGTGCAGCCCTGGAAGGGGGCAATAAAGCCTACACCCGTAGGGAGAGATGGTTCCCGACGGATGCCAATCCGGGGCTGATCCTGTCCACTGGCAAACAGGAATGGCAGGACCTCTTGGTCCAAGCCGGTCATTTCACGGTGCCCTCGGTCGGAGAGGTTCTATCGGTGAACAACGACGCGGAATCGGACAGCTCGAGCGAAGGGGGAATCTAGGACAGGGTACTTCGTGGGGGAGGGGACTCTCCTGTATGATTAGACGTATATAGTGATGATGCATTGGCGGGTAGAGGCGTTCAGTGATGGGGTGGTGGCATCTTTATTTGTGCTTTTTATATTTTTATATTTTTATCAGGGCTAATACAGTAGTCTAATATGAGTCTGACAGCACATCTATAATGTAGAATGTATACTACCACGGGATATACACACGAACCATGGATGCGGGATGAGGGCCTCAGGCGGGACTGGGAGGGTGCGAACCCGGCCAGTGAGCTACCAGCAGACTAGCCACTAGTGCCGCCCGCCGGTGGAGCGCCGACATCACAACTGACTGACTGAACTGACCGGAACTTCCTCTTCCCTCGCGTTGCGCTCGCTCCCTTATCACCACCACCTCCACCACCACTCGTTCAGGAAGAGCAGGCCCTTTTCCCTTGCTGTGTCTGTGCGCCCTGCTCAATTGCCTATCTATTATCCAGATATATACTCCACCCGTCTCTCGCGGGGTCTGCCATTGTTAGCGTCGTGCCGGCCCTCGTCCGGTCAGTCGTGTCTGTCCGCTACTTATCACTTCCTTGCCGACCGAGCTCCGCTTCGTCATCCCCCCCCCAGTCGGACCATCCCCCAGCTGCCAGCTCCCACCCACACCCACCCTGTCCTCCATGTCGCTGTTCGGCACCTCTCCGGAGGACTCACCGCTGGCAAACTCTACCCAGCGCTCCAAGTCCTCTCTCTTCGCCGACGAGCCGTCCCAGGGCGGCAATCCGGGCAACGCGGGCTCCTCCCTTTTTGCCGACGACGACAGCTCCGGCTCTCCCTGGCTCACTGGCACGAACAAGCGAACCTCTAAATACGAGATCGTCAAGACCCTCCTGCCCGACTCCGACGTCCCCGAGAGCTACATCGATGCCTACGACCTAGTGCTTAGTGCGGGGGATCGCGTGGGATCCGGCGTCGGCTTGACCTCCGTTCGGGAAATACTGTCGGGCAGTGGGCTGAGCGCCACCGACCAGGCCAAAATTCTGAATCTGGTTGTCTCAGGCGACCTGGACAGCGCAAACGGTCTTGGTCGCGGCGAATTCAGCGTGCTGCTAGCGCTCGTGGGTCTGGCGCAGGAGGGCGAGGACCTGACCTTCGATGCGGTGGACGATCGACGCAAGAGTGAGTTGTCGCTGACTCCTGCTAGCCACACTCTAAATCAACCCACTAACGTTCCCGGACGCGACTGCAGAGCTCCCCGTCCCCCAGACCTCTTACTTCGACGCCCTGCGCGCCAAACAAGAACCGCCCGCCCCTGTCCCATCGCAAGACCGTCCCTCCACGCCGCCTCCCCCTGCCACCCCTTTACAAGAACCGAGCTCGACCCAGTCGCGACAATCCGGCCAGCCGTCCATGGGGAGCTTGGAGGCGGACCCGTGGGGCAGCCCCCAGCTGCATCGTGGCCACGCCCATACCCAGGCGCAGACCGAGTCCGAACACCCCGTGCTCAACGGGTTTGGGAGCGTGCGGTCCGGGACCAACGCCTGGTCGAGTCGAGCTAGTGAGGGGAACGCCCCGCATGAAGCGCCAGAGAACACCCGTTCGAACGGTCGGGCCGACACGGCGCCCGCCAGTGCGGGGTTTGGATGGGGAGAGAGTCTGGGAAACACATCCGATGGGGGTGGTGGGATCGGCGGGCCTGTCCGAGCTGGACTTGGGGGCTTTGGGTCAACCGGAAGTGAGCAGGGCGAGCCGCATCCGCGTCGGCGATCGCTGGGGATCGGCCGGGTCGCGAGCCCCCATCTGGAAGAGGTGATCACGGTCACACTGCTCCCGGAGAAGGAGGGCATGTTCATGTTCCAACATCGCAACTACGAGGTGAAGTCCGCCCGTCGGGGAAGCACAGTTGTGCGACGCTACAGCGATTTCGTCTGGCTACTGGACTGCCTCCACAAGCGATACCCGTTCCGACAGCTGCCTCTCCTGCCCCCGAAACGCATCTCAGGTACGTTCAAGCAAGGCTTGTTGCAAGCTCTCCTCCAAGATTACTTACCTACTCAAAGTCAATGGCACTCACCTTGCAGCGGATTCCACTTCATTTCTTGAGAAGCGGCGCAGGGGACTCGTTCGATTTACCAACGCTCTCGTTCGGCACCCGATTCTGAGCCAGGAGCAGCTCGTGATTATGTTTTTGACCGTTCCTACGGTATGTTTTTTCCGTCTGTCTGGCATCGTGGGGCTAACCTGAGTAGGAACTCTCGGTGTGGCGTAAGCAAGCCACGATATCGGTGCAGGACGAATTCGCGGGCAGAGAGCTACCACCCGACCTAGAGGACTCGTTGCCGTCGGATCTCCCTGACATGTTCGACACGGTGCGTAGTGGTGTAAAGAGGTCGGCGGAAGTGTATATCAACCTGTGCACGCTGCTCGAGCGTCTCGCGAAGCGGAACGAGGGACTTGCGGCGGATCACCTACGGTTCTCTTTAGCGCTTCAGTCGTTGACGGAGGTGACGCGGGACACCTACGCGTTCGACACCAACGACGTGCCGTTGCTCAACGAGGGAATCAAGGCGACAGCGAGACATCTGTCCGCGAGCCAAAGCCTGCTAGAAGATGAGGCGCGGGCGTGGGAGGAAGGGATGCTGGAGGACCTCAAGCGGCAGCGAGACTGCCTGGTGGGAGTGCGGGAGATGTTCGACCGGCGAGACCGGTACGCGCGCAACAACATCCCCCAGCTGGAGCGGCGCATCGAGAACAACGAGCGGAAGTTGCAGGAACTGCGGGCCCGGCCCCAGGGGACGGTCAAACCCGGGGAGGCCGAGAAAGTGGAGGAGGCAATCTTCAAGGTAAGCAAGCACCGGGCTTCTCTTTTCGTATGCGAGGCGAACGTGCGAGGATGACTGGTGATGGTGACTGACAATGCATGGCTCTGGGCGCGTAGGACAAGGAATCGATTGTGCATCAGCACGCACGTGGGGTCTTCATCAAGGAGTGCATCCGCGACGAGCTCGTGTATTTCCAGCAGAGCCAGTACCACATCAGCCGGCTGCATCAGGACTGGAGCCAGGAGCGGGTCAAGTACTCGGAGCTGCAGGCCGACAATTGGCGGTCACTGAGCGATCAGGTAGAGGGCATGCCTCTAGGGGATTGATTGACTGACTGATGACTCGAATGGATACCCCCGGGATGAGCGTTCCGTCGCTCCGCGCGCGTATTGTCTCGATATGTGATTTGTCAGGGTTGATTTTTGTATCGCGTGTTTGTTTTGTATTTTTCATTTTTGCTTTTTTTTTTTTTTTTTGCCCTCCCTCCCGAATAATCCGATTTGTTTGTCGTACCTCCTATGTATCCTGCTGCGTCTGTTACTATTACTGCTACTACTACTACTGTTGCTGCTCCTGCGGCTGCTACTGCGGCTGTCGTTATTGTGTTGTTTAGCCTGAAATCCGCTATCCGCTGTTTGCCTGCCAGTATTGCCCTCAAACCGATAGGGGTTTCTTGTCTTTTCCTATTCTGCTCTGTTCTGGTCTGTTCTATTTCTCTCCGCCTCCTCGGGTGCAGCTGGTGCAGCTTGCAGGGATGATCTTTTGACACATGGTTGGGTTGCTTTTTGGGTCTGACCTGCACCTACCTACCTGCAGGAGAACGTGCATGAGGAATCAAGTCGATGTCGATGTTGATGCCGGATCAGGAAGTTAGTCAGATTTTTTTTCTCCCTTCTCCTGACTTTGTTTTGTCTCTTCTTAATGTAGGAGTGCTGGTGAGACCTCTTTTTGAGTATGTGGTATTGGTGTTGGTATGTGTAGCATTGCTTGTATAGGACTTGGGATCCGGCGTAGGTAAATTGATTCGGTATTATTATGGCGTCCTGGGGTTTGGTATAATCGAGCAGGGGGAGTATGCGTAGCATGCACGGTATACACAGATTATGTAGTATGTAGTATGGAATACGGACTGGTTCCAGCACTTTACCGAGTGCTACACACAAATAGGAAAAATGATTGATTGACTGATTGACTGACTGATGGATGTCAATAGCGCGGTTACCGAGCCACGAGCGGACTTGACTTGACTTGACTATTCGGGATCATTCATTTCCACGCGACGAGTGACTGACTGCAGTGCAGTGCAGTCAGGGACATACCTACAGATAGACAGCTGTACAGACCGAGCTCCCTATTTGCTAGATTTCTGACATTGACTGGCTTAACCTATCAACCTATCTATGAATCAAAATCAATCAATCAATCTCCCATGGGGAATGGGTATCTAAACCTCATGTACCCTGGAGTAGTACGACTGTAGCCCTATACAGAAAGATCGCAACTCCCCATATGTAATGTGCATAAGCACGCCATGGAGAGAAAATCTAGGAGTTCATCTGCGCAGAAAAGCAGCTCAGAATCAGAAGTCCTCCCCTCTCCCGATTAATTGACTTTTCTTTGCCACGCAGGACACGAAGCCCCTCGAATCGAACTTGTGTTGTAACTGACGGGGAAGCGGGTGGAAAGTTAACTGTGCTGCTGCTGCTGCTGTTGTTGTTGTAGTCGATGCAGATAGGATGCGGACTATGGTACAGGTACAGGTACAGGCACGACACAGTTCTAAAAAGCTCGATACTAGAAAGTTAATTAGATCAATCGATAGATAGACACATATATTGATTGATAGGTCCATCGACTCACTTACTCACGCTCTTCCAAGTTCAAACCAGATCCGCCAGTCATGTCCTGTCCTGTCCTATCCTGTCCCATCACCCCTTGATATTTGGGCTCCCATGCCGTACAGTTACTTTCCACTAGCTTGGCTCAGTAGAGAGAGATCGATCGATAGTAGAGATGTGGACACTGGAGAGGGACAGGGACAGATCTAAATCCATCCTAGCCTAACCTTATCCCACCCAACTCTTGGACTTTGACTTACTTATAAAGTACCACGCAGCCAGTGAATAATCTTACTAGCCGCAATCGCTCGCATACACATACACCCACATACAAGTACCTAGGATGCAGTGTGGATAGTAGTTAGTTAGTCGGTGCAGCGTTCGTGACCTGGCTGGTTAACTCCGCCGGTTCGCCACAGCCTGAAAGCTTAATCAGTCTGTCTGTATGCAGATAGGTATCTACTGTATCTACTGTATCTACCTACTGTACGTATGTGTGGATGTGCCTCCTACTTAGGTATGTGGGTAGGTCAGGTCGATATGTAGTAAGTAGGTAAGTAGGTAACGACTACCTTTCTTCCCGTCTATCCCGGCTAGATATCTGTACGTTGTCGTGTGTTCTTGTCTGTCTGTCCATCGAGTCTAGACCCATGTACCATGTACCAGACATGTACCACGTCACGGGGGTATGCGGATGAGATCTGTTACATGTTCAGACAACAGGGAAAAACAGAGATGCAGGAGTTCGGAATATAAGTGAGTCAGAGGAGCAGATGCCGGGTGGCGGGTGGTTGGGCTCATAGTACTATAGGTACTAGTTATGTATGTATGCATCGGTCGGTGTGGTCGGTCCCAATCCGGCCTGGGGCGTTACTATAAGTTCCAGGGTCGACATCGGGACATCCGGGGTTGAATCTTGATCCGGGGAAGTTGGAACGAACAGGACAGATCTATCTACCTTGGTGCCGTATCGGTGGGAATGTTTGTATTTGTCTTGTTCTGTCCTGCCTGGGAGTCCGACAGGACGATACGCATACATTAGTACATAGTTACTTAGTACTTACCTTTACCTGAGTCCGTCAGTCTCGTGACGCCCGCGTGCAGACCACCTCGACCGTACGGATTGGATGGAGTCAGCCAGCCCTGCCGGCCAGCCAGTTAGGAGCTCCCCCACCGACGCCCAGCGCCCCACTGCGGGTCTAACCTGGTAGGACCAACCAATGGACAACTGGCTCGGCAGCCTGGCAAGGCTGGGCATGGCGGCATCCGCCAGACAGCAGCGCGTAATGGGCAGCCCAGAGGGGAAAGGTCGGCGATGTTGGATCGCAGCCCCCGGTTGGAGGGGGTCAAGCATGTCGTCATGCTGGTGATTGGCACCAGGTAACACAACATGGCAACATGGCTTCAACTGTTGTCTTGTCTACTCCCTACAAACTGTAAGTATCTACTGTACAGTCGACACGAGGCCAGCATCGGATCAATGTGACATGCCTCCTCCAGAGTGCCACCGTCACACAGTGACACAGTGACAGATCGGTCCGATCGTGACTGGTCCGCGGCCAAATGGACAGGTACCACGCCCTTTTTCCTTTGACTATCGATGGAAGATCCGGACGGTCCGGACAGACGTGCGGAGGCTGTATATTTTACCGGGGACAACACCTAGGGATGTTCCTTGATTTCCCATCCCAGATGGCCCCCAGCCAAGAGGATGGACGAGGAATACCTTCAAAGTGAGCCAGTGCCAGTGCAGTCCCGCTCGCCAAGGCTCAGCGTGAAGGTTCCGCGAGCGAGGATGGGCCCGTGACTGGCGCTCTCCCCGCCGCGGCCTCTGATTCCTCGAGCCCTCGACTCTTGGAGATGCCGCTCGGGCATCGTGAATTTTCCGTCCCTCTTTGCCCAGACTTCTCGCTCGTGGTCCGTCCGTCCTCCACGCGAGTCTTGCCTCGCTCTCTCCTCTCTCTCTCTCTCCGCTTCCCTTTTCTTGCAACCCCCTCGCCTCGTCTCCCCTCCTCTTCCTCCCTTCTCTCACTATCCCCCTTTCCATCCTATCTCTCTTTCCCTCTGATTCCCCTTCCCCTCGTTCTTAGTACTGGGAAAAGTTGGTCAGCGCCTGACATCATCGGCGCGCGCCCGGAGTTTCCCTCTTCATTGCCCGATCAGGTAAGCCCCGAATGGGGAATCTCTCGCATTCCTTCCCTCGACTGCCTCCCGGACCAACCCTTTTCCTGTTATTTATTCGGCTCCCCCTCTCCTTTTCCCTCCCCCCTTCCCGGAATTTAATCTCACCGTCAGCGCTCTCCAGGCCTCCCTCCCTCCCTCCCTCCCCCCCCCTTGCAGCACGCGCCCGTGAGGCACTCGAAACCACTCCCGATTCTCCGCCGTGCCCGCTCCCCATCGGTCCGCATTCAGTCCGCCGAGGCATGCGGGAACCCGGCGCTCGTCCACTTGCCAGGCGGATATCCCTTGCTTAAGAGCGTGTTGGTCCGATCGGTCAAGGCATCGGGAATTACAGTTGGGGTGAAGATAACAGCGCGCGGGGGAAATTCGACCGATCGCTCACCCTCCCACTCGGTCCGTCGCAACAAACAGCCATGGCGTGGGATCACCTGGATATCGACAAGCCGCATCTGGCGTATATGATCTTGGGCGGCTTCACCAGTCTGTTCATGTTGTGCTCGCTGTTCGTCAAGGAAAAGCTATACATCGGCGAGGCTACCGTCGCTACGCTCTGCGGCATCATCTTCGGCCCTCATGCCGCCAATCTGTTTAATCCCTTATCGTGGGGCAATGTCGACAAAATCACCCTCGAGTGCTCGCGCATCGTCCTGGTCGTCCAGTGCTTTGCCGTCGGTGTCGAATTGCCCAAAGCCTACATGGAACGTCATTGGAAATCCGTCTTTCTGCTGCTGGTGCCCGTCATGACGTGGGGCTGGCTGGTCACCAGTCTGTTCGTCTGGTGGATGGTTCCGCCCCTCTCGTGGCTGGAGAGCCTCGTCTGCGCCGCCTGCGTGACCGCGACCGATCCCGTCCTGGCATCGTCCGTCGTCGGTAAGGGTAAATTCGCGCGACGAGTGCCGAAGCATTTGCGAGACTTGCTGTCCGCCGAGTCGGGCTGCAATGACGGCATGGCGTTTCCCTTCATTTACCTCGGTTTCTACATCTACCGTTACCGCCCCGACGCCGGGGAGGTGGCGCTGAACTGGTTCTGTGTGACCATCCTATACGAGTGCATATTCGGTGCTGTGTACGGGTTTATCATCGGCTATGTGGCGCGGCACGCCATCAAGTGGGCCGAGAGAAATCAGCTGGTGGACCGCGAGAGTTTCCTGGTGTTCTACTTCGTGCTCGCGGTCTTCTGCGCCGGCTCTGGCAGTCTTCTGGGCATGGATGATTTACTGATCGGCTTTTCCGCCGGCGTCGGCTTCAGTAATGATGGGTGGTTTACGGAAAAAACTGAGGAGTCGCATGTGTCCAACGTCATCGATCTGTTGCTCAACTTGGCCTATTTTGTGTACTTCGGGGCCATCATTCCTTGGGAGCAGTACAACAACCCCAGCATTGGCCTCGTGCCCTGGAGGCTGGTCGTCATCGCGCTTCTGGTGATTTTCTTCCGGCGCATTCCGGTGATGCTACTTCTCAAACCCATCATACCAGACGTGAAAACGTGGCGCGAGGCGCTTTTCGCGGGCCACTTCGGACCCATCGGTGTCGGCGCGATCTTTGCTTCGATCCTGGCCCGTGCTGAACTGGAAAATGACAGCACCGAGCCTATGTCGCAGTCGGAACTGCCAGGGCCTGGTAGTCCGAACTATTACATTATACAGCTTATATGGCCCATCACTACCTTCATGGTCATCTCCTCCATTCTGGTCCACGGCTCATCGATTGCCGTCTTTACCCTCGGAAAGCGCATCAACACCCTCACCATCACCCTATCCTACACTACAGCTAACGAAGAAGGTCCGTCGTGGATGAACCGTCTGCCCCGTGTGCAATCCCTGGCCAAAGGGTCGATGTCATTCCGGAAGCCGGATGAGGCAGAGGAATCGTCTAACGAACCCGAGTATCCCCCCGGAACCCTCCCACCTATCGGCGTGCCGGGCAATTTTCTGCGCCGGGTCCGGGATGAGGAACCCGACGCGGCAGACGGTAAGCCGACCGGTCGACGGCGCCGTAGACGTCGCAGACACGACAACGGAGCCGGTGGCCCGATCAGTCAGTCCGCTATTATGCCCAAACGTCCGGTGGAGACGGAGTCAGACGAAACAAAGGAGAAGGAAGAGGAAGCCGAGCGTGATCGGATCGAGCGCGAGTCATCCCCGCCTTCCAAGGAGCGCGACCGGTTTGGACGCGAGCCTGCGATCGAAGTGTATCTGGAAGGGCATAATATGATCATAGAAGACGAAGAGGGTAACGTTCTCAAGGTCGAAGACGTCAGTCACATGCCCGCCGAAGAGCAGGCCCGTCATGTGGAACAGCAGCGCCAGAAGGTACAACAAAACTCGGATGATTTCGCCCAGTCTCGCTCCCAGCCCCATGGCCGGAATGAAGGAGAGGAAATCGAAGAGGCAGTTGCCGAGAAGACGGGTCTCACGCTGGACAAGGTCCGTAAGCGGTTTGGACAGTGGGCCGGATTCGGACGCCGCCCCGAGGAGCAGCCGACCAACGATGGCAAACAACCCACCGAGAAGAAGACCGACGAAGCCCCAAGGAAGTCCACCAAAGGCAAAGGTCGCTCAGCCCATGCCTACCAATTCGGAAACACCATCATTGTCGAGGACGAGGACGGCGAGGTGCTCACAAAGTATTCCATTCCTTCCGCGGATAAGGATGAGTCTGATGCTCCGGTTCGACGTGGGTTGACGCGGATGGGAACGTGGTTCGGCATGGAAGAGGAGGGCGAGTCGTCGCAGGCAGCCCGCACGAAGAAGTCCGCTCAGGACGCATGGTTGGCGGATGATGGTCTTAGATTCACCCTGGCGGACGACAACGATGTCAGCAAGCGCGGGGTCGAGCACAAGGGCCGCCGCATGACGAAGCACGAGTTCGCCCAGCAGATCCGGAATCTCGGGCCCAAGGCGCGGCGTGATGTGGTCGAGGAGACCGACGCGCCGGAGCGGGTCAAGGACGTGGCTCGCCAAGAAGCCAAGAAGGAGGACATTATCGAAGACCGGAAGAAATCCGAACCAGCGGCCGCTGCTCGCCCATCGGCGCCGGTACCAATACAATTGCCGGTAGACGAATCCGGCTCGGAGAGCGAGTTCACGGACGATGAATCGGACTATGAAATGCCGGGCGACATCGCCGCATCGCTGGCGCGGTTCACGCGCGGCACGGCGGCGGATGAGCGGCGCACGAACTTCAGCCCTCCCCCGGAGTCTCCTCCCAAGCCTTTCCTGCGCACGCGACGAGACTCCGACGACGACGGCACCGAACGTATTCCGCCTTCTCAGCTGCGGGAAGCCGCTGGTCTCACACGTCCCCCGCAGCAAGCCGATCTAGATGACACTGGCGAAACGCCGGCGGAGCGACGACGTCGTCTTGCTGCGCTGGGCGAGTTCAACGATTCGGATGACTCGGACGATCCAGACGCAGTGGTCGAGTCGGATGACGAGGGCAGTGATCCGGCGGGAGCGAAGGTCTCCTTTGCTGACGGCACAAAGCCCGCGGGCAGTCGACAGCAGTCGGTGACAGGCAACGGTACTGGAAATGGCGAGGGACCAGAAAGCAGCTCGTCATACTCCCGCCGCAGTCGCAGTCAGAGCCGTCGCAGTATCTCATGGGGAGGAGAGAAGGGTCGGGAGACGTGATCACCCATGAGAAGGATGTCTGTCGCAATGAGGGATTTCACTCACACACCTAGAGAGATGTCTGGCAGGAAAGAGGGGAATCCCTCCCAAAAGAGGGGATGTCTCGAATAAGGGGTAATAAAGGGTATAAAAGGGGGGCGGTGAGCGAGCATCACGTTCTGTTCTCACCGCAATATTTCCGGCCTGGAAAGACAACAAAAGTCGCGTCGCATTGCGTCGCTTGCTATTCTTAGACTTCCTTTCTTTGGTTTGTCTGTCTGTCTGTCTGTCTGTCTGTCTGTTCTTGAGCATCGCATCGGCGTTCTTCTTGTCTGGCTGTATGCATGTCTGGCTGATGGATGGTGGGTGGTGGGTGGATAATGGGTGGTGGGTGGTGGACGGTGGGATGGATGGCGTGTATAGATGAGCCGGCTCTGCTTTCTTGCTTGCTTGGTCTGCTTCACTTTACTTATCTTTGCGTACCTTTACTTTTACTTTGTGTAACTACTTACATCTCTCGAGTCTTTGTTGGGTCTTTCGTTTTCCTGCTGCTGTCTGTCTGTGTCTGTGTCTGTGTCTGTGTCTGTGTCTGTTGCTGGTCGCTCTCTCTCTCTCTCTCTCTCTCTCTCTCTCTCTCTCTCCCTCTCTCTGTCTCTGTCTCTGTCTCTGCCTCTGCTTCTCTCTTTTTCTCTCTGCCTGTGTGTGCATGTGTGCACACTGCAGAGTGGAATCGAATGGAGTGGAGTAGAGTGCGTGCAGTGTACTAATGAACAGATACGGCGCGATACCAAATGGAAGTTGGAAGGACAGCTGCCTGCCTGCCTGCCTGCCGGCCTGCCTGACTGACTGACCGACTGACTGACCGACTGACTGCTTGTCTTATAATTATGACTGAATGGTGCCTTGAGTATGACTACGATGCTCAGCAACTCATGCTCGTGCTTTGGGGAGATGGTATATATAGATAGATTAGATAGATAGTACTTAATTCTTTATTCTTTTTGCTCTGGTTTGGGATCTCTGGTCTATTGTTGTGTAGCGTGTGATAAGTATAAGGTAGGATAGATAGCATGCGGCAGTGTGGTGCATAGATCGCGAACTGGGCTGAGGTGAGGTGGTGGCATAAGTTGCATCAGTTGCATAGCTGGCATAGCTGGTAAGCAGAAATACGCAATCCACGCTTACTTATACAAGAACGCCGAACAAACAGAAACAATACAACATTACATGTCCCAACGATAAGGAGTAGATACTATTATTGCAGAGCGAAGCTCTGCAATATCTATACGTGAAAGAAAGGTGGGGGGGGGGGGAAGGAAGCCTTTTGGTTGGCCAGAGAGAGGAAAAGCCCTAAGTCCAGTCCCCAGTGCCAGTGGTCTTACATGATATTGGCATTCTGTATTTTTTTGAATGGTTACTTTAAAGTATTATTTGTATATAGATTAAGTAAGTGAGTGTATTATACTTTTAGGTATAGAATACTCGGTATAGGCGGGTTAAACTTGCTATATATGCAGACAGGTTGAATTCGTTATAAGCAGGCGGGTTGACCACGCGCAGAAAGGTTGAATTCGCTATATACAGGCGGGTTGACCACACGCAGAAAGGTTGAGTGCTATACAGCTTTGCTCTGTACGGCTCTAGGCGACCTTGAACTCGAACTGCAACTCAAAACCCCCACTGCCCACACCAATGCCTCATCAACGCCGGCTCAACAGCCCGCCATATCTCTCAACTTGGGACTAACCACCCTCGTCCGATTCGTCGCAAAAGTGAGTCCCTCTTCCCCACCAGCCACCGCCCAGCGATACGTATCCACCAGCTTGACGGCCGGATTTTCCTCCAGAAGATCACCCTCACCATCACCATCACCATCACCATTCCGGCTCTCCTTGAGCGCAGAAACCCACTCCCCCAAGGAAACAACCCTCTTGATCCGCTGGCCATAGAATTCCCGAATAGCGGGGATTAGACTTGGCCAGTGTGTTGGGTGGGGGTTTAGGGCGTGGAAGTAGCCGGCTATGGTTATCTCTTCCTCATTCACTCGCCCATTCTCATGCTTATGCACATGCCCATTCGCATTCGCATCGGTATCTGCGTCTGCATCTGGAGCAGCATCTTGATCAGCAAGACTCACACCCGAAACCTCCAACACCACCCTCGCGACATCCTCAATGGGCGCCCAGCCCAGAGCCCCCAACCTCCCAAGCCCATCAGGCAACAAGCCCAGAAACAGCGAACTGCGAATCAAACTAGGCAACCACTCCTGGGTATTCCAGTATTCCACTGGCCTTTCTCGCCGCGCGGGCCCCCAACCTGTCCGACCCGGATAATCTGGCGCGGAATACCCGAGACTTCGGCTGCAGCGTCGAGGATCAAGCTAGCTGTTAGCTTGGAATGGGCGTAGCCGATCGCCCGCTCGGAGAGAGAGTCGTCTGGAAGGGGCTTTTCAGGGACGGGGACGGAGGGAGTCGGCCAAGCGTGGCTGTCGACTGTGCTGACGCTAGAGACGAATGCGATGGAGACGGTGCGGACGGCGGCGGCGCTGAAGTCAATGAGGTGTCGGATTCCAAGGAGGTGGGGCTCGAAGGAGGGGAGGGAGAGGTTGAAGTTGACGGGCCAGGCATTGTGGATGATTCTGTCGACGGAGTGGGTGAGGATGTGGTGGGTGGACGGGGAGAGGCCGAGGAGGGGAGCGGAGAGGTTGGCGGTTAGGAAGGTGGTGCGGGAGAAGTCGGTGGAGAGGCCGCGGGAGGCGTTGGCGGCGGTTTGGCGCGCCTGCGCGTCCGAGGAACGGTTGAGACAGATGATGTGGTGGATGGAAGGGGAGGAGAGGGCGAGGTCGAGCAGGTAGGAGCCGATGTCGCCGGTGGTGCCGGTTATGAGGATGGTTTGGTTGGTGGTGCGGGGGGAGGGTTTAGTGGGGGATGGGGGCGGGAGGTTGGTGGTGTATTTGGCGATTAGGGAGCGGGATATGGTGAGGGTGGAGGGAGTGGAGGAGGGGGTGTTGGGTTTGGGCTTGGAGGAGGTGAGGTTGTAGACGAAGCCTGCAAGCTGGGTGATTGTCGGGTGAGTGTAGATGACGCGCGGCTCGATGGCCGTCTCGTGGCCGGCTTTCTCGAGACTGACGCGTAGGACCCGGGCGAGCTGGATCACTTGCAAAGAGTCGACGCCTGCAGCGAATAAGTCCTCGTCGATGTTCAGGGTTGGGAGCTGGAGGATGCCCTGCGTCAGGGATCGTATGCTGTCTGTGAAGGCTGGTTTGGAGGTGAGGTCGAGGTCCACTGCCGTGGCAGATCCGTCATGGCTGGTTTCGAAGATCCGTTCGATATCGGCTGCGTAGCGTTTGACGACCATCGCTGGATCGTGCCTTTGCCAGCGCGGGGGAAAGGGCGGGTTGGATCCGATAGGAAGACGTATTCGCGTAGGATGCGGCTGTGGGCGACGGTCTCGACGTTGACTTTCTCGATGATGGGCCAGATTTCGTCGAGGAAGCGCTGCTTGTCGGGCTCGTTCTGGGGCTGCTGGGCCGGCTCGATCAGCAGGGCGGCGTGGAAGTGGCCGGAGCCGACGACCTGCGCGCCGAGGACGCCCGGGTGGCCCATGACGGCGCCTTCGATGGTCGTCGGGTTGAGTTTCTCGCCGGTCGAGAAGACGATGATGTCGTCGGCGCGGCCCACGTAGGTCCAGTGGTTGGCCAGGGTCGGGTGCGGCCGGTAGAGGTCCTTCGTGCTGAACTCGGCCAGCTCGGGGAACGCGTAGAAGCAGCCCTGTAGGCCCGGATGATCCTTGTTCTGGCGGATGAAGACCTGTTCGTACGTGTTCTCGCCAAACGGCCGCCACTCAATGCCCATCATCTCCGTCGGAACGATGAACCACGGCCATAGGGAGGCATCGGGTTGCGCGTAGTAAGGGAAGTAGATATACCTGTCTGTCCGGTTAGCGGTCGTGGACGAGATCTGGAGGCGTAAACGTACTCGGTTGTGGCGATGGCATTAACCCTTTGGATCCCTTGGCTTAGGAGATCGTTTGCCGGGGTGGGAGCAATAGCGCCTACACAAGATACGAGTTAGTCTTATACGGCTTATCCTCCGAGTATGACTGACCTCCTCCGAATCCCACGGCGTGCAGTTTTTTCAGCTCATCCACGGCCTGCTGCGAACGCCACATCTGCTCCAAGATGGTCGGAGGCATGAGCGTCCAGCCCGGGTTCGAGTTCTGCAACCAGTCGACCACGTTGTCGCCGGTGATCGGCACGGAAGGGTCGCGGAAGGCGATGGGGGCGTTGTAGTAGAAGCCACACAGCTTTGAGGTCATGATGCCTGCGGTGTGGAACAGAGGGAAGATGAGGAGGTACCGTGGGTTGGGAAAGCTGGTCCATGTCGGAAACCACGTCCGATTGCCGTCGCGTGGCGGGATCGTCCGATGCAAGTCGTTCAAGGCGAGCATACCCTGCGGGATGACGACTGGCTTGGGCAGACCGGTGCTGCCAGTCGTGTGCAGCACCACATACGGGTCCCATTCGGCTTCCGCGAAGGTCTTGGTGTAAGAGAACGGCGCGACATTTGCCACCCACTCCTCCCACGGGGCAGCCGTCACCCCCTCCATGCCGGATCGCCCATCGACCCACGGCTGAACCGTTGACGCGTATTGCACATCATGGTAGAGCAAGTTGCAATCCGTCTTATCGAACAGGTTCAGCTGTGCCTCGACGGAGTTGCGCGACGAGATGAGAAGCGCCTGGTAGCCGGCCTTGATGGCGCCGACCACAAAGATGGGATACCGCGGATCCTCGAGGCCGATGTAGGCGACGGTGAGAAACGTGCCGAGCTCGGGGTGTCCGGCCTGTTTGACGAGCAGGTGGGCGACATAGTTGACGGCGTTGGCGACTTGGGCCCAGCTCACGGGCTTCCACCCATCGCGAGGGTTGCCGTTGGTGCGCGGTATAGAAAGACACTCGACGTCGGGGGTCACGCGGGCTGTGGCGTCAATGATATGGGGGATCAGGCGTTTCCCGCATTCTCCCCCGTGGAGAGTCGTGGCCGGATCCACGGTCGTTCCAAAGACGTTCATTCTGAGCTATGCAGCTGTCAGACGTTCTGGGGTGGAAGGGCGGCATCATGCACCAGGGGGACTTGACCACATTCAAGGTCGTTGGAGTCGACCCCGACAGCTTCAGCTGCCCGATTCATGCCACGCCATTGTCATCTGCCATACCGTTCAGCTGCGATGGAAAGTTTGAAGGGATCCACCGCGCTGAACACTTGAGTCTTGAACACGTTTCGAAGCCGCTTGGGTATAGATACACAGATACTCCGGCAAGAACAGCCGACGGCCCGGTCCTATGGGAGAGGCCCACGCAAAATCTCCACAGGGCTGAGCTGAACAGCCTTCCGAGATTTCCAGCTTCTCCGATTGCTGTCTCACTTGGGTGCTTGATGAATTCGGGGTAGTATGTGACAGATCCAGGAGGCGTAAGCACCAAGCACCAGGTCTGGAAGACACGGATCTCCTTGATTGCTGGGCCCAAGAGCCATCGATGGCTATCTAGGAAGGATAGCTTCAAACTGCTTTAATGACTGAACAAGCTAACTCTTAGCGTCTTCTAGCAGCCCGACTAGCGAGTGCATAGTGCATTGAGGGGGATGGTCACCAGCGAGTCTATACCCAATACTGGGCTGTTGTAGATCTTTCTTTTGGCTTATTTTTGTTCAAGTCCCAATACTAACAACGGTGCACATATTTCGTCCGACTGGCTGGTGGTTATTGAACAGTCAGGGAGGATGGCGATGACGACGAGGATGGAAGAAAGAAGACGAAACGACAAGTTTGTGCGCCGGACGCCCTGGCAGCCTCAGGCCAGATTACAGTCAGGTGATCCTGATATTTTGATCTCTCGGTTTGGATCCTTCGTTTTGACCCCCGCATCTTAACAACGTCCCCGCCCATCTTGATATCCTGCTTTGTGAATATTGCCATCCTGGAGCGCTTTCACATCTTCGGAACGGCCAAACAGAAACTCATCCTGCAATATCTGCTCCCCAGCATCCCACCCCTTGCGAGACGCGACACCCTCTCGCGTAAAACTTTCTCTTGTCCCAGGTATTCAGGCCATGGTCATGGCATTGTTTCGAATATATTTGTCCGCTTTCTGGGACGCTTAGGTGGCTTTCTGGATGTTCATCACATACTTTACCTCCAGATACTCGTCCGAGGGGGGCAGACCAGGAGCGTGGACTCTCAGATACCAGGCGAGAAGGAGATCGTGATGCGTGACGAAGACCCGCTCCTTCTCGTCGTAGCTTGCACGCTGGACGGAGAGCTCCTCTAGACACTTCGCCTGCCATCGCTCTACGCATTGATACGGGATACAGACGCAATTATCCACCATAATCGATGGCTGAATGTGGATCCTCAGATTCCACCACAAGAACTTGACGGCAATCACCCCCATCGCTGCCCACAACATAGTCTTATCTTGTTCACAGTCTTTGTACGAGACAGGATCAGTAAGGTCGACAAAGGCCTAACATCGTGCTGATCGCGGGCAGTGGCTTCGACTCCGAGGCGGATGCGGACCTGCTGCCTTGCCTCACGGGAACGTGGTCCCAACGCTGGGGTCACGCACCGATGCCCTTTGACGGGGTGTTGCTACCTAGCCGCATCCTCCTGACGGCCAAGGAGGCTTATACCTCCCCGTCGGTGAAGCAGTTGCTGGTGGCGGGCGCGGTGACGCTGACCTGCCAGTCAGAGAAGGGACGGCCCATCTGCGGCCTGGCCACGCGCGCGGCTTTGTTGTGGAAGGAGTTTGACCAGCGCTTCTTTTCCATCCCCGATCCAGCCCTGCGAGAGCACACTCTCCACACGGCCCGCGACGAGATCAAGAGGCGCCTGAACCGGGACTCAGCCCGCCCGTGGTTTGCCGTCGACGCCACCGGCCATAATATCGAGCTGGAGAATCTGACCTACCGCCAGGTGCTGCGTCGCCTGGTGGCGTTGACCTTTGTCGAGCCCCGGGACCGGTGGATCGATCCCTCATATCACCGCCTCGCCTGGGACTGGATTTAGCTGTCCCGCGAGCGATGGGGCGGCAAGGCGCCCATTTTCACTATTCCCATCTTCCACGCCGCGTCCCCAGAAATCTCGACTCTTGACTCCTCCTTCGGCCAGGCGCTGGGCGCAGCGGCCGACAAGCCTCTTCACCCCGAGAACATCCTGCGGCTCTTGCAGTTCTTCCGCCTGCCCAAGCAGAAGCCCGTATCATTGATCCCCCGGCTGGACGAGTACTTTGAGACCTGGTTCAAGAAAGATCCGTTCTGGCAAGCGGAGGACGTGGATGCCGTGATGAATCTGGATGCGCAGCGGACATTCATTCTTCTCGGACCCGTCCTTAATCGGTTCATCCGGGGTCGTGACTGGTAACAGATTTTAAAGCTTTCTCTCTATATAACCAAGCCGTCTCTACAAGCTTAACTTTTTTTAATCTTTTTGATACTACATTTTCAACAACATGAGGTGCTCCTGTAACAATTAACAGATAATAATGACTACAGGCAGGTGAAGGGCTACTTCCTCTTTCTTCTTTCCTCCTTCCACCTTCCACCGCCTGTATTTAACTATCTCAATCAGCATCATCCCGCACAAGACTACAATTACAAATCAGAGCCTTGATATTCTCTCTTCTTTGCCCCGCGTGATAATCCAGAGATACAGATACATCACACGAAAATAAAACCAAGAAAAGACACATCAAGAAGAAACAAAGATGGCAAAAAGAGAGCCAGCAACTACATACACAAAGCCAACTCAGAAGATGAAAATTTATTCAATATTACGCCCACACCCGTTATATCTGTCGGGCCATGTAAAAGAATCTTTTCAACATGCGCGATAATCTCTTCCTGGGACCAGAGAAAGGCAATATCTCCGAGATCGAGACTTGCCAGGCTTCTCAGGTGTAGGAGACAGATGCTGGACCACGACACGTTTCGCGCCCAGGCGTATAGCTTCACCATCACCCCCTGTGTCATGAGGGGCGTGTTTCCCCCAAATAAGATAACTAGCGGGAGACAGATCGGTAGGCATCCACACTCTAGAGACTCCGTGGCGGGGTAGAGTCCGGCGAGATTGATATCCCTATTGATTCCCTCACTGGGAGTGTTACTCGGAGCGGAGGCGTTCGAGGAGTTGGATGTGGACCGGGTTCGGCATTCACCGTCCGCTGCGGGGGAATTTGATATATCGGGTTCTGTATGCGACGGAGTCGGGGAGTGAAACACTGCATACACACAGGAGCAGATGAGCTACTGAGCTGGAGGGGTGGTGATGGGGCGGGGGAAGGAAGCTCACCAATTTCGTTTCTTTTAGTTTCTGCGCTACCACCACCACCCCTACTGCCCCTTAGTTTCTTGAGGGCCCGCTGCACATCGCTGGCTATCAGGGTCTGGGTATGGCGGGATCTTGGTGGCCGTTGATCGATACTATCCTGCAACAAAGCCACCGCATGCTCCAGGCTGCAGTGGGTGCTTAGCTGCGCCAGAACAGAGAGCATGTGCTTGCTCCATGCCTGGGGTCTCAGCACCTCCGGCAAGATTTGCTCCAGGGGTCGTTGCCAACTTCGCTCAATCGTGGACAGGCTCATCAGCTTGGCTCTGTCGGATCGTCTGAAGCGTTTGATGATCGGCTCCACAATTTCTTGGTAGCAGATCAGCTTCCGGTACCGCTCTATGGACTCGTACTTGAAGGACCAGAGATTGTTCTTGCACAGGTGCGTCCAGGCCGCGTCGACGAGCTCGCAGATGCCCTCGTCAAACGCCTTGCTCGCCGTGAAGATCTCGGTGATTACTTCGAGCTGAGCCACCTCGGTCATGTTTCTCAGCGCTTCCTGGAGAATGTATCGTGCGTTGGCGGTGGGGGCCTGCACGCATAAAGATTGAGCAAGATCCATGGTTTTTCTTTTTCTTTGTTCTTTCTATTTTTTTTTTGACTAGAAATAATCAGGCCAGTACACCCACTCTCTGGCCTAATATCTAAAGAAAAAACAAAACCCGAGCCCTGGGCATATCGAAGACAGAGAGGATGAGTAATTCATATAGGCCGAACAACTCACATTGATGTCAGAAAGAATCCTATCCTCCCTGTGTGGAAGACTCAAACCCGGCTGCATGTGGAGAGAAGCATAGACAGAATGTTAGCAGGTCACAACGTCCAGAAAGAAAGATCTAGAACAGGGTAGAGAACCAAGGATTTGGCGACACCCGCTGTGGCTAATCAGGTTGATGTTATGCCGCCAAGCAGGTTGATCTCTGTATCATAGTACTAAATAGGTATGCTCTGGTTGTATCATGTGAATCTATCAGCAGGTCACTCGGAATGAAAAAAAAAAAAAAGATTGACTGATTGATTGATTGAGTTATTGACGCTGCGCGTCGCCGAATATATCCGACGATACTTGGAGACGCCGAACGCCGAAAATGGGCACATTATGCAGTGGCTTCTATGGGACTCGCATACATACCATACCTCACATCATCATCATCACCATCACCATCACCGCAATGCCTCAGCTTCAGGCAAATGATGCAGTGGTTTTTCTTTTTTCTTTTTTTTTTTTTAAGAAAGAAAATAATATACCATAATGCATTGGTAAAATATGCCCAAAAAAAACAATCTAGATTAGTAGGGAACTATGAATATTTCCAAAGCCTCTCTCTTCTCCGAAGAAAAGGATCGATCCGATCCGATCCGATCCTACCCATGGCTGGCAGCCTGGAAATTCCCCGAGCCCTAATTGTCCCGCGGGGTTAGAGTTAGATAATCGTGCGAGAGGCTTATAGTATAGTAATGTCGCGTTTACTCTCATCGCTGTCTTTCCGATTATTTCTCTCATATCAAGTGATGTTTCCTGTCTACCTGGGTGGCGCAAAAATGCGAGAGTCTTGCTTTGCTCTCTGATAGTTAAGTGCTGATGAAGTAAAGGGGAAGCAAGGGGGAAAGGGGGGCGGATAGTCATCTAGGAGATACACATTTATAGGAAGAAGAGGATAGGACAGAAATGGGAGTCTGCATTTTGGATAGAGTAGGGTGGGTGATAAGATGAGATGGCGCAAATGATGTCATGTGTCACATATGCTCCTTACTATGTGATGTAGAAAGACGCACAAACCGCCCAGTAACTCCCTGATGTCTATGGTTTAATTCCAGTTATCACTCTTTCTCGAGAAATTCGAAAACGGATTGGCTAGCTATCTCAAAATGTCTAGATTTCTCGTCAGATGAAATTCGCAGAATCCGGGAGTCACAACGTGGAAGGGAACGAACGATGTCAAATCAATGGTATTAGGGATTTATTTGACCAGGAGATCGTCGAGACACCTGTTTAGTGCAGTGGTTCTATTTCTGACAGATAGAATGAACGCCTTGCAACTGTGGTCGATTTGGAGGCTCAGAGCTATAGAAGGGCTCTATATAGCCAATAAACAAGCAGTAACCAGACTTGTTTAGAGATGTGGAGGTAATAGACCAGCATCAAGTAGGTTGGTTTGTTCGATGGTTGGGTAGTTGTAAGAGAAAGGAAACAACACAACCCCAAAGAGTAGTTATGCAATTCTCGCTATGCATGCATAACCCTGCTGATTCATCGTACAGGTGGCATGAATAACTACTTGTGGGGCAATGATCAATATTCCTTCATCCAACATCCCACCTCTACTTCTTTCGAAGGGCATTATTTTCCGACTCTGGCTGACTTGTTCTGACAGCAGAAGCGGTCTCTACACAATACATATTCCCAACGTGGCTGTGCACGGAACTGCGAGAATATTAGGTGGATAGCAATATAAGCACTACCTAAGGACTTATGCCAAAGAAACCCCACAATCCATCAATCACCCTTGTGCTGACTGCTGAAGAAGCTGACATTGCTGGCGTAACTCTGCTCCAAGTCCTCTATGGATTATCTATGGATCATTATCTAGACCGTGTACTCCGTACCATGCATGTACTGTGTATATAGTACTGGGTAGATAGAGGTGTTGACAACCACCATCGCCACAATTCCAAATAGCCAAACAACCACCAACGAGACAACACCCCGGACACCGACGGAGATCAGCGTAAGCGAAGGTAAATAAGCTCGCTAGTCTCTAACCAAGCACTTCACTAGAATCTATCTATATAGATAGGCCACTCGGTACGGAATATTTACTCCGAGCAGAATGCTCCATCCATCTAATATGGCTATCTAATATCCCCCCCCCCCACCCCTCATATGATCGATCCTTCCTTCAGCCTCTGATGCCATCTTACGCACTTACCCACTCACTTATCCACCCAATATCTATCTCCAACCTACCGTAAAAGTAACTCGCAGGCTATCCACGGGTATGTAGAAACTGGAAACGGCCTAGAGCTTCCTCCGCAATATGGCGCAATCCCGCAGGATCTAGCCGCAGGGGGATAACTCCATCGGGAGAGATACATTGGCACTTGTCAATTCCTGCCCTCCTTCTACCCCACTGAGGAATTGTAGAGAGATATGTGGGCCAATGGGTTGGGTTAGGCGTATCGTTTTCTGCTGCTGGAGCGGGTTGTTTCAGGCGGATGGATGAACGGTTAGATAGGCCCGGATCTTGGCTACCTACCTACCTATCTATCTGGAATCTCGGTACCGACATCCTAGTTTCCTGGTTAGGTAAAGATGGATATCGAGGGAGGTGGTTGTCACGTAGGAACCTACCGTCTTATGTCATTGCTCCGGTCAAGTATAAAATAGCTGGACAGATCCCTCCATCCAGGTACCCTTGTCTTCACCATCTGCATCTTCATCTCTACCACTCACTTCCTCAACTCTTAATTGAGCCAGTCCAGTTTCTCTCCAGCCATCATGAAGCTCACCGCCCTCTTCTCCGGCGCCATCGTCGCCATCCTCTGCAACTCCGCCGTCGCCATCCCGGCTGCTGCCCCCAACGGCCTTGCCGCCCGTGAAGACGACATGTACTGCGACGGCTGCGGAAACATCAAGCGCGAGCCCGAGCCCGTCGTCGAGATCAAGCGTGAAGATGACATGTACTGCGACGGCTGCGGAAACATCAAGCGCGAGCCCGAGCCCGTCGTCGAGATCAAGCGTGAGGAGGACACCGACTGCGGTGCGGCTTGCTAAGGTATATACTATACTCTTGTGGTGCCACTCTGTTTAGCTAGGATTGAGATACTGATCAATTACAGCAGTCATCAACATTCGGATAAAGCGGATATGTGCTGATGAAATGAAAGAGGTGGAGGGATTGGAATCTTTCTTTGTACATGGTTGTCATCTGTCTTGACTTATTCCAATAAAGCTGATGTGGATGTTGTTCACCTATTGCTGTGTGAATTGTCAGATAGAGCCTTTTGGTTAACTAAAGCGGCTCCGACCACCCATGTAGATCATGATGGTGGTGCATATTCTGACATAAGGAGGCCCAATGCCAGAAGTGTTCATTTTCGCCCCTATCCGAGACCAATAGTTCTTCTGCATGGTTGCAGCCGCACCGGTCCTAATTCCGGGGGATCAGTGGCCAGGCGTGCAATCTCCTAGCAGCCGTGATTGAATGAAACATGCACGCCGCTAGGATATTATCTGATTGGTTCTGACAAAAAAGAATGGCCCCATACTTACTCACGCAGGATTGTGCTACTTTTGGCCCCCAACCCATGATAAGGCTGTAATTTGAAATCAACTCCGAGGAAAGCCGAAGTAAATGGGCATGACCATCACACGTAATGAGCTCTAGGAAGATTGGAATAGTTAGTTGTTGCCTTGAGAAGGAATCGATATGACTGATGTTGAGGGAGTGGCAAATACCAACCTCTCCTGACTTGTTCTTCATTGCAGCCAACCACTCCCCGACAATCAATACAGTCCCCGAGATAAGAGATTCCACGTCATACATCTCGGCTAGAATTTAACTAACGTCATGGTACGGAGTACAGAGGCCTAAAGTGTTCTCACCCTCTGTCACTCCTTCGGTGCCTTGACATATCGAGATTGATTCCCCTCGGCCAGTTCGCGGAGCCGTGTCCGCATGTGCGTTCCTATCAAACAGAAAGCAGGACCTTCTTAGCTCGAATGTTGTTGAAATACCTTTTTAGCCTGGGGATTATCCTTTCGTTTTCTGAAAATTCCCTTCTTCAAGGGTCTTTCAAACCACGCGGCTCACCTCCAGTCGCACTTTGCTATTGGAGACGGCGGTTCGGAGAAGCACATTGTGGCAGTTGCTCACGAGATATTTCACGACCTCAATAAAGACCTAAGTAATTCCTTCGCAGTGTGTGGACTGCTTCCGGAAGATCCGTCCCTCCACATCAGAGTGAACGGTGCCTGGAAGACTGCGGCTCTCGCTGATCCTGGCTTCCTTGTAAATCTCAAAAACGAGATTGATAAGACATTTTCGCTGACAATCATGTTATAGAAACCTGATCAAGCATATCTTGCACCAGGTAGCGAAGCATGATCTTCGGGTTGGGATGGAACATCGACTTGCCTCTGCCATTTTCTGTATCCCCTGACAGAGCTGGATGATGAGATATTGCTTCTCTTTGTGACTATCCCGGGCCTCGCCCATTTTTCTCAGTTCGGGTTCACACTCCTGAGGGTTTGACGAATCTCTGTGATGATATGGGAGATGTCTGGCTGAAGCTGGGCTCGTCGCTCCTTATCAACGTAGTTTTATAGTGATTGGATGCGAGCTCTGCCTTGCGCCACTCGTTCATTTCATTCCCGTCGCTCTTCGTGTCGGTGATATGGGTCTGTGTATATCCTGATCGGGGACAGTCAACAAGTAAGTCATTCTGCAAGAGTCTGGTCATCTAGAAGAGTAGTAAGCACCATGAAACAAGATATCAAATCCGGGTTAATCTGACTGGGGGCCTTCTTATATCAGTAGCCCTGTAGAAGACCACCAAGCAGTTAGTTAAACATACCCCCCATGATCAGAATCCTCACACTTCATAAACACTCCAATATATCATCTCTCCAACCCGGGTATATCTTCAGGTTCCACGCCACCGCCGCATTTGTCTGCGAATCCGCTCCACCCTCCGACCCACGAGCCAGCCCATTCGACGCATCCTGCCTCGTCCCCTTCTGTCCTTTCCATATCAGACCTGGTAAATCCACGACCCTTCAGCCCAGGCCTCCCAACCCACAGCGTCGCATCTCTCAAGCCCAACATTGTCCCAGGTTTCTGTTCACCGATATGCGCTCTGTGCCCTGGACACCCAAATTGACCACATCAGCCTCAGCTTCACCTCATCTCTCATCTTAAAAAAAAATAACATAAAATAAAAAAATAAAACATACGATAAAACACGAGATCTCGCAAATAACCTCCTCCATAATCCGCACACTCAACCCCTGCCTCTCAACGACAGAATGCTTTACGCGCATCCCTATCGCCTCATCATTCTCGGATATGCGTTTCGGCACATAGTTATCTTGACAGCGAGGGAGCTCTTTCGCAGTCGAAATCCGTCGAAAGGGGATCTGAATGGAGCAATGCGTGCACAAGTGGTCTTCACGTGAAAGAGATCTCTGTTGTTTTGCAGGACGGAGCTTTGTCGGATTTTATTTGTGTTGTGTTGGATTGGCGATTGGATGGATGGAATGAGCTGGAGGGGAAGAGAGGAAGGGAGGGGGGAGATTGGTTCGCTCGCCTCAGGCCGATTCACCGTGCTACTCGGTCCCAGCGCCTGCAGCTTGTCTATCAGGCGAGCTGTTTGGTGCTTTCCAGCGTCACGCTGGGGAACATAAGTGATGGGGGGGGGGGGGGGGTTTCCATAATACATGGTAGCTCCCAACCTCGCCGCAGTCATGGTGAATTCAATATCTCACGAACTAAAATGCCATCTACAAGATTATTATTTCCATTCACTCGGGTTATTCAATCGGCATCAGCACAGCTCATATCGTTAACACTGTCTGTACTTAATACGTCTACACTCTAATCCAGCCGATTTATTTCCTAAATCATAAAAAAAATAGCAGTAGACACCATTTTGGGCAGGCCAGCCAGTAAGCGCATATCTAGCGAGACAAGAGAGATTCAACAAGTAAGCATCCTAAATCATTTTAACAAACATCCCATAAGTGAGTAACATCACACCCGCAACCCGCAACCCGCAACCCGCTCACAGCACAGGGCATCTACTATATCTGTATTCATCTATCCGCCTTCCAACCTCCTAGATCCTCCTCATATCCCATCCTATCCCAAGCATACATACACATCTAACAAAACCCACCAGATCCAACTCCATACAGATAAACCTATACCCTCCATCCAACCTTATTCCCATCCCCAATCCAATCCCAATAATAAGCCAAACCAAGCCCAACCCACCCCATAACTACTTACGATACATACGATTCGCAAGCGGCCCAAAAACGATCTAGCCCCAACCACCAACAACAATTCATCAACAACAACAATAATAATAATAGTTAATCACAATCATGATAAGCGGGGCCAAACCCTTCATTTATCAAAAGATCACATCCCACACCCAAAATCTAGATCACATCACCACCTTCTAAACTCAAGAAACACTAGTCCAGTACAAAACGGACCCCAACAAGAATACATAATCTACTACCACAATCTACAGTTCCACTCCGTACAGACTACCTAGATACTAGATAGATAGGTAGGTAGATACAGGGCCCCGGACCCGGATTCGGACCCAGACCGGGCAAGACGCCGATCGGAGGGGGGGAGGGAGAATGGGACATCAGACTCGAGGGGAAAGATGCTCCACTCAAGCGGCAAAGGCCGCGGCGTCGGGACCAAGAATTGGGTACGAGTTGAGTTGCGGAAAGGGGGCAGCCATCCGCCATCGCAGTCTCGGAATTTCAGAATTTCAGAAAGGGGGCAGAGAGAACGGAGGGGAGGCCCGATTGGGAAGGAAATACGAACTACAGTCGATAGATGCGATCGGAGGTGTCTATTATGGATAATCATTGTCATTGTTATTGTTACGGTTATTATTATTATCAATGTGATAGATGGTCAAGTTAAATAGGATTTGTTGCAGTGGGGTAGATAGAAATATAGATGGATGAATGGATAGATGGATAGATGGGTCTAGACTTGTACGAGTAGTATTGCATACCAACTATGTAGTAAGTTTATTCAGAGAAATTAAGCCATATGAAGATGGCAGGCAGGCAGGTCACCAGCACCAAAACAACAGAAATGCCACGCTGATTTATGAGCTTTTCCAGTCCGCATCCCAACACCAAACACCGCTGATATGATAAAGACGGCCAGCCAGGACTGGCCCGATGGATTGAGGTAGAAGGAGGAAAAAAGAGCCCGGTCAAGGGGCCTAGGGTATCTCAAACAATGAAACAGGTCGGTTCTTGCGAGCTCACAAAACTCCGCCCGGCAGGTTGATCTGCGCTTGTCGTCCCTCGAACCCAGCGCTGTTCGGCGCAGACCCTCCGCCGCCGCCACCGCCGGAGTACATGGCGCCTTCGATCGGGTGGACGTGCTTCCGCAGCATGAACATCGGCTTGCGTCCCTCGTTCTGCAGGTTCTTGAAGAGGAGCAGCGGTCGCTCCTCCAGACCGAGGCACCTTTCCTGGTCCCCGTACACGATGTAGAGGGCGTATTGTTTCCAGTCCGCGTTGATGTTGTACTTCTTCAGTGCCGCCGGAAGGACCTTATAGCACGGGTCGTCCTGCGACACGCGGAAGGATTTGAAGATCTCAACACTGGGTGGATCCCCGCCCGCCCGGGAGTCCGACCGGGTGGGGATGTCGGGGCGCGTGGCCTGTGTCGGCGTAGGATTCAGGCGATCGGGTCGAGCGGTTGCTGGCGCCGAGTCGTCGTGGTGGCTGTAAGAGGCGTGGTTGATGCTGCTGGAGCTCGGCTGTGTGTATGCACGGGAGGCCAGCGTTTGGGGTGTGTAGTGGTTGCCGGGTGATGTAGGAGACGGGATCCCGGGTGACAGTTGCGACTTTCCATTGAGCATGGTCATGTGGGAGGAATTGGCCGCGGACGGATCGAGTCCGTCGCTGTACATTCGACTTTCGTGGATGGAGGGGGGGATGTGGGTGGGAGAGTTGGTCTTGGGAGTTATGCCGCCCGTGTGGCCCCTCTTGGAAAAGGTCCGCGACAGGATCGAGCCAGAGCGATCCAGGAGGGTGATGCCCGACGACGGGGAGGTGAGTGTTTGGCTGTCGTGAAATGTGTCCGACCCGGACGTCGGCGCGGCGGACGGCGGGGGAAGCGGTTGCGATCTGTTCTTCGCCATCTTGAACACGGGAAGAAGCTCCTCGCGCAGTCGACGGTAATCCTCCGCAATACGCCGCATCTCCGACTCCATCGTGACAATGCGCTCATCGCGTAGCCGGATAGACTGGATCAACCGGGCAACATCGTCCTGGGTCGCACCTTCGTTCATGCTCTGGTCCGCGGCTGTGGATGATTAGCTGGAGTTGTCAGACGGACAGCGATGGAACGTACAAAGTGGGATGTAGTGGTCGGCGTCGACTGGAATATCTTGCTTGACCTTGATTTCGTACACGCTCTTCAAGATGGTCAACCGATGCCCAACACTGACAATGCCCATCTCCTTCAGTTCATCGTGCTTCAGAGCGATGAGCGCCTCGCCAACGATTTCGTTTTCTAGCCACGCGAACCAGTCAGCACCCTGATTGACGCCTCGGTAGGACAAGACTTACCTCGAAACGCTCCGCAGTACTGACGGAAACCCAGGGCGGCAACGAAGTTGGCACACTCCTCCGCAGTCCATTCTGTGATGATTGTTCTGGGCGATCGGGGATTCTCGTCGGCGTTTGCCAGGGTGGTTGGGGTGTGTTCTGCCGACGGGAATTCGGACTCGGAAGGGGAGGCCTCGGAATCGGTGGCCAGATGAGGTGAGGTGATGACGCTGCGCTCATACTCGTCGTCGGCATCCGAGTCGGCGTGGTAGGAGGTATGGAGGGACATGGTGATGGTTCAGGACCGGCAGCGACGCCCGAGACGAAGAGGGGGCTGGGGTAGACGTCGGACCGGTTGGGGGAAGACTCAGCGAAGCGCCAGCCTTGGACCAGGATGAGTCGCTAATATAGGTGACAGCGGGGCGGCCACGCAGAGCGCCCAGGTATTATGCACGGACGAAGTCGAAGAGAGGCAGTGGACGAGACAGAGTCGAGTAGACGTAGCACATGAACGGGACGGTAAGGCGGCTTGGGTCCAGGGACTCGGACCGGTGGAGATGAGATGGGTCGAGGGAGGTGGGCGGGAACACGATGCGGTAGATTAGCAGGCGGGCTAGGCTAGATCGAAGACTCGGGGCTCAGGGGAGCGAGGGGAGGCGAGGGGAGAGCAGAGAAGCATGGAAGCATGGAGGGAGGACGAAATTGAGAGGAGCGAGGAGTTCCTGAGGCCAACAAGGCTAGTGCTGGTGTCGGCTGTAGGCAATCCTAATGGGCATGCAGCCAGAGCGGGGAAGCTGTGCTTGAACTTCGGGGGTAGCAAACGGGAGTGAAGGGGGGAGGGAGGGGGGAGGGGAGAGGGGAGAGAGGGGGGGGGGGGGGGGAGGGTGGACAGGGCGAGACTGGAGGATGCCACGAGGAAACCGTTTAAAATAAAGTATAATGAGGAGAAGAGAAGATGGAGAATGGGGGGGGGGGGGTGTCAGTGAGACAACGATAGAAGCGAGAGTTGAGGGAGGGAGCGAGCGAGGAGACAAACAGCAACACAGCAGCAGCAGCCGAACGAACGAACCGCCGAACGGGAAGGCAAAAGAGGCGCTTCTAAAGTTGGATCGCCGCACGTGACGCCGGTCTGGACTCGCTGCCTGCCCTCTTTATACGGACTCCCTCTATCCACGGTATACAGTAATAATGGTGTATCTATCTACTTCTACGCCCAGTTGGTGGAAGGTTACCACATACTCCGTACATACATACAGGTGCAATCATCCCGGCGCGTCTCTCTCTCTCCTGTTTTCCTGGCGCCGTCGGTTTCCCCCCCCCCCCGACACCTACGTACGGCTAATGGATCGCCCATCCTTGCATCCTCCCAGCCAGCAGTGAGTACTAGTAGTAGTGGACAGGACCCGGGCAAATCGCGCATACATCCAACAACAACATGAAAGCAAGAAAATGGAAATAAATTAAAGGAGACCCATCCCAACTCCAGAAAGTACAAAACCGGGGGTGGGAAAAAAAGCCACAAAACCCACGGTTGGATACTTATTGCTCTGTCATCCAGACTAACGAGACACCATGCCCGCGACCAGAAGGAACTATTATCACACAAATGACACTGGTTCGATCAGTGTTCATGCAAATAAGAACAGCGCCAGGCATGCTCAACGGTCAATGGCTGGAGGAGGGGGGGAGGGGGCACACGGCCATCCCACTATTATTCAGGACAGCGCTGTCAGAATCCAATAGTGCCGGAGCCTGGACGGTTTGGGTCTGGTCCTGGGCCCCGAATCCTCCGCTGCCATCGTGCCATTTGCTCCCCGTCTCGATAGTCGATCGAGGGGACGCCTTCGTTGACTCGCGCGCGCTGGTCCTTGCCCAATAATGCCAATACCATATTTGCCGCTGCAAGGACCGTCCTTGCTCCAGAAAATTCTTCCTCTCCTTTTTTTTTTTTTTTCAAAAATTTAGGTTCTAATTTTTCTCTAGCCTTCCGCCGCGGCGCCTATTGGTATTGGACTCTCGCTGGCCGTTCTATAATTAACTCTCGGATACCATCACCGATGGCTTTATCTCAGTGGTCGTGGAACTTTATCTCCCCTCGATATCACGAGACTCGATAGTGATAGATAGATACCTAGATCGATAGTAGATACTAGGCCTGGTGGATGCGCATTACGTGTGATCGAGGACGAGCGTCCTGTACGCCCCAGTAGTTAATGGTTAATCAATAACACCCTTGACTAGTCAGTCTGGAGTGACGTATATACTCCTAATTTCCACCGGGCTGAGGGAAGGAGATCCACGATGTCAACGGCCGAGTTGGAGATTTCAGCACCGAGTTTTCCCCATTGCACCATATACCACCATCCTGGATCGTCGCGAGTAGTTACTCCGTGCGGTAGACCTGTCGATGATCTGAAGCTGTAGCTACCGCGCCGTTGGACATTTCAATCTAAGAAGCTTTTCCCGGACAAAGCAGGGTTGACCCGTGACACGGACAGACTTGTAGTATCTATCTAGCACTCCCCGCCTCAACTTACCAGCTTGGATCAATACATCTAACCCTCACATTCCCCCATACTGTACGGAGTACGGAGTACTCAAAAAGCGCATCTTATCAAAGCACCGGCCCATCCATCCCTTGCAACTGCACGACCACCCAGCCATCTGCATCTGCATCTGTATCTGTATCCCTCGAGTCTGGTCGGGCTGTCACACACCCATCCCTGGCACGCATGAGCGCCCTTACACGAACATGTGGCTGAGCGGCGTGCCAGCCTTCCGCGCCAACGAGATACTATCCCGTCCTATCCTGTCTGCTGCTGGCTGCTCCTGCGCATCCACTGACCGACATACAGATCTCCGGATATAGCACAGCTCCTTGATAACGGCGAATTAGTGGTCGGGTAGACTAGTGTTCGTTCCCACTTGAGCGCTTGCTTTCTGCCGGATTAAGATGGGTGTGGGTACTAGGTAGATAGATAGGTGTGTTGGATGGTTGGATCTAAGGGATAAATTTAGTAGAGGTGTGATGGTTTTTTTTTTTTTTTTTTTTTTTTTTTTTTTTTTTTTTTTTTTTTTTTCGTGTCTACTGTAGGGTGATTCCGACGAGGTTGTTGGATGTTTCGGTTGTTGGGTCTGGTTGAAATGAAGGTTGCTTGCTTGTTTGATTTGTTTGGATGGCAGGGAAGGGAACGAACGCATGTGGAAAAAGCACGTGGCTGGCAGGATATAATCTCTGGGTTTACAGTAGCTCACATCAACTGCTCTTATGGCTCAGTTGGTAGAGCGCATGACTAGTAATCATGAGGTCCGCGGTTCGAATCCGCGTGAGAGCATTTCCTTTTTGTTTTTGTTCGAGTCCTTATATCTATCTATCTACCTATACCTATCTTTTGATGTGGCGAGCTATACTAGAGATCCCTGCTGTCCTGTGTGCTGTGCTACTCTTTTTGTCCAATCAAGAAACACGGTTTGTTTCCGACGGAAAGCATCATCATGATGATGTACTGCGTACCTGAGGGAATTACCTTGTTCAGCAGAGCACGGCACGCTACTCACTTCTTTTATCCGCGTCCGCTATCTACTCCGTACTACGTGCGCATATTTCGGAATCTACACACCGAGTACAATCAATATCAACTACCTGGATCGCTAGGATCTCTCTCCCTTTTGTTTACTTCCAAGCCAATAGGCAGAAATAAGCGCGTGTCGTTGAGTGGGACTGACGTACATACATGATACATTGTCACAGCTCTTGGCAATGCTCCTTTGTTTCTTCCTCTTGTGGTTTTTGGACGCTGATCATTGTTACGGCGCCTTGAGGTTCCACTGTCATCATAATTTGCCTCGTAGCTTGAAATGAGTTGTTGTCTGATGGTTTGGTGGCTAGAGTCGCTCTTTTGCCTTGATTTGTTGAATATTGCTCCAACCATACAGTGTGGTAGCAGGAAATATATACCAACCAGGCCTGTAAACTCCTAGGGCAACGAGACGAGAAAGCCCTACAATACTTATAGAATCCACGACCCAGGATAATCGGAAAATGGATCACCAGTTACTCTCAGACTGCATAATTATATCCAGATCAAACAGACCCAATTGGTCAGCCAACCCAACCGCGAAGACATGCATGGGTGCCTTATCCGGGCAACACAGAGATACCTTAGTAACAGTCTTGCAGGATCATAACGCACTAATTACGCAGCCAATTCCATACCAGCTCGCATGGCTCAGTTGGTAGAGCGCATGACTAGTAATCATGAGGTCCTCGGTTCGAATCCGAGTGTGAGCATCAACTTTTTACCATTTGCTGTATGCCCTTAGTCACTGAATATAAATCCAACCTCTCAAAATATTGACCAATCAGCTCGCATGGCTCAGTTGGTAGAGCGCATGACTAGTAATCATGAGGTCCGCGGTTCGAATCCGCGTGTGAGCATGAAGTTGATTTTTGCTCCTTGAATAGCTATATATCTATTTCCCTATACCTAGAGAGGAAAGACCTACCACCTGCGTTGGTTGGACTGCAATGATTGGCCCAATCCGCCTGCCTCTCTTGGCGCATCACCCAAGGTGTCACGGTAACTGTAACAAACAGCCCTGTGGCATGGCATTGGCATGGCATGGATGGCAGCGCTATTTTATTTTTTAAAAACCAGGACACGTACACTATCCTATGCCTTCCCTCACCCCAGCACCCACAATTTCTGTAAGACATGAACATTCTCTCCATGTATACAGCCCGACCGAAATGCAGCCAAGTCAATCATTCTGCACTGCAGCGCTGCAGTGGAGCCATACACAGCTACTGGTGTGGTGCATTGTATTGTATGTATGTAACCCACTCCGGCGCAATGATTGCCTCTTGGTCCATTCGAAGCGCCAGCTGCGTGCTATTAATATCAGGTGCCTGGCGCGGCGCTTCTGGACGAGCCCTGGTCAGAATATCCGGCGTGTGCCGACCGTCGAGATGGGCTAATAGGAGTCAGTGAGTGGAGTGGTTTGATTGCGCGTGGATGGGAGGTATAGTGTAGGCGCATTCATGATACCCTCCTTCTTATACCCACCCACCCATCTTTGGTATATAGGGTTGATGCTATACACCCAAACATTACTATAATATTATAGGCTCTATGTGTCCACTGCCTCAATATCAGATAATTAGACCCCGAATAATCCACCTACCTATAATCATGCTATTAACGGTGTTATTAGATCCACAGTCTACTCCGTACATACATCCCTGAATGAAGGATGCGACCACCACCCATTCAATATTATTTATTATCCAGCCTAATCAACACCAATTCAATTCTTAATGGATACAAAATCAATTAAGTAATCCAGTCCAATTGAATTACAAGTTCTATCCCCTCCCCTTAACCCCCCCCCCCCCATCCAACCGCACCGGTCCTTATCGGCGGTTCCTGCGCAGACTCCGTCCGCCCAGACCAGCCTCTCTCCTCTCTCTTCTCTTCCACTTCCCCAGACTCCGACCCAGACTAACCAAACCAAACCAACCAACATTTTCGCCCCAACCAGACCAGCTCTCCCCTCCTCCCTCCCTCACCCTGCCAGCACCCCGAATCTATCACCAGACCCCACACCCCAGACTCCGACCAGGTAAGTCCACCGCTCACTCGAACCCTCGCGCAAGCAAGCGAGAAGCTAACCGCCGCGATCGATCGCATCCAGCCAAGCCAGTCAGTCTGTCGACACACCACACCACATCACTGCCCACCTACCACGGGGATTACCAGGCCCTGCAGGGTCCAGACGAAGCGTCGCTCGCGTACCCGATATACAGAGTCGGACTCGGACCCAGACTCAGTCAGACTCGGACTCGGAGGCGGATATTGATATCATACGCGTACTGCATACATTACCTGCGACTTTGCGCGGGGGGCAGAAGCAGAAGTAGGAGCGCGACAGACGACGGACGACGGACGACAAAGGAGTTTATCGCTTTCGCATAGGTGCCTCCTACCTACCTACCTACACCTACCCATCTACCCATTGCGTATAATCCGCGACATACGTAGTGTCTACCTACGTACCTCCAACCTCCAACCTCCAACCTACAACCCCGACCGACCATACAATCCCCCCTACAACCCACACTTCCCACCCTACGCACAGCATACACACAGCGTACACCATCCGACCACGCAACCACGCAACCAAACCACCACCCCAAAATGCCCTCGTCCCCCAAACCCCCCAGCACAACGCACCCCACCACCACCACCAACACCAACACCACCACCACGACCCCCACGCCCACCCCGCTGGAATCCGACCTCCTCACCCACCTAACCGCGACCCCTGCCCTGGACGACCTACACACAACTCTCCTCTCAAGCCTACAACGGCTCGGCTGGACAGAAAAGATCCGACGTCTCGCGCAAGAGCTCCTTCGCGGGGGACGATGCGAGCGGTTCGAGGACGTGTTCGATGCGGTGGTTGCGTCGGCGGAGGGGAGGGGACATCCGTTTCTTACTTCTTCGAATGGCCATGCCAATACTAGCACCGACGCCAACAATCATAATAATGATAACGATCATGATCGTGATCATGATAATGGTGGGGAGGATGGGGATGGGAATGGGAGTGGGAGTGGGGATAATACAGCAGCGGGTATTGGGGCCGGGGATGAGGACGTACGCATCCCGCAGGTGGTGGTGGAACAAGGAGTGCGGGCGATCAAGGAGGTGTTGAGGGAGGTGGTTGTTCTGGAGGTGGAGGATGAGGGGGATATTTTGGCGGAGGAGGGACATGGGAATCATACTGGAGGGAAGGAGGAGGGGGGTGGTGGTGGTGGTGGTGAGAAGGATAAAGATAAAGATAGAGAAAAGGACAAGAAGGAGGAGAAGGAGAAGGAGAAAGGGACTGGGAAGTCGGGGAGCACGGCCAGTCCCGGGGTGAAGAAGAAGGTGAAGGCGAAGGGGAAGTAGGTGGTGCTCTCTCTCTCTCTTCTCCCTTCTCTCTTTCTGTGCGTTGGAGGGGAGGAAGGGAGGGAGGGGGTTTGCTTATGGCATGGCGTGGCGTTGAGGTATCGTGTCAGATTGGAGTTTGGTGTGCCTTTTTTTTTTTTATAATATCTTCTCTACCTTGATACCAGCTATGGGGGGTTTGTATAACAGTTATAACAGTAAGTAATGCACGACAGTTAATGTCTGGTATGATCTTTGCACAATAGTTAGTATGTACGTATGCACGTATGCACGTCTAATGGCTGCTATACTCGGGTCAGAGTTTACTGTCTACAAGTACACCATTCTGAACTACTACAAGTGCAACATTCTTAACTATTATGGCATTGTATGCAATCTCATCAAAAGAAATAAACCAAGGCGGATCCGAGCCATCTCCCGCGTAAACCCGCTGCTTCTAGCTCATAGATAACTGAAAACGTAAGACCTAGTCGTAGAGGCTGTCGTCATTGCCGGCCTCGCCGAACGTGTTGTTGTCCGTGACCTCGCCCGCCGACGGGAACCGGAAGAAGCTGCTGCCGCCCGAGTTCTTCAGGCTCTGCGCAAACGCCTCGTACCGGCGGATCTCCACGTCGCTGACTGACCGTCTGGCCGACTTCATCGCCTCCTCGAAGTGCGCCCGAGTCAGCTCCGGCACCGGGTCCTCCTCGTCGACCTCCTCGTCGTCCATCTTGACATCCTCGCCCTGTGCCTCGCGCGCCTTCGTGCGCTCAATGTCCGCGCTGATGGACTGCTTGATCGCGAGCTTGACCGCGCGCTGGGTGACAAAGCCCAGATCGGCACCGGAGAACCCGTGGGTCTTGCTGGCGATGAAGGGGATGTCGACGTCGGACGCCACGGGCGTCTTGCGCAGCTGCGCCTTGAGGATACCCTCACGGGACGCCTGGTCGGGCAGGGGAACGTAGACCAGGGTGTCGAGACGGCCGGGACGGACCAGGGCGGCATCGAGCTGCTCGGGTCTGTTGGTCGCACCGATGACGAAGACGTTCTTCTTGGAGGTCATACCGTCCATTTCTAAATTGATTAGCCACTGCCACAGGAAACACCGCGAGAAAAAAACTTACCGGTCAGGAGCTGGTTGACAACACGGTCAGAAGCACCGCCAGCATCGCCGACAGAGCCGCCACGGGACTTGGCGATCGAATCCAGCTCATCCAGGAACACAACGCAAGGGGCCGCGGCACGGGCCTTGTCGAAGATATCACGGATGTTGCTCTCGGACTCACCGAACCACATGCTCAGCAGCTCAGGTCCCTTGACCGAAATGAAGTTGGCCGCACACTCGTTGGCCACAGCCTTCGCAAGCATCGTCTTACCAGTACCAGGAGGACCGTAGAACAGAACACCACGGGAGGGAGAGAGACCAAACTTCTGGAACTTCTCGGGGTGGTCGACAGGGTACTGCACACTCTCGATGAGCTCGCGCTTGACCTCCTCCAGACCACCAATGTCCTCCCAGCGGACGTTGGGCACCTCGACGACGGCAACCTCGCGCAGGGCGGAGGGGTTGGACACGCCCAGGGCGTAGCGGAAGTTTTCCATGGTCACACCCAGGGAGTCTAGGACCTCCGCGTCGATGGTGTCCTCGTCGAGATCGATCAGGTCCATCTTCTCACGGATCTGCTGCATGGC
Organism: Aspergillus heteromorphus CBS 117.55; assembly: GCF_003184545.1. Classification (NCBI taxonomy): domain Eukaryota; kingdom Fungi; phylum Ascomycota; class Eurotiomycetes; order Eurotiales; family Aspergillaceae; genus Aspergillus; species Aspergillus heteromorphus. Next base: position 256,736 of record NW_020290439.1, read on the forward strand.
AGCCTCCGAGCAGAGAGACGCCAGATCGGAACCGACGTAACCGTGGGTCTCGGCGGCAATGGTCTCCAGGTCGACGTCCTCGCCCAGCTTCATGTTCTTGGTGTGGATGGACAGGATCTCCAGACGGCCGGTGGGGTCGGGGATACCGATGTCGACCTCACGATCGAAACGGCCGAAACGGCGGAGGGCAGGGTCGATCGAGTTGGGACGGTTGGTGGCGGCCATGACGACGACGTTGGAGCGGGCCTTCATGCCGTCCATCAGGGTCAGGAGCTGAGACACGACACGGCGCTCGACCTCTCCGTTGGTCTTCTCACGCTTGGGGGCGATGGAGTCGATCTCGTCGATGAAGATAATGGCGGGAGAGTTCTTCTCGGCTTCCTCGAAGGCCTTGCGGAGGTTGGACTCGGACTCACCGGCCATCTTGGACATGATCTCGGGACCGTTGATCAGGAAGAAGAAGGCGCCGGTCTCGTTGGCCACGGCACGAGCCATCAGGGTCTTACCGGTACCGGGGGGGCCGTACATGAGGATACCACGAGGGGGCTTGATACCGATGGACTTGAACAGCTGGGGGTGACGCAGGGGCAGCTCGACCAATTCACGGATCTGGGCCATCTGCTTGCGGCAGCCACCAATGTCATCGTATCCAACCTCGTTGAGGTTGCCCTCTTCATCCTCGCGCTGGATCGGCTCACCCTCGCAGTGGATGACAGTATCTTGGGCGACGATACCGTACTCTGGGGGATCCACCTCGACGACCTTGAACTCGACCTGTCTCATACCACCTCGTACTGTGAACAGGTCTCCCTGTCTGACGGGTCTGTAGGCTTCGCGGAAGTAGGGGGCGAGGAAGACGTCGAAGAGGGAGCCGGTCAGGCCCTCGACGGTGTCGGCGATGGGGAGGACAGCAATACGCTTGGCCTGTAAGAGCGGTTAGTTAGACATGAACGAGCCAGACATGAAGTGAACCAGACACAGCCAAACCAGATACAAGTGGGGGACATGACGCAAACTTACATATTTGATATCGGGGCAAGGGTGGACGGTGATCATATCGCCGTGCTTGACACGGAGGTTGTGCCTGACAACACGGTTGATGCGGGCGCTGCCATCATCGAGATCATCGTCGGCCAGGACAATCAGAACGGTGTCCTTGCGCTTCTTGCCCTTGACAAGGACGGTGTCACCGCGGAACAGCTGCAGAGCGTCCATTGTGTTGTTGGAGAGGGCGATGACGGAGTTGTCATCGTTGACGGCGTCGGTGACGCTAGAAGATGTCAGTCCCGGGTCCCCGCACGAATAGCAACGCTGTCTATCTTACATCAACGAGTTGATCTTCTTCTTCTTCTTGAGAATAGCGGTGGAGGTATCGAGCTCCTGGAGGCAGAAACGTGTCAGTATCGCTGAAGGACCTTGGGGGTCTGGGGTGTACGGATGGGCGTGGGCTACCTCTTTCTTCTCGGCGCCGGAGGCGTCACTGTGCGGATAAAGAGATTAGCACCAGGGACTCGGAATCAGAAAAACCGCCAGATGCAGACATACTTGAGGTTCACCCTCTTCTTCTCGTGGGAGTGGTCGGGTTCGGCGCTCATCTTGACGGGTGATGGATCCGGCGCGTAAAGCAACGTAGGCACTCAGGAACGTATGCAGGAACGGTGTCGCTGGAGTGGGAACTGGGCAGCTCTGCGACAGGGACGGGGGTCAAAAGGTCGGAAAAGGGAGCAGGAAACGGAGAAACAAATCCCACCAGACTGAAGACGATGCCTGAGGGACGGAATAGATTTGGTGGGGGGGGGGAGATGGGGGAGAGAGAGTGGGGAGAGTTGGAAGTGAGAGCGGAGGATGGCGAGAGAGAGCTCCGTTAAGAGGTTAAGAGGTGACGATAGTGCCAGGCCCTGCCGTGGCTGATGACTTAAGCTGTTGCAGATGCTGCCGCCCGCCACCGCCCGCGGACAGAAGCCCATGGAAGCCGGTCGTCCCCACTGTTTACATTATCATTGTAACCAGTAGTTAACCATCTTGCCTATTTGCTGCTGCTGCTGATGATTTACTTCGTCCCACCCGGAATGCCCTCCCTACGGCCCTGCTTTATAAGCTTCGACTCCTGCCAGGATTGAACCATGCCTGGCGGTTTGTTCCCTGGGTGGGCTGGAGACGAGACTCCCCATCCAGCATACTTAGCGTCGGCCTGGCGCCCGTCGCTGCGCCGCCCGTTGGTGCCTCAGGCTGCTACTCCAGCCTACCGTCATCATTCATGACTACTACTGCCTACTGCCTACTGCTACTGACCTGCGACAACCTACATAGGTACGTAGCAGCTCAGGCAGCCATGGCGCTAGGCTGCTTTCACCCCCAGGGCATTTCCGCTGCACTGAGCCGCCTGGGGGGACTGCCTTGTCAGACGCTTCTTTATACGGCTCGTCCAGTAGTAGACATGACATGCTTCACAGCAAAGCCTTGTGGCTGCGGTCAATACCGCCAGCAGCAGCAGCTGGTGGTCAGGGCGTTGCCATTGTGCAGTGGGTTGCGGCGTGGTTTTGGTACTCAGCGAGTGAGATCATAGAGTGGTATAAATATGCCATCATCATCATCATGACTCTATAATGATTTGTGCAGCTACATCATCATCACCTACATGCCTCCTTTTTTCTCAAACCCACATTAACATCACAGATACCGAAAATATCGCAGTTTAATATCTTCATCTTACGCTCTTTTTGCCCCTCTCCAAAAAAGCTACAACATCTCACTTCACCGGGGTCTCTACCCCAGAGTACCCACTCACTCAGTACCAGTACCAGTACCACTCGTTTGATTCTGTGTCCTGGTACCCAGGGGTAGTCGCTCCTTCCCTCAGAAACAGTCCACCAGTCTGAGTCCAGTCCAGTCCAGTCCAGTCCAATCAGCCCAGTGACTTGACCATCCACCATGGACCCCCAACCCCACTATCCCATGGACTACCTCTGCGCCCTACACCACACCCCAACGCCCACAACCCTCAATACCCTCCTCAACGCAACGACCAGCCCCCCGCGCTTCGTCTACGGGGTCCTGAAGCTCCCCACAGCCCTCAAATACATCCTGGACGAGCCGCAATCCACCGACATGGTTTCGCGCATGACCCGCGCAACTCTGGCAGGCTACAAGCTCTACCTGCCCAGTCCGCACGACCCACCCGTCATGCTCCCGTCCAGGGACCCGGGGGACGCGGTGGAGGGGATGCTGATCTTCGGACTGAACGAGGAGCAGCGGAATGTGATTTATGAGTTTGAGGCGGGGCTGATGGAGTTGGTGGGTGTGAAGGTGCGGGTGGAGGTGTTCGAGGGGGTGGAGGAGGATGTGGTGACGAGGAGCGAGAGGGAGGTGGATGCCGGGGCGTTTGCTTGGAAGGATGGGGCCTGCGAGGAGGGCTTGGTGCCTGTGGTGGGGACGAATTGGGAGGTCGATGAGTTTGTGGCCGGGGCGTTTTATGAGAATATGCGTCGGGCTCAGATGGCGAGGTTGTTGGAGTAGGTGAGGCGATGAGGAGCTGTGGGAGATGTTGGGGGGAAACGGGGTTGATGGGTTGCTGGTGAGGTTGCTGGATCTCCAATGCGGATTGGACGGGGTGTTTGGAGGCGGGAGAGGAGATCTACGGATTGATATCCATATGTACTATATTGCTTTGGCTTTTGGCTTATTGCTTACAAGATACCTAGAATAGCGAGCGAATACACCGCGAGATCAGACACGAACCGGTTCAAGTAGATGTAGGTTCTGTAGATCTACTATATCCAGTAGATCTATATCCGGTAGATCTATATCCAGTAGATCTATATTCCAGGCAGATCTATCCAACCCTGCCACCATCCACCACCACCCACCATCCCCCAAACAAAAAAAAAAAAAACGAACGCTCAAACAAAAACAATCCCAACAACCCCCCCATCAAACAAACTCAACCAGCCACCCACCCAGCCAGATCAAACGAAACCAGATCATAAGATACACAAGATCCCAGCAGATGTACTTACTATCCCTACACGGCCGTCCTCGCCCACGAATCCCCAAAGTCCCACGCGCCGGCCATAAAACTAACCAAACCGGTCAAATGCTCCGGAAACCCAATACCCTTCTCAAAGCACCAATGGAGACACAACGGCGCCCAGCAGAGATTATTCACCAGACTCTTTCTCCACGCGCGGATCTCCTTCCTCTTCTCTTCCTCCTCTTCTGAATCTGCCTCTGCCTTATCCCCAGCCCCAGCCCCACCCCCAAACCTCCTCCCATACAAAACCCTCCCCCTCCACAACACCCCAAACTGCAAAACAATATGTCCCAACCAAGCCCTCGTACTCCAGATATACCAAGCATCCACGCCCCCCCAACGCTGGATCCACCTCTTCGAGACGACACCCTTACTCGCCAAGAACGCGACGTTCTCGAGCGCCTGGTAGACCACGTTGGCGAGGACCTGCAGCAGCGTCAGGATGTAGATTGTGCGGTCTGCCGGGGGGTGTTTCAGGGTCGAGGAGCCCCAGGTCCATAGGGGGACGAGGTCGAGTAGGCGCAGGGTGAAGCGGGTTTCGGACATGAGGGAGGAGAGGGAGAGGAGGGGGGATGAAGGGGAGGTGGGGGTTTTGAGGAGGAGGAGGAGGGGGAGGGGGAGGGGGAGCGGCGCAGGCGCGCGAGAAGGGCCAGCCATGGGGCGGAGACGAGGATGTGGTGTAGGACGTGGGCGAGGTAGCCGGTTATGGCGAAGACGCGTTCTTGGCCGGTGGAGGTGGATGTGAGTCTGTTTGGGAATTTGTTAGTGAGGTGTTGTGTTTGGAGGAGGAGAAGGAGGAGGGGGACATACTTGGCTACACGCCCGACTGTAAAGTCCGCTGCTCGTAGCGCTGCCAGCAGCCTGTGTCGAGCGTTGGTACTGAGGGGTGAGGATCTCGGCGATTTCGGTGTCGGTGATGGTGATGCTGGGTCCCCCGCAGGACTCACCGGGTTCCCCTCACCGAGCTTGTCGCTGTCGGGCTCAGCAGCGACAGCAACGTGCGCAGAGACGTCAGGGGAGCGTTCCGGTTCCGCCATGGTGCTTTACTCCGAGAGTGATATGTAGTGTAGATACTAGATAGTTGCAAACATTCCGATGGCGGGCACGGAAAGGACGGACGGATCTTTATCAGGCGGACGGCCGGTGATCATCTGCATCTGATTAGCATCTGCTTGGCGCGAGCCGAGGTTCGGAATTGGCTCGGAATGGTGGATGCCGAGCGGAGACACGGAAGATTAGATTGATTGTTCACATTATTCGCATCACTACCGGGATTATCGACACGCTCAGTGCCCTGGGAATGTACCTCTGACAAAAAGAAAGAGAAAAAAGAAAAAGAAAAAAAAACCCGTATTAAACCGTCGTCATCATGATCATCATATCATAACAAGATGTCATCCCACCCTCACTGTGTGTGAACGAGATCCAACAAGACCGATATGTAGTAAACCCGGATCCGCCTGCCGAAAAGCATCACGAACCCGTCACCGTCACTGTCACTTTTAATTCACCGCCGCGCCATCTTCGCCTCCATCACTACTGTCATCTCCATCGCGAGGCTGTCCCCTCGTCAGTTCATAAACCCCATCCTCATCTTCATACACATCCCCATCGGTATCATACTCCTCCCCAGGCCAAGTCTCAAACACGGTGCACAGGGGAACCTTCCTCCTCACCCTCTCCCTCTCCTCCTCAGTCCTAGGGGGACGGTATTTAGGATGGCGGTAGATGCTATTTCTAGCGCGGATGTAATCGTAAGGATGGGATCGAAAGGGGGGGAGGCGACGCAGGGCTGCGCGTTGTCGGGGGGGTCTTCGGGCGCCGCTCCAGCCTGCTGGGTCAGCCAATCCGGGATGAATTGGTGCGGAGGGGGAGATGGCGCGGGAGGAGGCCGACGGAATAGTCCGGCGATGGATCCGACGAAGCTACAGTGTGACGCGAAGAATTCAGCAAGCGGCGCTAATATGTATCTGTGGATGAACCCTTGGATGGGTCCCGGGGTATCGTCACACGAACTGGAGGCTTCACTCTGGGGTGCGGAGGGAGGAAGGTACCTTCGATAATAATATTCCTCGCTCGTGGACGCTTCACCGTCGCCGCGGCTGGTGGTGGTGGTGGTGGTGGTGGAGAAGGTGTCCCCTTCATAGTATATCGGGATATACTCGCTTTGGTCGGGGGTGGGGGACTGAGAGTCCATTCCATCCTGTGAGTAGGAGCTCTTCGAGTCGGAGTCGGAGTCGGAGTCATCATTATTGTTGTCAGGTGCGTCATGGTCAAGGGGGAAGCTCTCCAATTCGTCCTGCGAGTAAGAGCTTTTTGAATCGTCGTCGTCATAATCGTAAGGCGAGGGCCAGGCTGATGAGCTACCAGGCAGATCGTGGTCAGGACAGTGAAGGCTCTCCAGCTCATACTCCGAGGCCTCGTCCGACGAGCTTGCATCCGAGTCCGAATCATATGAGCGATAGCTCATCCATTCCTCATACCAGGGCCTGGCTGGCGAACTCTCAGGCAAGTCGGGGTCAGACGGGGGAAAAACCTCACGCTCATCCAGTGAAGACCCGGACGACGGACTCTCAGGCAGGTCGGGGGGTTGGAAACTCTCTAGTTCGGTGTGTGAGGCCCCGACCGACGAGCTCGCAGGCAGTGCAGGGGGGTGAGAGATCTGACTCTCATTCTGTGAGGATTCGGATGACGAAGTAGCAGGCGAATCGGGGGATCCAGAGCTCTTGCACTCATCCTGCGAGGGCCCGGCAGACGAGGTTTCAGGCAAGTCAGGAGGCTGAAAGCTCTCCAGTTCGATATGCGAAGCCCCGACAAACGAACTAGCAGGCGGATCAGGGGTCTGGGAGCTCTTGTGTTCCCCATCACCACGCGAGGGCTCGACGGATGGACCAGACAAATCAGAGCCAAGGGACTCAGAGCTCTTGCCTTCTTCCTGCGACGGCTCTTCCGACGAACCCGCATCCAGACCAGGGGGATGAGAAGACCTCCACTCCTCCTGGGTGACGGGAGAAGACTGAACAGGCGAGGGCGGAGTGTCAATGCACGATTCATTCACCGAGGGAGATGGCTCGACAGACGAAGGGCAAGAGTCGTCGGACGAGTCAAAAGATGGAGGATGCGAGCTAACGGATATATCAACAGGCGAGGGGGAGCCGCTATCGTAGGGATCATACGCTGGACGGGTGCCCAGGGTGCGAACAACCCTAACATCGGAAACAGACAGCTGTCGTAGGTCCCACGCAGTTGGAGCATCGACCGCCTTATCATTGAGGACCTCGTCAAGACTTGCCCAGGCCTTTTCCTGGTACCGAGAGGAACAATGATGACAAGCCCGGTAGCTGCACTGGGGTCGAGGGCCTGGTGGACAAAGCGACACGATCGAAGACTCAGTCGCGGAAGAAGCGAGAAATTCTTGGGCGATATCCTCAACAAAGTCAACCTGAGGGTTCTCGTAGTCATCCTCGTCATCTTGCTCGATCCCCTCTATGACCTCCCCAGTTTCGAACTGCGGAACCGGCATGTCGTTGTCGGCCGCGGCCACCTGCACAACTCTTTCTTTCTGGAACCGAACACTTTTCGTCTGCAAGGGAGTGTAATGGCCCGCGTCGATGGCGTTCGAGATGGCAGGACTCAGCACCGGCTCGTGGCCGGGCTCCATCTGATGCGAAAAACCAGAGTTGTCCACGTCGCAACGATAGAACCATCGCAGCGCGGGGACTCGACCACACGACTCACACGTCTCGTACTCGTCGATAGCGTACTCGCGAACCATCACATCGTGTTTGCAGTATCTCTGTCCCCGGCGGCGGGCGCTGTCCTCATCCTCTTCCCAGTACGGGTCGAACAGGGGGGCTCTGGTGTAATCCTGGTGGGCGACTAGATGGTCGGCCACTGCGGGGTCAAGATAGAAGGGGACTCTCTCACTGTACGAGGGGACGCAGTCTTCCGACGAGTCATTCTCTCCCTCCGGAGGCTGCTCAGAATTCTCCTCGTTGTCGGACATGACGGAGGACTGGCCGAGACTGCGTAGAGAAAAGGTGCTGGCACGAGAAAGACAACTCTGGACGTGATCAACGAAAACAAGGATGGGGCAATGAGGCGAGTGAGAATGACAGGACAGAGAGATCACGTCTGGCAGTTTTCCTCTTCTCATCACACGGTGCTAGGCTCGTTTTGGCGGCCACAGTGAACAGCGTCAACGCAACGGTTGTCGCCCTGTCGCCGTGGCGGCGTAACGTCATGGTGGTATCTGGGGGCAGTGGGTGGACTATGGCAAAGGAAATCCCGGTTGACTGAGTGGTTATAACCAACTGGATTGGCAAGAAAGGTACAGAAAGACCACCAAGCTGGTATTCTTAAAGTACCTTGATTTTCTACATAGTATCATGTACACGAACGGATACTTGGATAAACAGATAATTCTACCTGGGGAGTGTTAGTGGATAGATAACTGAAATCGGGGGAAATCAATCAAGATGTGCACCTTAAGAACATACCGGTGAGAGAAGCCCTTCTGCCATTCTCTGCCTGCACAGCATGCGGTGTTTAGGGCTTCCGGGCTCTCCCTTGGTGCTCCTGCCGCACAGAGGCTGTCTTCGTCGACATCTTGGCAACCATCAAGCCAACCTACTTGCATCTCTACTGTACAGTCTGATAAAAAAGAAAGAAAGAAGATAAAGACAAATACCCAGAGAAAACACTTGATATTTATACCAGCGGTCAACAAATCATATCAGACCGGTGCAGGAAATTGCCTCGCGGGCAGCCGCGTCCAGAGGGGCGGAGATGTCGGAGGTGACCGAAAGGCGGGCCGCCCGAACAGGCTATCAAACCGGCTATAAAGCAGCGATCGCCATCTGCCGGCCTCGTGTTGTTGTTCTTTCAGCTCCCTTGGCTTCAGTCAGTGCGTGCCTGGACCGGTTGTTCGTTCCGTGGATGTTAACCTATCTCTCTAGCCAGACCTGCAATTCTCGCCTCCGACCTCGGTAAGTGGTGGTGCAGTTCCCGATAGCGTCGCCGTCCCTCGCGCGGCGTAAACAAGCCAAGCTAAGCAAAGCCAAACCAACCAACCCCTGGAGGGCGCGCGGGACAGCTCATCTTGCCTGTCGTCTTCCGCATCTTCCCTCAACCCCAACCCCATATTTCCTGTCCCGATTCTCTCAATCTCACTCCTCCTCCCTCTTTTCCATCTCCACTCCACTTCTCCCCATCATTCATCCACACCACACACCACCACCACCACCACCTATCTACTTCCGTCCCATTGTGGTGTCCCCCCTCATTTCTCGCTTCGCTGACTCGGTCGCCATCTTCGCCTAGTCAACACCAATACCGTCCTTATCCTTCCGTTCGTCCTGGTTGACCCCATATTGCGCGCGCTTAACTCGCCTCCCAGCCACCACTACCACCGCAACAACCACAACCATGTCCGTCAAATTCCAAGATGAGGCCATCACCTCCATCCGCGAGGACACAAAGGAATTGGTACACAAGGTCGGCGAACGGTTGACCGGAGAAGGCTACCTCACCGTAGGTTCCACCTATACTCCCCCGGGCGTGCGGCGTCGCTGACGGAGGCCGGGGACGATGATGACAGCTCTACCTGCGCCAACTGCAGTCCAACCCGCTGCGCACGAAGATGCTGACCTCGGGTGTGCTGTCGGGGCTGCAAGAATTCCTGGCGTCGTGGATCGCGCATGATGTCAGCAAGCACGGCCACTACTTCAGCGCCCGCGTGCCCAAGATGGTGCTGTACGGAATGTTCATCAGCGCCCCGCTGGGCCACTTCCTCATCGGCATCCTGCAGCGCGTCTTCGCGGGCCGCACCAGTCTGAAGGCCAAGGTGCTGCAGATCCTCGCCAGCAACCTTCTGGTACGTCGATCGACCCGATCGAATCGTCCGTCTGAACAGACCAAACCAGGGCGCTTGTGCTAACGCGACGCAGGTCTCCCCCATCCAGAACGCCGTGTATCTGACCTCCATGGCGGTCATCGCGGGCGCGCGCACCATCCACCAGGTGCGCGCCACCGTCCGCGCCGGCTTCATGCCCGTCATGAAGGTCAGCTGGGTCACCTCGCCCATCGCGCTGGCGTTCGCCCAGAAGTTCCTCCCGGAGCACACCTGGGTGCCGTTCTTCAACATTATCGGGTTCGTCATTGGAACCTACGTCAACACGCACACCAAGAAGAAGCGTCTGGAAGCCCTCAAAAAGGTATCCATCCATCATTTATTCTCCTTTCAAAAAAAAAAAAAAAAAACAGATACTGACAAAAAACAGCGCTACGACCAGCGCCGCGGTCCCGGCAGCGAGTACGACAAGGGCGACTACCGGTAGACGATGTAAATAGACCATCCATCCCGCATACCTGACTCCCGAGCCGTGTCTGTCAGTGTCTGATCGCGATGCCGAATACCCGTTCGGGCCTGAGCCTTCCGACGTCGGAAGACACAACCGAGTCCCGACAGCCTACGACAACTATTCCCCCCCCATCCCATCTACATCCCTATGACAACCTAATTTGACCGGACATATTCGTCATCATTTAGCTCTGGCATTGAGATGAAGATATGTTTGACTGCATTTATGATGATGTGTTTTCCCGCTTTTTTTCTTCCTTTTTTTTTTTTTTTTTTTTTTTTTACTGTTCTATTTTCACCCTGAAGATCAATCCACATACTACAACCAACCACCATCACCATCACCATCACCACCACCACAACCAACCAACAAGCAGCTAACTACCCAACTACCCAACATCCCGATGGTTAATGATCAACAACTAGCCATCTCTTTGTTACCATCCTATCCCTGTCGCAATAGTATGTCGGTTCGACTCCAATAAAATATCCATATTTCTACTTTCTACACTTTTATTCCGTTCATAACCTGTACCCATAACCGTACCTCTGTAAATGCCTAGCGCAGCGCAGCACAGCACAGCATAGCACAATATCAGTAATCAGTAGAGCAAAGAATATAAATAGAAAGAAAGAAAGAAAGAAAGAAAGAAGGGCAGTCCTACCATGCATTCATCTCATCTCATCTCATCTACCTACCTACCTACCTACCCCCCTCCCCACCAAAACACAACCAGGTTAAATTACTCAACCTCCATCCCCTCCCCCTCCCCCTCCCCTTCCCCCTCCCCTCCTCTTCCCCACCCACCCCACAAACTCATCAATCACCCCGGGCCACGCACCATCCGCACTCCACCACCCAAACGCCTCATCCTCGCGGGACTTCCGCATAAACACCTCCAACTGCTCCCACAGATCCTTATTGACGGGTCTCTTGCCGCGCTCCTCCAGAAACTCAATCCACCAGTCCAGCCACGGCGTCGTCGGGGTACTCCACTGCACGCCGCCGCTGTCGGGCGTGAAGAACAGCCGCCATTGCTCGGCCGCGATCTCGAATTGCAGGTTGCGTTGCCCTTGCATCCGGCACAGTGGGAACGTGTATCGGTAGATACGCCGGAAGAGGTCCGGTTGGTTGGGGATGGAGGTGCGGAGGTGCGAGGCTTGGGTGGTCATTTTGGGGAGGGTGTCGGATCTTTTTTTTTTTTTTTTGTTAGGTATGGATTTTTTAGTTGGGGGGGGGAAGGAGGGGAATAAGGGGATGGTTGATAAGGGTAGGGGGAGCGGGAGGGAGAGACTCACCCCGTAGCTCTCCACCCGTTCAGGAACCCCTCGCGGGTGAATTCGCCCATGGATGGGGATTTGAGCAGTTCGGCGATTCCCAGACAGGTCACTTCGTCGAGCTCGACTTGGATGTCTGCGAGGTATTTCATGGCGCCTTCGATGCCGATGCCGTCTGGGTTGTCGGTGGGGGAATCTGGGGGTTGTTAGTGATGTATTATGGTGTGTTATGTTATGTGTGGGAATGGGCATGTTTGGGGGTTACGATTGGGGTTAGAAGCTATATGTATGGGTATGATGGGGGGTTGGGGGTAATGTTATATCTAGGTAAGCTGGGGGAGACGAACCTCGATAGCTGTCGAAGATCTTGTTCAGGGCGGATGTGCTGCCTCCAGCCCCTGAGGGGCTTTGGAAGTATCTGGGTTGGTTAGTGTGCTGTTTTCGGGGGTTGAAATGGGGATATAAGGTGGCGTGGGTGGTGAGTGTGATATCAGATGGGTGGTGGTTGTTGATACGCAGGCTGGACGTCTCATTGTCCGGTGTCTTTCTTCGCTCTTGTGATAGGGTCCGGGACGGTGATCAGTATGGTGGTTTGAACATAGAAGATGAGTAGACTCAAGCATGCTTGTCCAAATGCTCAAGTTCAGGATTCGTAAGAGGCTCAGCAATGGCATCATCGCCATATCGAGCCGGCTGTGGCCTGCGGAATGGCCTTTTGACCTTTGAAGTGCAAGAACACCCTGGTCGTTTATCTGCTTTGCCTTGATGAGAAGAAAATCGCACGCCACCCATGCATCCATCTCAGATAATGCAGATCTCGGGCTGTGCTTAAGATGGATGGATCCAGGTTGAGTATCGCCAAGTAGCCCGCAGAGCCGTGTGGCGAAGCTTAACGCCATATAGATAGAAACCGACCAATCGCCAGTGACCAACGAATAAGACGTACCCTGCAGACCATCCCAAGCGTAGATAGACCATCAGACAAACGAGACGTCGAGCCAACATATCAAAAAACCGAGCAACCATCTGAACCCACGAGGACATCCAGGCCCCACGACCTCGCAACAACAGACCGCAATACACATCAACAACAAAAAAAAATCTCAAACCGCATCGACAGTACTCACGCATCAATCGCCTCCTCCACATTCCATCTGGCCGCTTTCAAGAACTATATGCATGCATGCACCGTCAGCCTACCGCACCACGTGACGAGCAAAGCAGGAGAGTCCGCCACGCCTCGATCGCCCCCCGAGAATAAACAAGCAGAGCAGAGCGCACCTTTGCAGCGACGGCATCCTTGGCTTGAGTCAGGTTCACAAATTGCATTATTTGTTGCTTCTGGGCGCTAGAGTACGGCGGCATGGTGGGGGGAGAGGCTCGCCGTGGCCTGCGGGTAGAGATCCTGGGTGATGACGCGAGGGAGGAGGAGGGGCAGTCGGGGGGATGTCGAGAGGGTGGGATGTGTTGGAGGGTCGGTCATCAACCCGCTCAGAGGGAGGTGGTGTGGCGAGGCGATGAGGGCTGTTCTCCCAAATCCGGCTGATGGTTCTGGCTGCGCTGCTGGATTGAATTCTGGTGTCTGGATGGCTGGATGGGGAAACTCGAATTGCGACTCGCTGACTGAGATGCCCGTGCACGTGCCCCGCATCTCATCGCCCACCACGGCCCATGTACTGGCCATGCATGTCCCCGCGGCGGTTTCGAGGGCATTATTTTCGCCGCGGCTGGATTCACTGACGTGTAGGGATATTTTTGGTGAATTTACATTGCTCCGAGGAAAGATACGGTGTGGGACGCATGCCGCGGGCATGTTTGAGGTCGTGGTTAACGGTATAGATAGCCCATGCCTATGAGTTACGAGCAATATGGACAGACAGTCGATGAAACTCGACATTGCAGATCCTTGCAGCTATCAAGCACCAGTCATTTACAGCCAGCCCGAGCCAATGCCAGACAATATCGTACAGGGTGCAGGACATCAAATGCCGGAAGACAATTCAAACACTTTTCCAAACGAACAGACAGACGACTCCAGAACTCCTGCGAGAATCCCCCGGTATCTATGATGAAAATCCCATGTTCGATCCCGCGTATGCAAGCCCCCCTCTTAGGTCGTAAACAGAGTATCTTCCTGCGAGGAGTTAGCGACCCAACCGGCAATCTCAAGCTCCAGGCTTCACTCACGTCGCGGAGATAGTTTCCGATATCACTTTGCGAGAAGACACAGATGGCCGTGGGGTCCAGTTTCCGCGACTCGGCGCTGGAGCGGGCAGTCACTCCGAATCCCTGTTATCGATCAGCCTCTGTAACCATGCTCCGAGACCCGGATTCCTCTTACCAGGGGTGTATCGTTCATGTCCACCACCACCACACCCGCGTGCTCGGGGCAATCCTCGCTCCAGCGTCCCACATGCGCCTTCAGCACGTTTCCTCCGTACAGGAAAGGCTGCGTTCCGTTGGGCTTGATGTGCACCTTGTACCGAGCGTGGGGCGCTAGGAGATCCAGCGCGGTGATCTGGATTCTGAACTTTCCGGTCTTGGTGAACTTTCCGACGCAGGTGCCGAGCGAGAGCAGGTTGTCGCGAGGGATCGATGTGGCGAGCCCAACGAGGCCGAGCTTAACGTGGTAGACCCGCATCTGGTGCATTCTGAACACGTAGCGCTCATTGGGGTCTTCCGAGCCGGAGGGCGGCGCGATCAACTCGTTCAGTCCTCTGCCGACATAGTTGGCCAGCTTCTCGAACAGGGTACGAGTTTCCTCTATCAACGAGCAGGTCAGAACCATGCAGCTATGCGATATCACTCGCCCTGACACCGGACCCAGAGCGAGCGCGACAACAACAGCAACAACGGGAACGACAGCACAAACCTTCAGTGAGTTGACGCATCTTGGAAGTCCGCTGAGCAACAGCCTAAACCCCGGGGTGACCAAAAAGCGAGAATGCGCAGGAAACGAAGCTCCGCGGGAACAAAAAATCTAGACAAGGTGGAGCGGCCGCCCGAAGCGGTCAGGGCGGCCAGGGCCGGTCTTGGCAACGCCGCAGAAAAAAAGTTTCGGACTTTCGCATGGACTTTGCACGGGCTGCGAATCTTGTGCTTCTCGACTTGTTCCCCACCAATTCCCTCCACCACCCTCGATTTCACCATGGCGCCCGGTCGCACCACGAAAAGAAGAAGGGTCAGCCCCCCCGCCGAAGAGGACAAGGGCTCCAAGTCCGCTCGTGCCGCCCCCATTGGCGACTTCCACGACCAGGCCGCCGAATGGGACCTCGAACAGGACTACGAGCGCCGGCCGCGCAAGGTGGGCAAGAAGGACCAGGAGAGAACCAGACTGCCCATCAAGACGGACACGGGGCTGCAGAATGTGGAGGAGCCGGAGGCTGTGGAGGACGAGTCCGACAGTTTCCTGGGCACCGACGACGACGACGAGGAGATGGAGGATGCGGATTCGGATGACGAGGAAGAGGTCGAGGAAGAAAAGCCCAAGATCCCCCTCAAACTGCAAATCATCCAAGCCAAGGAAGACCTCGCGAAATACGCCACGCTGATCAACGAGGACCCCGAGGAACACCTCTCCACGCTGCGGGCCATGGCCGAGATGGTCGACAATGCGTCGCACGTCACAATCGCGAAACTCGCCATCGCCGCGCAGGCCGCCGTCTACAAGGATGTGATCCCCGGGTACAGAATCCGGCCTCTCAGCGACGAGGACATGTCCTCGAAAATCTCCAAGGAAGTGCGCAAGCTCCGGTCATTCGAGCAGACGCTGCTCTCCAACTACAAGCGCTACATCCAGAAGCTGGGGGAACTCACCAAGCCGTCTAAGAACGGGGCCCAGGTCGACGCCGGCCTGAAGAGCATTGCCATCAACTGCGCCTGCAGCCTGCTCCTGAGCGTGCCGCACTTTAACTTCCGTGCCGAACTGCTGAAGATCCTCGTCAACCGTCTTGCCCGGAGACAGGTGGATGCCGATTTCGCCAAATGCCGCGAGACAATGGAGGAGGTTTTCCAAAGGGACCAGGATGGGATCGTGTCGCTTGAGGCGGTCCGCATGCTGTCCAAGATGATGAAGGCGAAGGAATTCCGCATGCACGACAGCGTCCTCGACACCTTCCTCTACCTCCGGCTGCTGTCCGAGTTCTCCGCCAAGGCATCCAGAGACCACATCGAGCGCGAACCGGAGGAGGAGAACACCTTCGGCAAGAAGCCCAAGCAGAAGCGCGAGTTCCGCACCAAGCGGGAGCGCAAGGTGCAGAAGGAGCGCAAGATAGTCGAGAAGGACATGAAAGAAGCCGACGCCCTGGTGTCGCACGAGGAACGAGACAAGAACCAAGCCGAGACCCTGAAGCTCGTCTTCGGCATATACTTCCGGATCCTGAAGCTCCGCATCCCGGCCCTGATGGGACCCGTCCTCGAGGGTCTCGCCAAATACGCGCACCTGATCAACCAGGACTTCTTCGGCGACCTGCTGGAAGCCCTGAAGGAACTCATAGCGCACGCCGACCACGTCGAGGAGCAGGAGGGCGACGACGCCGAAGACAGCTCCAACGACGACGACGACGAGCCCGAGACAACACGAGACGCCCACCGCGAGGCGCTCCTCTGCACAGTGACAGCCTTCGCCCTCCTGGAAGGCCAAGACGCCAGCAAAGCCGCAGGCACACTACACCTGGACCTGAGTTTCTTCATCAAACACCTATACCGCTCGCTCTACACCCTCTCCATCAACCCGGACGTCGAATACAATCCGGACAAATCCCTCCGTCTCCCCGACCCCAACGCCCCCGAGGACGCCGCGATCCCGCGCTCGCGAAACAAGGTCAACTTCCAGACGCCGATGGTGCTCCTCCTCCGGTGCCTGCAATCCACCCTGCTGTCGCGCGCGCACGGCATCGCGCCGCCCGTCCGCGTCGGCAGCTTCTCCAAGCGCCTGATGACGTCCTCGCTCCAGCTGCCCGAGAAATCCGCCATCGCCACCCTCTCCCTCATGACGCAGGTCGCCAAGCACAACGCCCGCCGGATCTCCTCGCTGTGGCACAGCGAGGAGCGCAAGGGCGACGGCGTGTTCAACGCCTACGCCGCCGACATAGAAGCCACCAATGTCTTTGCCGGCACGGTGTGGGAGGGCGAGCTGCTGCGTCAGCATTATTGCCCGCAGATTCGCGATGCCGCGCTGGATATCGAGAAGATGATTTTGACGAGGAAGTAGTCCGCTTACTTACCTATTCCATATTTATTTATTCTCATTATTTTTATGGCATGTCGATCGATATACACCTACATACATGATTTGAGCGTCATGGTTGGGTTTTCTTTTTCTTTTTTTTTTTTTTTTATCTTATTTTCTTCCTACTTGCTGCTACGGCTGTTGTCCCTATAGACCGTTTCATGCCCGTAAAAAAGCACGTGAGCAACAAACATTCTTCCTCCGCAACAATCAGGTCGTCCCCCATTTTGTACATCGAAGAAAACCACTTCCTCCACAACCACAATCAACCAAGTAAGACCCTCGCTCCACCATTTGATACATCTGTACATTATTCTTGAAAGAAAGAAACCACCTTCCCACTCCATCCACCCTCCATTAAACCACTCGAAAGACCACCCACCCCTTCAGAACCCCATTTCGTACATCGCCGAATCATCATATCATCCTCCCCTACCCACACCGCCATTATGTACGTCCTGTCCTGTACATCGAAAGAAACCAATCCTCCACGTAAGTACCATCCACCATCCATCATTCATCATTCAGTCGTCAGTCATCAGTCATTCATGCTTCATCAAGAAGACACATTAGAGTCAGAGTCATCAAGCCATCAATCACTGCACCATATCGTACATCCGCACCGCACGGCAAGAGAAGAGAAGATAAGAGAAGAGAAAGAACGTCCACCGCAACTCCGCCTCCGATCCGTATCTCCGGGATTAAATCCGAGATGATGTAAAGTATCATCATCATCATCGACGCCGTCGCTATGGCTGTGCTGTTGTGGTATCATAAGATAAGAGAAGAGATGGAAGCAAGGTGAGGTAAGGTGTGCAGATAACATGAAAGTAAAGCAGGGAAAAGCAAGCAAAAACAACGAGGAGAAAAGGGAAAATAATGCCATCCGCTGCAGAAAAGCAGTAAATGAAAACAAAAACAAAGGCAAGCAAAATCAAAGAAAAGATCAGATCGTTCATCATGAACATCCATCACGGCCATAAGACCATGAGATTACCAAGTCAAAGTGAAGTCTCCAGCAGTTCACAGCTTCGATCCGAAGAGGTCCTCACCCGACACTCATAAAAGTCGATCAGTCAGTCGAAGTGCCCCGAAACCGAAAACAACATTGTTAGATATCATTCGATATCACAAGACAAAGCCAAAGCCAGCCAGCTCACAGCAAAGTATCCTCCCTGTCCTTCTTGAAATTTTCCAAGCCACGCTCATACGCATCCCGATGGCGATTGACATACTCGATCGGGACGGGCGGCACAGGACTACTATAAGTAGTCGGCGAGGTGTTCTGCAAGCAGCCGATGGTGGGGCCGGGGTAGAACGGGTTGTTGTCGTTGTCGTTGTCGTTGTCGTTGTCGATTTTTATGTCCTTCGACGTGCCAGGCTTGCTGAAGTGCGGGTATGGGTTGTCGAAGCCGGCGTGGGCACGGGGAGTCTGAGGACGGACGTTGGAGTGCGAGGTCGATGCAGCCATGTTTCGAGTAGCTTTCGATCCGGTGCTCTGCGACTGGGACGCGGGCACGGGGAGATTGGAGGCGGACGTTGCGGCGTGCTGGTGTTTCGATGCTTGGAGGCCGAGAGGTGGCACGGGGAAGTCGCTGTATTGGGGGTGCTTGGTGCGGGGGGCAGGCTGGGGGGCTTGCTGCTGAGGTAGCTGTTGGAGGGGCTGAGGTGCCGGTCGAGATGGCTGTGGAGGTGCCTGTTGGATGTGCGACTGGAGATGCGGCTGCTGAAGCTGCTTTAGGAAGAACTGCTCCTGGAACAGGGCTTCCTTTCGCTGGGCCTCCTCCTGCTCAAGCTGACGCTGGCGAAGCTGCTGCTGGAGGGTCTGCTGCTGGAGACGCTCGCGCTTGATATCATGCTCGAGCAAGACCTTGCGCTGGTGCTCCTCTTCGCGTTTGCGTTCGTCCATGACCTTCTGCTGCTGAGGGGTGCGCATGGCCGGATGGATCAGGCTGGGAGAGGTCTGCGCGACAGTCTGGGGGTTTATGCCCGGACCGGTCTGCGAGGGAGGAGTGACCGGAGGCTTTGGTTCGACGGGGCGAGTCTGAGTCTCGTGCGCATGGGCGTGGGCGTGGGAAGGACGAGAGGACGAATGGCCAGTGTGACTGTCACCGTCACGCTGGCGGCGCATATGGAAGAAACCCTTCTTGACGGGGGTCTTGGGCTCCTTCTCGTCCTTGGCTTTGCCCTTGCCATGGCTGGGGGCCAGAGGCCTCACCTGTCCGTTTCCAGGAACAAGTGGTGGGATGGCATCAGTGCGGAGGTTGAACCGGGAGGCTTTAGGGGTGGGAATGTCGGAATCGTCCTTTTGGTCTGGTCAGTTCTTTTTTTTCTCCCTTTTCTCTTTTCGTTGGGCTTTGTCGTTACGCGGGATTGCTCACCAGAGAAGGGTTCTGCTGTTGTTTCCCCCCGTCTTCCTTGTCTCGCTTTGTGCTCTTCCTCACCTCACCACCTCCTCCTCCTCCCATCTCTCCTTGGGCCTTCTGCCCCCCTTCAGATCACCCCCTCCTTGCTTGCCAGCGTCTCGATTTACCTTCAACGGAAGCGGCGGCCCCTGTAGCCCGGCCGCGAGAACGGCCTCGGCCGCTGGGTTGCGGGGGCCGACGCGTGCCTGCAGCTCGTGCACGTCGTATCTGACTTTACCGATCTCCTCGCGCAGCTGAGTGGCCATCCTCGACTGCATCCGGCGGAGCTCCTGGTAGATCGTCTGGAGCTGCGATTGCACGTCACTGGTGGATTGTCTCGTGTCTTGCACGATCTTTGACTGTGCCGCGGCCCTTTCGCCCAGGAGCTGCGCAACCTCACTCAACGCGTCGACCTGCTTGAGGATCTGATCCATGTTCCAGTTGTTACTGTCCTGGACGGCCTTTACGAGCCGGTTGGCCGTGTCATCGACGTGGTGATGGATTGTCTTCACATGCAGTGCCAGTTGCTCCTCCAGCGAGTTTGTGTTTTGATAGCCTGGAACCGGCGGAGTCGGCGCATACCCTCCATGGCGAGTGACGTCGAGGGCCCCTTCGCCTGCCGGGGCACCAGCAAACGCAGACGCCTCCCCGCCCTGTTGCTGAGCCTGGCCCGATGGCATGTACGACGACGTGGTTGTTATCAGGGACAAGCGATAGTCCGGAAACCCTTCGCTTGTCGCGTCGCTGTAGCGGACCGGCGCGCACACACTGACCTCTTCGATGCTGCTATCGTTACCACCGGCGCGGAGAGGGAGGTCCGACGTCCTTTTTTCGGACAGCAGCGTGTCGTACACTGACGGAGAGTACGATCTCGCGATCTCACTGTTACGCAGCGGAAACGACTCCGATGCTGCCATCGCCGCCGCAGCCTCCGACGAGCCCGCCCCCTTCTCAGCCTTCATGCTGCGTGCGCGTTGCCGTGGTGTCGTGACGAATTCCGGCTGCCCGCTATTCTTGAACTCGCCCGTGCGAGCCGCGGGGGAGGAGCCATCCAGCAAGACCGCTTCAAGGTGGTGGCTTGTTGGGCCTTCTCCGACCCGATTGCCATGGTCACTGATCAGAGCGTGTTTGAACTTCTCTGGCCCTTGGCTGTTATGACCATTACCACCCCCAACGACGATACCAACACCTTTCTCTCCCGACGAGCCCACAGAAGTGGGAGAAGTCACCACCACACCTTTCGGCGAGAACTCGTCCGGCCCCGGAAAACCGGCCGTGGGAAACAAAGGCGCAGAGAGGGGCTGCTGGGCCTGAAGAACCTCGGTCACCTTCGGTCGCGGAGTATATAGCCTCTCGACCTCGAAATTGCTGCTGGTGGCGCCTGGCAGACGAACACGGCCATATGAATCCGAGGAGGACCCGGAATCCCGAATGCCCAACGCCAACGACGAGATCTTCGGCATGGTACTGACCGGGGGAATTTCCTTACGGAATTCCTTTGCCAAGTCCTTCATGCTAAGCTTTGATCGGATAGCCTGGAACGCGGACTTCTTGTCGGTCTTTTTGTCTGGGGCCGTCCCCGCACCCGGTTCGGTGAACGATCGGTTCTTGTTCACACCCCATCCGAAGATGCCCCCTTTACTTGACCCCGATGCAGGCAGGTCGAACTTGTGATTGTCCGGCCGATCGTGTCGGGGCTTGGGCATGGGGAGAGCTAATTCTGCGTCGTAGTCTAATTTGCTGAGACCTGGCGGAGTTGCTTTCACTATCCCACATATCAGTCTTCTGTCCGACTACATCACATCTCTCTTCCTCCGACAAGGGAAGAATTCAGTTGCTTCAAATCAGGAAGCAACAAGAAAGAAAGAAGAGAAAGAGAGAGAGAGAGAGAGAGAGAGGACTGACCCCCCGGGCTGTCCTGATCACCATCACCGCTCTCACCACTCAACCGCAGCTGCTCCTTCTTCGCCTTCCAGGCGTTCCCATCCAGATGCGACATGATAGGGATAGGCAGTAGTGCTACGAGGGTGTTAGCATTGAACTCTCGCACCACTTCATCACTTTCAACCTCCTAACCCCAATCCCAACCTCCAACAAATCCAAATCCATCCACCTCCCGGGCAGCGGCAGCAACAGCAACAGCAGCAGCTGACCAACCCCCTCACCTTTTTTTTTTCTCTCCCTCCGTCCGACGGAACTTGGATCATCTTCGGCAGAATATGATCATCTTCCATCACCACGACAGAGATTGAGAAGAGAAGAGGGCGTGCATGGGGTATTCCATCATTTCGACCCTTACTCTCATCCTTTCAAGGAACGACGGAACGAAACGCAACGAAACGGAAAGAAATGGACTGGATTGGATGGAATGGACCACTTACTTACTTCCTACTGTTTTTCTTTTTCTTTTTTTTTTTTTCGTTATTCTATCAAATCAATGTCGAACGGACGGACCGGACAGGACGGAATGGTTTTCCGAACTGAACTGCGATAAAGGTATCAATCAGCTGAATCTGGAACAGGCTTTAGTTAGTTTCTGGTAGATCAAGCAATGAATGAATCTGTCTCGTCTGGTCTGTTATGGATATGGATATGATACTTGATGAGATGTGCTGGGTTGATTTTTGGGGGGGGGGGAGGTTGCGTACCTGGGACCCAGTTCCAGTTCCAATTCCAGGTCCAGTTCCTGCTGAAGCTGCCAGGTTTATCGTAGCAAGTGGATTGTAGGAAATAGATGGTAGGAAGTAGAAGTAGATACGCTAGATACCTCGTATCCACAACCCCCGAAGTAAAGAAGAGAAGCGTAGTCAAGTCAAGTCAAGTACAGCAGGATAAACAGAATAGAGAGGAATATCCGCCAAAGCAAGATATTCCAGACTACTCGACCAACGAAGTATGTCTGGACAAGACCAGATGACACGACACGACAGGATAGGATAGAAGAGAATAGAAGAGAATAGGATATAACGAGCAAAGAGAAGAGAATAGGATAAAGCAAGTATCAAAGCAAAGCAGAGCGCGACAGCCGAACGCGTAGATGTAGAGCGTAGAGCGCGTCCGTCTTCACTTCACTGTCGAAAGTAGTCACTCACACCGCGCTTTTCGCCACCACTCTTCACTCTTCACTCCTCACTCCTCACCAAAGAAAAGCAAAGTCAGCGAAACCGCACTCTGAGGAGGAAGAAACAAGCTGCTAAAGCGCGCTGAGCTGAGCTACCCAGGCTCAAGATATATGTGTCTGTGTGTGCGTATGTATCTCAAGTTCACGGAACAAAACGCAACAAGATGTAACTTGTCAAAAGCGAAACACCGAGATAGAAAGCAACGCGAGCAAGATACAAAGTCAGTTGACAGGAAGAAACAGAAGAAGCAGAAGAAGCAGAAGCAGCATAAGAAGAGAGAAGAGAGAGAGAGAGAGAGAGAGAGAGAGAAAAGAGGGAAATAAAGAAAAGCACATCTCTCCCTACAATCAAAGTGGGGAAGTTTGACATGTTTAGCTACTGTGGCTACCAACAGACTCATCCTTTACTTTTCGAAGCTGTTTTCTATGTCTCGTTTCGAGGCTTTAGATGGGTTGGCGTGGAAGATGTATGGGGTTGTGCTGCGGGGGCGAAGAATATCCGTGCGGGTGGGAGAAGAAGAATGAGGGTTACTGAATTGGGTTTGGGAGGTGGTGGAGTGAATAGGGTGTTCAGGAGGGAAGAGGGGAGGGAAGGACAGTTAAGAAGAAGGAAAAGAAAGAGAGGGGTATTCTAGTTCTCTAAAACAAAGATTACTAGAGAAAAATACAGAGTTCTTTATACCAAGATATAAGAAGAGGTTTTAGCTGGTGCATACCATACACCATACACTCACTACATAGATAATATTCCCAACTAGATCTAGATTAATCCAAGCTAACCTGAAGGAGGGTACATAATTATAGTATCCGGGATAGAATAGTTCAAGTGCCATATACACTCACTCAGTAGATTAAGCTATGTAGTAATATAGTATAGTATACTGCAAGCCCTCCCCGGTTTATCCCCTCTCCTCAGCTATGGCTTGGACTTTACCAACCCCAGGTATCAAATCTAATAATCTATTCTATTCTCTTCTAATCCACTGCAGAAGCCCTGCTAACATGTGTTTTATCACGAGCATTCCCCGAGAGAAACTAACTGCACACCCATACACATACTATACACATACCCTGCTATTTTTGTATACCCTGGACGCAGGATAATTGCCATATTCTGGTTTGTTCTGTTTGGTTCCTTTACTTCTATCCCATAGTTCGTTACTCTGGTGAGGATATTATAGGATGGATTAGAGGAAGTGGTTTAGGATCTGGGGAGTAGTAGTAGTAGTAGTAGTTAGGCAGATGGGGAGGTGCCGTGGCGATGATCCATTTAGATGGAAGGGAAGTGTGTAAGCATACAGTT
Source organism: Aspergillus heteromorphus CBS 117.55 (assembly GCF_003184545.1). Taxonomy (NCBI): domain Eukaryota; kingdom Fungi; phylum Ascomycota; class Eurotiomycetes; order Eurotiales; family Aspergillaceae; genus Aspergillus; species Aspergillus heteromorphus. The sequence continues at coordinate 280,464 of NW_020290439.1, forward strand.
GGACTTATAATGCCTGCTAATTATTTTCAGACAATAATATGATAGTTTACCACTTCTCTGTAGACATCAATACAACACTGTTGCCCAACTACAAGGACAACCACCTACTCATTAAAAATCATACCTATCAATATTATAGGCAAAATCATCTATCATTATCATATCATCATGCACACATTACAAACTGACAGAAAAAAACCTGCAGCAAACTACCAATTTGACAAGGGAGGACTCAAAAAAAAAAAAAGAAGTAAACACAATTAAGAATGTGAAATGCAAATCATCAAATGAACCATGTAATGAGATTCAAACTCAGTAATTCAGACAATCTGAGAGGAGAGCGGAGCAGAGCAGAGCAACGCAAAGCAAAGCAAAGCAAGCAAGCAAGCAAGCACAGCAATACCAAATACAGGGGAATCGAGAGTGGCGCAAACTCGGCAAATCGAACAACTTAGCGGGTATAGGCATGCCAAACAAATGCGAGCAACGGGGCAGCAAAAACGGTCATCAAGAACAGATTAGTATTCCTGATGGCACATTAGCGTGGGCAACGACAGACAAGCATGAATGACAAAAAACAGTCGACGGATTCGCTTCCGCATTCCCGCGACTTCTACTGGTTGTTCCTTCCGCGCCGGCGGAAGGGCGAGAATATGGCCCCGAAGAAGTTGGTGAAAACAGCCCGGAGGATCGTCTTCAACCAGCCGTCATGCTTATGGTTCAGAGAAACAGCTGTGACTGACCGATTTTGACTCTGGGCGCGAGCGTCCGTGGTGCCCTTCGCGGCTACTGCCTTGTTGGAGGCGGCGGTTTCCGTGTCGTCCTCGACAGTCGCCTGTCTGCTGGCTTCGGGTTGGGGGGCTGGGGCAGGGTCAGCTTCGGATTCTCCAGAGCCGGCTGCTTGCTTACTCTCGGTAGGCTCAGTTGCCTTGTTCTCGGGCGTCTGTGTTTCCGGTGCGTGGTGAGAGGCCGAGATCACTCCAGCCGTGACCGCAGCACCTGCAGCAATCGCCGCGACGCCTGCACCAAGGGTTTCGGGGGTCAGAATGTGGTCCTTGCTCTCGGGAGCAGCCTCAACGGGGGCCTCGGGCTCAGGAGCAGTTTCCGTAACCTCAACGCTCTCTTCGGCAACAGGTTCCGCCTCCTCAGCCTTCTCTTCGGTTTCCACAGCAGCCTGTTCGGGGACGGCGGCTTCCTTAGCCGACTCAGCCGGGGTTTCAACAGCGACAGCCTCCACAACAACAGGTGCCTCAACCTCCACGGATTCAGGGACGGACTTGTCCACAGTTTCCTCAGGCGCAGCCTTCGCCTCGGCAACGAGTTCCTTCGCCTCAGACTCAACGGCTTCAACCAGCTGCTCGACAGCGGTCTCTTCGGCGGCAACCTCCTCCTTGGTGGGCTCTTCGACAACCTCGGCGACAACCTCAGCGGGCTGCTCAGACTCAGCGATAAGCTCCTCAGCAACAGCCTCAGCAGCAATCTCCTCGGCGACAGCCCCAGCGATAAGCTCCTCGGCAATCTCCTCGGCGACAAGCTCCTCGGCGATGGCCTCAGCGACAGGCTCTTCGTCGATAGGCTCCTCAGTAGGCTCGCCAGCGTCCTTGGTCGACCGAATCTCGAACGCAAGCTCGTCTCCGGCAGTTGTGGCGATGGTGGACTCCGCCAGGTTGGACGACTCATCCGTGAAGTTCTCCTCCGCAGCAAGGTCCTCCTCATCTTGAGCAGCTGATTCCGGAGCGGGCTCCACAACTTCCACAGATTCCTCCACCTCAGGGACGGCAGCTTCAACCGACTCGGCCGGTGCGACCTCTTCGACAATCACCTCCTTGACCTCGACGGGCTCAGCAGTCTCGACCTCGGACTCCGGCATGAGGGCTTCGATGGTCTCCTCGTGAGCGATTGTGACTTCAGGCGAAAGCTCCTCAGCAGTTTCCTTGGCGGCCTGGGCCTCCTCGGTGGGAATTTCAACTACCAGTTCTTGGGGAACGGACTCCTGGACGGGCTCCTCAGCAGCGGGCTCCTGAGTAGCTTCCGCAACAATCTCAGCAGCAATAGCCGCAGCAACAGGAACTTCGACTGCAAGCTCTTCGGACACGGGTTCCTCAGCAGATTCCTGAACGGGTTCTTCAACCACTTCCTTAGAGGCCTCGACAGGTTCCTCGACAGCGGCCTCGACGGCTTCCTCGACGGCTTCCTCGACGGCTTCCTCGACGGCAGGCTCTTCGACAGCGGCTTCGACAGCCTTCTCAACAGCCTCCTCGACGGCGGCCTCGACGGCAGGTTCTTCAATGGCAGCCTCGGCAGCGGCCTCAACAGCAGCCTCGACGGCAGGGTCTTCGACAATATCCTCGACAGCAGCGTCAGCGGTGGGTTCCTCAGCAGCGGCCTCGATAGCAGCCTCGACAGCGGGTTCTTCAACGGCAGCCTCGACGGCCTCCTCGACAGCAGCTTCGACAGCGGGGTCATCCACGGCAGCTTCAATAGCAGCCTCGACGGCGGCTTCCTCTACCGCATCGGCAGCGGGCTCCTCGGCAGTCTCGACAGGTTCCTCGAGGGTTTGCTCGATAGCCTCTTCAGCAGCCTCCTCAGCAGAAGCCTCAACAGCGGGGTCCTCTTCGGCCTCCTCAACAGCGGCCTCGACAGCGGATTCCTCGGTAGCTTCCTCAACCGCTTCTTCGGCGGCTTCTTCGGCGGCAGCCTCGACGGCAGGGTCTTCCGCGGCCTCCTCAACAGCGGCCTCGACGGCGGATTCTTGGGCAGCTTCCTCAACGGCTTCTTCGGCGGCGACTTCGACAGCAGCTTCGATAGCGGGGTCCTGGGCAGCCTCGATGGCAGATTCGACAACAGCTTCCTCGGGAGCCTCCTCGATAGCCTCCTCAATGGCCTCTTCGATGGCTTCCTCGGCAGCTTCTTCAGCGGCCTCCTCAGCGGTCTCCTCAGCGGTCTCCTGATCGGCCTCCTCAGCGGCCTCCTCGATAGCCTCCTCGATAGCCTCCTCGATAGCTTCCTCGGCAGCTTCCTCGGCAGCTTCCTCGGCAGCCTCCTCGATAGCTTCCTCGATAACCTCCTCGGCAGTCTCCTCGACAGCTTCTTCGGCAGCAATTTCGGCGGCAGCTTCGATCTCAGGGTCCTGGGCAGCTTCCTCGATAGCTTCCTCGATAGCCTCCTCAGTAGCCTCCTCGACGGCCTCTTCAGCGGCAACCTCAGCAGCAACTTCGACAGCAGGGTCCTGAGCAGCCTCCTCGACAGCGGCCTCAACGGCAGCTTCTTCAGCTTCGGCAGTAGATTCCTCAGTAGCCTCCTCGACGGCTTCCTCAGCAGCAAGCTCAGCGGCCTCTTCGATAGCAGGATCCTGAGCAGCTTCTTCGACGGCGGCCTCAACGGCAGAGTCTTCGGTCTGGGTAGTCGGTTCCTCGGTAGCCTCCTTGATAGCTTCCTCGGCGGCCTCCTCGGCGGCAGCTTCAATGGCAGGGTCCTGAGCAGCTTCTTCGACGGCGGCCTCAACGGCAGAGTCTTCGATCTGAGTGGTAGGTTCCTCGGCGGTCTCCTCGATAGTTTCCTCGGCAGCCTCCTCGGCAGCAGCTTCGATGGCAGGGTCCTGAGCAGCCTCCTCAACGGCGGTCTCGACGGCGGATTCTTCGGTCTGAGTGGTAGGTTCCTCGGCGGTCTCCTCGATAGTTTCCTCGGCAGCCTCCTCGGCAGCAGCTTCGATGGCAGGGTCCTGAGCAGCCTCCTCAACGGCGGCCTCGACGGCGGATTCTTCGGTCTGGGTAGTCGGTTCCTCGGTAGCCTCCTCGATAGCTTCCTCAGCGGCCACCTCGGCGGCAGCTTCGATGGCAGGGTCCCGAGCAGCCTCCTCGACAGCCTCCTCGACAGCGGCCTCAACAGCAGCTTCTTCGACTTCGGCAGTGGGTTCCTCAGTGGCCTCCTTGACGGCCTCTTCGGCGGCCTCCTCGACGGCAGCCTCGATAACAGGGTCCTCCGCAGCAGCCTCAACGGCAGCTTCGATCTTAGGTTCTTCAGCCTCCTCGGCGGCCTCTTCGGCGGCCTCCTTGGCGATAGCCTCAACAGCGGGGTCCTGAGCAGCCTCCTCGACAGCCGCCTCGACAGCAGCTTCCGGAGACACTTCGGCGGTCTCAGTGGCAACGGCAGCGGGCTCTTCCACGACCGTCTCCTCAGCGGGAAGTTCCTTTGATTCCTCAGCGGCCTCGGGAACGGCAGCCTCCGCAACGGATTCCTCGACGACTTCAACCGCCGGTTCCTCGATGGTCTCCTCGGTGGCCTGCTCGGCAGCCTCCTCGACAGCAGCTTCGACAGCGGGGTCCTGCGCAGCCTCTTCGACGGCAACCTCAACGGCAGCCTCTTCCGCAGCGGGCTCCGAAGATTCCTGAACGGGTTCGGCAGCAGATTCCTCCACGGTAGATTCTTCCGGGGTGGCTTCTACGGCTTCCGCAACCAGTTCAGCCTCCTCGACCGGCTCTACGGTGCTCTTTTCCGGGGCGGTCTCCGCAGGAACCTCCTTAGTATCCTCTACTTCCACAGATTCGGGCTTCTCCGCCTCCGTCGAGACTTCGGCCACAACTTCCTCCGGCTCCTGCTCAGTCACGGGCTCTTCCACACTGGGTTCCTCCGCGGGAGTCCTTGTAACAATCTCAATGTCGGCCTCTTCAGAGGGTTCAAAGCTCTCCTCCGCAGCCTCCGTTGCAGTGGTCTCGGGAACAGATTCTTCGAAGGCAAGCTCGGCGGGTGTTTCAGTCGATTCAGTCACTTCCTTGGCGGACTCAACGGCGGGCTCGTCGACAGCAGGCGTCTCCGTAGATTCCTCGGCCTTTTCTTCCTCGACTACCTCCTCAACGGCCTCCTCAGCAGCAGTTTCGACAGCGGCCTCGATAGCGGGATCCTCAACGGCGGCCTCAACGGCGGCCTCGACCGATTCTTCCGTTTTCCCAGCAACAGGCTCCTCCGCAGGCTCAGTCGCAGCGGATTCCTCGGTGACCGGTTCCTCCACGGCAGCTGGCTCGGTCGATTCGGTAGGCTCGGCGGGAGTCTCTGTGGCGGGTTCCACCGCTTCAGCCTCGGCGACAGGCTCCTCCGGCTTCGATGTGACCTCTTTGACCTCTGTGGCTTCCGCTGCAGGCTGTGTCTCGGAGCTCAGCTCGGCGGATTCCGTTCCGTTGACCTCCGGCGCGGAGCCATTGGCGACAGATGTGGGTTCGGCGACTCCATTGACGCCATTCTCTTCCGGCGTAGCGTCCTCCTCGGCAGCTTCGGGCTGTGCGCTCGACTCCACGGCGAGGAAGTTGTGCATCAGACCACCATCCCCGGCGGCTGGACGCGAGACAACGGATCAGTTTCAGGTTCGGTTTCGCGATGATGCAATGTCAGGGGAAAGAGAGTTCAGGCGTACCGTGTTTGACCTTCTCGTCGTGGAACCACGGGCCGTTGGCGCCCTCTCGGAAACGATATTGATATTGACCGGGAACCAGCTTCAACTCGTGGGAGAAGAGATATTCGGTGGAGGTCAGGCCCTCCTCATCGGGTTCTGTGTCGACAGGCCTGGCGCCGAGCTCGACGGGCTCCCAGTGCGGGTCGGAGAAGGTGCCGGCAACGAAAACGGGGTCGTCCGTCGGACGACGGAGGGAGATTGTGACGGGCTCACCAGCGGGGTGGGCCATTGTGGTCATGAAATGTCGTAACAGTCGTTAAGATGCAGCGCACGCAAACAGATTGGGTTGGTTAAGAAGAAGGGGGCGGGGGAGGGGGGAGGAAAAAAATTCTTTCAAGACGGCGGACGGGACTGCCGTGAATTTTTTTTATCGAGTCTTTGTACGACAGGCGACCAAACGCTCGCAAGGATATCAACGGACTGAACTTGAAACGGATAATGTACAGGCGATCAGGCGATAGATAGCGGAGTCGTAGGACAAGACACTGGTCCTCCCACGGTGGAATTGAAACGCGGATGGGATCGGGGGAGGTAAGGGGAGGCGAGGATGTCTTGGAGGGGTAACGGGGGTGGGAGGTAGAGGGAGAGAGATGGAGAGAAGATAGGAGGATGAGATGGGAGGGGGACTGGTAAGAATGACTCTTTTGGGAGAGAGTACAACAAACAGAGATGTGAAGAGGAGGAGGAGGAGAAGAAGGAGAAGGAAAGCAGAACAGAAGGTAGGAAAGAGTGGAGGAGGAAGAGGAGGAGGAGGGGAGGGGGACCACAGAAAAAAAAAATTACGGGTACCGTATGGATTTGGACACCATCTGCCATCTACTATGGTAACTACTGCTGTTTACCACTACCCCATAGACTTACAGCTACTTACAGCTACTTCCAGCTACCTACTCCGTACAGTTACAGCAGTGGTTGCAAATTGCAATAGTGCTCCAAACCAGGGAATTTACGGTCCCCACGGAAGACCGATGGGGGTGACTATCTAGTCACTACGAGCAACTAATTACCCCGTCGACCCCGTCGTGGGCGGGGCAGACACAGTTGTCACAGTGACGGCCTCCTATCCCGTTCCGTGATGCGACGCGATGGGGGAGCAACCGAGGGTGTGAGAGGGGGGGGGAGGGGGGATGGGGATGGGGGGGAGGAGGAGGGAGGGGGGGGAGAAGAGAAAGAAAAAGAGGGAAAGCAAGACCGTTAAGATGACCGTCAGCATCCTCCTCCAAGCAAGATGAGAGATGGGAGATGGGGGGGAAGACAGAATCAAATGAGGGGAAAGAAACGCGCCGCAGCAGCTTGAGCGTTGACGGCATGATCAGTTTTCGCAATTGACTAACAAACCTACGGTAGATAGGTCGCAGGATCGAACCAGTCAGTCATCGTCGTAGTGACTCCCCTAAGCTTAGCCCGTCGTCCACCCAAACACCGTGCATCAAGCCATATCAGGCCGGGAGGAGGAAGACGGAAGACACTCCAATGGGAGGGCGTCGCATTCGCGAGGTCGCGACAGAAGAAGCAGAATAATAATTGAGCATATCATCCGCCGATCCTTGCGAAGCTCCGGGCGCCCGAAAAGAAAATGCGGTGAGGCGGGTCGAAACCAATCAGGGGTTGATACTGGGGCTGGACCGGTAGAGGAAGAGCCAGTAACAGTACTGTAGAGAGTAGAAGGGGTCTGGTCTGGTCTGGCTATGCGAGATAAGAGGGAAACCCTTCTTCTCTGGGAGTGAAGGCCGTGTTACTTACTTGTTAACTACTACGAACCCTTCCATCAGTCCCCATATCTTCCAGGATACTTACCTACTGTACTCCGTAAGTAAGTACTTGAATCGTACATTGCATTCTGCAGCAGAGATTTTCTCGCCTCGCCTCGCCTCGCAGCAGTAGTAGCAGCAGCAGCAGCCAAAAAAAAAAAAAAGATTTCCGTCCGGGAAAGCAAAGCAAAGCAAAGCAAAGAAAAAGAAAGCCATGGTGGGGCCGAAACCAAGACTAATCCCAGAGCAGTCTAGCGGATTATAGCAAGGCTAGTGGCACCATCCAGAGTGGAGACCGACTAAACCCAACGGGGAGGTGCGTTTCGGCACCGGCGGGAAAAATCCGCGTTCGAGCTTGTCAGTCCCAATTATTGGCCGTCATATCGTGGATTTACCAGTACTTACTTAGGTATTTCATTCTTTCATTCATGGACTGGTTGACCTGTTGGTTGGACTGGTATCTAGGTATGCTATATATATTCTTGTGTGAAGAAAGGATGTAGGGAGGGGGAATCTGTCAGATCACCTTCAATTACTAGTTACCTGTCGAGGCAGAGAGATGATATTAACATTGTTTCCTGCCCGGTGTATGGAGTAGTTCTAGTCAAGTAATCGTCGTTGCATGCAGCAGCAGCAGCAGCAGCAGCAGCAGCAGCAGCGAATCCTTCGGTGCTTTGCTGGCAGTGCGGCGCATTCATCCCCGGTCAGCTGCTCAGGATCTTACCTCATCGCACTCCGAATGTATGTATGCCATCTACCTACTATACTTACCTACAGTACTCTATAGCATCACAGCAATGAGATCATCAGATAGCAGATTCTCTATCCCATGACTCGCATCAGTAAACAGACAGACAGTTAGTTAGGCATCTACTCCATACTCAGCATACTTTGTCGTACTAAACCCGTGAGTCAGTACCGAACGTCTCCCGCCCAGTGACGTAGCTACCTCACCCACCCATAATCCATACCTATCTAGGTAATAATCCAACAGCCCAACCCCGAAGACAAGAGAAGAAAATTTCCATCAGACCCAGACCAACCTGACCTGACCTGACCTGACCCGACCCGAGCCAATCCAGACCAAGACCGGACTGTCAGTGGTTCAATGAATAGATATTATGGTGCCTGATCCATCCCGAACCATAGTTCTGCCGCCGGGTACTCCGTATAAAGTAAGGATTTCTTACAGACTTACTCAGGTATATATCAGTGGAGCTTCATCGCCTATCTAGCAGACTAGCCTAGCAGTGCAGTGCGATTGTGACTTTCAGACCCGGTTGTCAGGAGCCATGGTTGAGCTGTGCTGAGCTGTCTGCTTCTAGTGATTAGTTAATTATACAGTGTGGTTCTAGTTAACTAGTTAAAGGTAGTAACTGCCGTCACTTGCCATAATGATAATAATAATGATAATAATAATAATAATAAACAATCACTACAACTACAGCTACCACTACCACCCATCATTACCACCACAACAACCACACCACACTGAACCCACTGAACCCACTCACTCACTATCAATAAAATATTCATCACCAATAACTATAATTTCCATATATACTCCAGAACTAAGTAAGTAAGTAAGTAAGTAAGTAAGTAAGTAAGTAAAGTAAAGTATGTAAACCCCAAACTCTAATCCAGTAATCCAGTAATCCAGTAATCCAGTAATCCAGTAAACTTGGCAACATGCATGATTGGCCCACAACCCACAGCCCACGCCTCGGAGTCGGCTTGCCCTGCCTGCCTGCCTGTCTGTCTGTCTGTCTGTGTCTGCTGGGCTGGGTTGCTAACTTGCTTTGGTGGCGCGGATCGTCGCATGGGTGGTTAGTTACTGGTCACTGGTTACTGTTTACGTCAGTATATCTATCTACAGTATTTAGGATTTGATGATCTACCTTACTATACCTAGTAAGTCAGTAAGTACTAGTTAGTCCTGGTTGGTTACCACCTCACTCTCTGTCTTACAGTACAGTAGGGTTAGTTAGTTAATTTGTACTGTTAGTAGTTAGTATATACTACTCCCTACGCTGTACCACGCCAGAAGCTGGTTTCGTGCAGGATGTACACAGTAGTTAGTTATATGCACATCTATCTATCTATATATATATATGTATATATGTGTGTGCAAGTAAGTAAGCAATGACTGGCTGTATGTATACATGTAATCTCAAGCAGTCTGCGGGGAGTGCGCATGCGCATGCGCATCGAAGTGTACTTACTAAATACATTATAATATAGGAGGTGTGTTGGAGTTGGACCCGGGTATAGTATGCTAGCTACACAGCTATACAGCTATACTCTGTGCACTATGTGTGTGCATACATACTGCAGAGCATGGTGCTGGGTGCTGGAAGTATGCTCTCAATGCTAGTAGTATCTTAAGCAGTATCATGTCAATAACCAACTTTTTAACCGGTACATGGAATATAGAAAGCCCGATCTTCCCAAGAAGTAGATCCGTGAAAATCCCCAATCGATAGAAAGTAGAATTAGATACTACTCAACAACAACCCCAACAGCTCCGACAACCCATCAACCCATCAACCCATCAATTAAGAATTACCGATCATAGACCAAGAACCAACAAAAGCACCAATCTCAATCTCAAGAATATCAAGCAGACAGACCATCTTCTGGCAGAAACCCCCAAGGTCAATCTAACCACAGCTCCAAGCTCGCCATCACAATGCACCAGCCGATTACCCAACCCAACCCAACCCAACCCAAGAAGCAGTAACTAGTAGGAAAAGTAAAATGATATAAAGTAGGTAAGAGAAAGCACCAAACCAAGCAAGAAAGCAAGCAAAGTCATCGACTCGTGATATCCTGTCCAACCCAACCCAACCCAATCCAAAACAAACCAGAAAGAAAACCCCCAAATTGAAAGAAACAACCACAATCCCATCAGAGAATCTCCAAATCCTCAAACTCAACCATCAACCCATCCGCCGACCCATCCGCCGCCGACCCATTCATCATCCCGAACATGGTCCCCGTGCGGGACAAACTATGCGGCCGACTCGCATAGACGCCCACGTGGACGAACTTATCCTCCACGCCATAGAAGAACCAAGTGACCTCGCGCAGCTTCTTCCACGAACTGCTGACGGCGCCGGGGGACATGGCAAACGGCACGGCCGAGGGAACCTGGTACCAGATCCAGAGGGAATGGCCAATGCGCTCGAGCTTGATGCGGAGGGAATGGACGGCGGCGGGGCCTCGATCCGGGACAGCCAGGGGGGAGAGACACCAGTCTGCGCCGTCGGCGGTGGCGCTGACGGACGAGGCGTTGACGACGCCGGAGCAGAACTCCATGCCGGCTTTGACCCATTTACAGGGCCGCTGGGAGGAGAAGGAGGAAGAGGAGGAGGAGGAGGATCTGGGGACGCTGCTGTCCGGGGGGAAGGACTGCGGGGCGGCGCCGGCGAAGATGACCAGGCCGCCCTGGTCCCATTCCATTTCACAGTCGGCGGTGACGGTGACCTCAGCGACTACGAACGGGTTCCGCAGGGAGGTGAAGACGATGGGGGCCGTCGCGGTGTCGCGGTTCGGGGGTTTGCGCCAGAGATCCGTGTTCGGACCGGCGGTGAGCGTGAAGTAGTCCATGCATGGTGGGAGCGAGAACGTCGATGGCAGATTCAACGCTGTGAAGGATGAACTGGCGGGGGGCATTTTTTTTTCTTCTTTGCCTCTTTGCCTCTCCTCTCTCTTTGATTGCTGCCGCGGAAAGATCGTGGCGTGGGTGTGTCGGACTCTCCCTCGCTTGATTCCAATCCGATGTATGGATGTATGTAGACGTGTCACTCTAGCTCCCTCCAATCCTTACTTCAGTGTTGGCTGTTGGCGCTGCTGGAAACTTTCGGCCGGAGGTACCGTAGGACCCGTAGGACGATGTCGCTGAGCAGGGAGAAGGTACTGTACTGGAGAAGACAGAGGGGGGGGGAAGGGAAAGAGAAAGAAGCGTGTGCGGTGTGGACAAAGATCCAGTTTCGTTCCACCTCGAAGCAAGGGGATTCCCGACTGTCTCCACGACGGGTTCAGCTTCAACCTGCCGTTCTAGACCCCGGGGAAGTCAAGGCAAGGAAAAAGGAGTCGGCAGTCAGGGAAGCTAGCTAGTAGCCAAACCAGGCGCGTGGTCCGGGCGGGCAAAAGTAGTAGTGTCTGGTCGAAAAAGCAAAAACCGACCGAACCGCGAGCTGCGAACTGCCGAATTCCTCGGTCAGGGTCAGCCAGAAAGCCGAAGACCCTGGGAAGTTATATATCTAGAGAGGGACGGACGGTCGAGGGGAGGGTTTGGATTGCGTTCGGGCGGTGCGCTGAACCCGCATACACTCACTCACTCACACGCAGCGGCGAGGACAAAGACCGACTGCGTTCGCAAAAGCCAGATCGGCGGTGATCTGACAGCCAGCATCTCAGGGAAAAAGAACAGCCCCTGTGGCGATGGGAACATCCCGGGGGAGCCACTTTATAAAAAAAAAAAAGAGAGAGAGAGAGAGAGAATGCACACCTGCCAGCCAGTCAGTCAGTCCGTCCGTCTGGGCAGAAAGGCCGATGTCCAACCGAATGAACCACCGTACTGGAACAGACGATCATTGATCGAAGGTATCCAGGGCGCTGGTTTGCCGCGGCCCATCCCGAGTTTCTTCCTTTCCTTTTTTTAATACAAAAGAAAAGAAAAGCTTTCTTCTTTTTTTTTTTTTGTTCTGGCTGGGATGGGAGTGCATCGAGGAAGGAAAGGGGTCCATCTGGCTCAGTCGTCCGCTGCAGACCAGTTCAGGAGTGGCGGGTCATCCTGCATCATTGGGAGACAAACAGCCTGGAAGACCACGCAGGTCTGCGCGGTGGGGGGGGGAACGACCGTCCAGGGCAGCAGGCAGCTGAAGGGCCAGCTCTGCCGGTCGGGGATTGGCTGGCTGGCAGGCTGGGGGGTGGGTGTGATGTCGTGGAAGGGCTGAAGCCGAAGTGGAGGGAAGTTGGGTTGTTGAAGGCGAGCGAGCGCGACGAGAAGGATTTAAGACGGCCGGCCTGTTGTTGTTGCCACCACACGGACACTCGCGGAGTGCCCGCGATCGCCCCCTTATCTACTTACAGACCGCCATGCCCTCGCCGAAGTCCTCGATCGATTTCACTGCCAGCTGAGTTCGCGGAGGAGCAGGTGCAGCATGCGTCGCTGGAGTGGGCTCTGGACGGAAGGCCGGACGAGCCACTGCGCCCGGCATTAGGGCCTGGCCGTGGTCAAGGCTGCATCCAGGACCTGAAGAACTGCGGCCAGAAATCAAATCGGTGATATGCTTACCTGCATGCGGCGCGTCTTCGTCATTGGTGGGCCCCGAGGCTAAGGCATGGTGACTTGGAAGCTCGTCGAAGTATGACTTGTCACAGCCCTCGTTGCCTTTGTCTCTCTACAAAGAGCCCACTGTCCTCGTCTTGGGCGACTTCAATGCGGGCTGGTGCCTAACTAACACCACTGGGGATGGGGATGGGGATGGATTCCGTCGTTTGGCTGTTGTTCTCGGCTTCAAGATGGACGGTCTCCGCGGACTGATTATATTGCCTGCAGGGATATCTTCTCTTGCGGAGCTCTTCTGGACGGGCATATCACAGACGGTAAGGTAGGTCTACCGATGTCGGGATCGACGGGTTGTGCTTTTTTTTTTTTTTTTTTCTATCACATATCACCCGGTGGATGACAATCGGCGGACTGGTTTTATTCAAGATTCATCTGACTGTCGAGAGATAGGAGATAGCTGAATCGGCCGCAGGATATTGATACGCCCTGGAACTTGGGCGATGCCATAGTGCCACTGGGTGTGCTCCCCCGACATGAGCGACATTCGAAGGGCCAGATATTGCGCTGTTAAATATAGCCATTCAGTCGGAGCGGCAATCCAGACGGTGTTTTCAGACCAACTCCCTGCCTTGTCCGACAATTAGAACCAGGAGGCCGGTGTAGATCTTGGAATCGTGAGGTAAGACACGAAGACGCGATTTAAAAAAATGCGATGGTGGGATAAAAGAAGCCAAAGTTCGGTCCCAGACAGTCCGTCATTCAGAAGGACAAATTCCCAACCCTCGCTACTCAGAAACCAACAGAAAAAGCTTTCCACTTTTTTTGGAATGGATGATACCAACCACTATGTGGTGGTTGATGGTGAATGAGGCTACCCGATATATAGTAACTACCACCACTCGCACTGTACCATCACCACTATTCCACACCAACATCAATAACTTTAACCATCCAGGTACTCCGTACATAGAGTAAATCGTCAACTTTCAAAACATTCTATCATATCCAATTCCTCTAAATATTAAGGTAAGAAAAAAAAAAAAAGTTTTTTTAAGTGAATAGATAGTAGAGTATACGGCACCCCACATCCCCCCAACCCGCACTTCACCCACTCCGGAGTGAGGTGCACTTTAACCGCCTCGCCCCGGCCAGATCCCCAATATCCTCCTCCACCCAACCATATCATATCATCACCATCATCTTCCCATATACATCATCACCCTCACATTTCCACCTCCCCCCCCCAAAAAAACCCCCAACCAACCAACAGCCAAGAGGCAAAAAAAGAAAAATGGTCTGCTCGAAATGCGCAAAGAAACTCAAACAAACCGAACTCGCCACCCCGGGCGTGAAACGCAAAGCGGAGATGTACTACGGCTCGCCGTCGACGACTCTGGGCGGTGCCGGTGCGAGTAGCGCGGGGAGTAGCAGCAGTAGCAGGGGCAGCAGCAGCAGCAGCAGCACCGCCGGGAAATCGACATTGGGGAGTACGGGTATCGGGAAGGTAGATATACATACATTCCCATTCATCCCATCCCAATCTATCATCTATCTCCCATCCTAACCCCCAAAGAACACACACAACCCACACAACCCACAAAACCCCCCAAACCAAAACCAAAACAAACGCTAAGAGAAAACTAGAGCAAACTCCTCACCTCCAAAGCCAAGAACCCGTACGCGGCGTACGCGTCCTCGTGCGACTCGTGCAAGACAAAGACGGAGCAGGGGCGGAAGTTCTGTCAGCGGTGTGCGTATCAGCGGAATGGTAGGTTTATTATGGTTATGTTCTTTCTTCCTGTCTTTCTTTCTTCCTAGGACATCCTACATCCTACATCCTACATCCCCTTCCATGGTGCGGTGCTGATGCTGATGCTAATGAATGAATGAATGTAGCATGTCCGATGTGCGGGAAGGGATTGACGTCGAGCGCGTCGAAGAATCAGCCGGTCGTGCAGGGGCAGAAGTTTAATTTGAAGTGAATGGTCTTTCTTTCTTTCTTTCTTTCTTTCTTCTGTTTTTCTAGTTCTGGGGGTGTATGTGGTTGGGATGGTATAGCTTCAGGGAGTGAAGAATGAATTATCTTAGGTTACTTGGGTTTAAGGAGAAGGGTAATGGTGCATGGCGTTGGGTCAAGTGCTTAGGACATAGATATACACATACATATACTTAATAGAATAAGTTAACAAATAATCTTCATTGCAAACAGTCGAAAAAAAAAAAAAGAAAGCTAGTTATACATGACCCACTCACTACTCATGATATATGCAAGACTCAGACCGGACCGGTGTCGACCTGCTGCAAGCCCAACAAGTCCGCACCTACTCCTACTATCTATCTATCCATACAGTGTGTACTCTGCCCCAAGCACTCATACCCATACCCTATCCTACCCTCCCCCCCCACTCATAGCTATCATACCATCCCAAGCAGCCAGCCACTACCGCTCAGCCAGCATATTCTTAATGCTAGCATAGTAGTGTGGACGCACAAACTTGGCAATCTCCTCTTTAGCCAGCCACTTGAAATCGGCCAGGTTCTGGGAGTTGCCAGCCAGATCGGCCTGGCCGGCCATGATGCGGGACTTCAGGAAGAAGGTCTTGTCGCCGGCGGAGGCGGACTCGGACTTGAGCTTGTTCTGGTTGCGGACGGAGTAGACGTGGTGGCCGACGGGGTGGTAGCCGACCATCCAGGTGTTCATGTTGACGCCGGCGGATTGGGCGAGGGTACGCTCGGCAGCCTGGATTGGAGGGTGGTTAGCGGGTCGATCGACACCATTCGACATACACACACACACACACAGGGAGAAAGACCTACCTGGCGAAGAGTCTCATTCACCTCAACGGGAGAGCTGGGGAACTTCCAGTATCCCTCCTTGGACTGGACCAGAAGATACAGGGTACGCTGCAGGGCGCGGTTGAGGCTCTGCAGGTCGCCCTTGGTGTCTGCTTCCGTCACGCGAGGGTACGGTCTCGGGATCTCTTCCTGCTTGCTGGTGTCCTGGGAGGTGGCGTTGACGGTGGACTCGGCGTCCTGCACCAGCATCTCGACCTGGTGGGCGGGCTCCGCGTCGGGGGCCCCGACCAGGAGCTCGTCGTTCCAGGCCTCCTTGGAATAGGCGTCGTACTTGCCGATATCGCGCGCGGGGGTGCGGCGGTCGCGGATCTTCTGCTTCCAGTCCTCGTCGGCGGGCGTGCCACGCTTGAAGTAGAAGTATTTCGTGAAGGGGAGCGTCAGACGCTCGTTCAAGCGTTTCTGGTAGAAGTGGTACGACTTCTCGAAGTCGGTCAGGTCGCGGGTGATTTGGGGAGGGCGGGAGAGGACCACGCCGGCATTGATCATGTAGGCGGGCTTCACGACGGGGAAGGTCGACGAGGCTGTGGAGGGGGGTTCGGGGGAGGCCTGCGTGACGGCTGAGGCATAGTTGCGGCGACAGCTTCTGCACACTCTGGCATCGGAGATCGCGGGTCCTGGGGCAGTCAGTATGACTGGATGGGAGGTCAATCGGGCCGGAGGCACATACGCAGAAGCGACGCCACGCGTCTGGCACCATTGGACCCCGACGACATCGTGATAGGGATATGGCTGCGTTCTGGTCAACAGGTGCGGAGGCCGCTATGGGAGAAAAGTTGGCGGTCACCTGCGAGGGCCGCCGCGGAGCCACGCTAGGCCCGCCCGGGCTAGCCGGTCAGGTGACCCGGTGGTCCGCGGCCTTTAAAAACCCTGCCGTCGCTCCCCAATTCTTCCTTTTCCTCTCTACAGCACCTTCCTTATCATCACCACGTCATATACTCCATGGCCTGTTGACCATTATCCGGTGCTTAGAGTACTTTCGCGGCCTTTTTTCGCTAGCGGTACCTTCTTTAAAAACAAGGCGTACTGTTAGATAGACGCTGCATACATTCCTTTGCCCTGCTCCGGCGGTGAAATTACCATGCAATAATTCGGTTCATGAAGCTGTTGGATCACTTGTCACTCGTTCGTAACGATAGGCGATCTAGTCCTAGCCTATGCGGCACACCCTCTCATCTGTGCCAAAAACTCGCAGTTTATTGCCGTAGACCTCCCAGAACTCTGTGCCTAGTCGCGGGATCAAGTGGCCCTGGTCTACGATTCGCTGTCTCGCAGCACATTTGTCTCGGCCTAACATCATGTGCGCCTCCAGCGCAGACGGATAATGAGAGTCATCCTCCACAGTCTCAAGGGGTTTCGTTACAGGGATTTTGCCAAACATCAAAATCTTCTTTGACTGGCGAGGTCTCGGTAACGTGCCCTCCGCAACTGGCTGTGGTTCTCGGCTGGAGGGCTCGCGCTGCGAGTCGGTGTCTGTTGCTGTGGCCCCGGATACTTTTACATCTCGGAGCTGTGCAGAAAGCTTGATGAAGACTCGGGCAGTGAGCAGGCTGTCATAGCCAGCCTCGTGACTGATGCCCTCTTTGTCATACTTGCTATGCTGTTCGTGTACCACTGTGAACTGTTAAGGACGAGGTATCATATCGGTCCGGCTCACTTACCTATCAGCGGATAGGCGGCTTTAGCAAGGCTGTCGTTGGTCTCCTGCAACGATGACCTCGGGTTGATAGAGCCGCAATCATGAGTAGCCATGTATTTGGTATCGATGAGAACCGGAAACAATCGGTGGACTATGTATTGGAAGTGCTCTACACGGTCCGGCAGGGGCCCGAAGAAGCAGCGGTAGAAATAGATGAGATCCGTGAAGAGATTATGGCCAACCAGGACAGGCCGATTGTACTGCAGCAGCAGCTTCGCGCGGTCCAAGAATTCTTTCTGTGCGAGCCTAGACTTGGGCATGCCTTCAGAGACCGATAGGAAAGGCTCAAGGTTCGTCAGGTCGCCTCCAACCAATGCCTCCGCAATCCATCGGAATCCAGTCTGCCGCCGGATTCGGTCCTGCACCCACTGCATCTTCTGATTTCTGACGGCTTCCTCGCGCTTTTCGTCGTAAATAATGATCTGGATGAACGTAGGCTTACTGACCGTCACCAACGATGGGTATTCTACTTCGATCAGTTGGTGAACAAGCCTTTTCTGAAACCTATTCAGTTCCGACGGCATGGATTTGGACTGCTTGGACGCAGTGGGCGGACTCGGAGGTGGGATATTGAGGTATTCTCCCCGGGCCTGAATGCAAATTAGACGGATTATCGGGGTAGACTCGGTCTCTTACATCGTGAAGAGCAAGCCAGTCGTCCACGAGACGACGAACTTCCGCCAGGAATGCAATGGATTCAGTTTCGGTCTCCTCAACATCGAGGGAGGTGTGCACAGCGGAACGATCCCGTCTCGCGGCTGCGTTTTCCAATATCTGCTCCTCTTCGTCCCTTGACAAGTAGACGACGCCGCTCGTGTATAAGGTGTCCATGCTAAAATGATTCTCCAGGAGGAATTGCATGGCTGTGCGCATCAGATCAGGTCAGCAGGAAGGCATTGCGTGAGCGTACCGCTGCTTTGGAAGGACACATTCCGTTCCAGATCCAGCCTCCGGTCGATGATCGGGCTCAAGTATATGTTGTACGGCTTCAGGGTGTACATCGCTGCGGCTGGGTTAGCACATCAACCAGGAAGGCAGACTGTATCTCACCTCTCTCCGGGCCTTCGATTGCTATAGTGAGGCCGACCTGTAGGATCTGATATTTATCGGCCGATCTCTTGACTTCATCGTAACGCTCCTGCAGAGTGCTTTTCTTGCTCTGGGTTTTCCCAAGACCATTTGCGATGCCCGAGAATTCGAAATCTATAGATACGAAACAACTGGATGCCAGGTCGTCCAGTATTCCCGGGAGGTAGTGATAGAAGGTTTGAGCGGTTACATCCATGGCTGCAGCCTGGGACCGCGGGGCAGCCTCGACGGTCAATGACAGGTAGATGAGACGAGAAGGAGTATAGAAAGAGGAGTAGTAGTTAGTATTGATGCAAGTGAAGAATAGATCCACTAGATGGCGTAGTTATGAGTTATGTGGGGATATCTTAAGAGGTGAAGAAATGATTGTCTGGGGGGGGGGAAGGCTTGTCTGGGAAATGGATGGATGCTCTTCAGCGAGAAGTCTCGCCCGGCCATTCCAGGAAAGAGCGACTGGGATGAATGCGATGTGTTCGACTCCAACAATGACGGAGGCATTGTGCCTGGGTGCCTGAATGCCTGAATGCTACCCCTCGTGTGCATGCCTTACTGCCTTACTATCCCTCTGCCCCAGGCAACAACCCGCTGTCCCGTGACCCGCTCCCCCAGACTCTCGGCCAGCCAACGGAGAGCCGAGGCCTGACGAGACGACCTCCGATCGGTGGTACCTGTACGTATCCTGGCCGCTTAGTGGCATCTGCTGGACCTTCCCAACCCCCCCGAGCTCCATCGAATTCAATCGCCTCATCATCCCCGTATCTGCCTGCGCTCATCGCTAGCCCGCGCATTCCATCTCGACATCCCATCTTCGCTTCGCTTTCCGACCCGTCGCATCTCCGCTGGCGGTGAACAATGGCCGACGATGGGTCCTCGCACATGACGGCGTCGCAGTCGCAGTCGTCGCAACTCCTCTCCTCTTCCTCCTCCACCACCACCACCTCCTCGTCACGCTCCCCCTCCAAGCTTTGCTCCAGAACATACAAGAAGGCGTCCCATCTGTACCTGACCCGGCGGTTACAAGAATCGCTCGCCGCCTTAGAGCCCGTCATCACGATCGTCCGCGGGCCCGACGACCAACAACACCGCTTGGCCAACGGCAACGGTCACGGCGAGGCCGTCGCGCCCATTGCCACAGCCCAACCCACCTGGCGGATCAAGGTGTGGAATCTCTACATCACACTGCTGAGCGGCATCGTCGATCTCGGTGCCGAGGAAGGGAAGAAACTATTCGGACAGAAGGAATGGAAGGCCATCTCGTCTCAGGTCCGCGATGGTGAGATCTGGGAGATGGTCGTACAGACCGGGTACAAGGGTCTGGAGGGATCCGTCGACGCCGAAGTTGTATACAACCTGTTCGTTTTCTGAGCCTGACCACAGAGGGGACTATCTATCCATAAGGTCAATCGCTGACAACCCACCAGAGCCACATTACTGCTGAGACATTCCCCGTCCCAGAAACTCAATCAGCAACGCCTCGAAACATATCTCTCGTCATCCGGACAACAACCGACCCTGGATATATCGGAGCATCTCCGGGACGGCTCGTCCACGCCAACGCCGAACGGCGGCGGCGGCGGCGGCGGCGGCACCGACACCCCGAAGGACCTGGCGGCGCGGGTGCGAATAATCGAGCTGTTCACGCTGCATGTGCTTCCCCGGAACGAAGAGTGGGAGTACGCGCAAGAGTTCCTGAACCTGAGCGAGGTGCTGGACGAGGAGCGGAAGGATGTCTTCCTGCAAACACTGGAGGGGCTGAAGGAGGAGAAGCAGCAGGGCGAATTGCGCGCGGCGGCGCTTCAGCGGGAGAAGGACGCGGAGCTGGACCGACAAGCGCGGGAGACAGAACGTCGCCGGGCGGAGGAGGCGGAGGCCGCGGCCGCTGCTGATCGGTCACAACCGGGACATGGCCGCAGCGGGACCGAGGTGGACTACGGCATCGAGAAGACGTATCCGAACGGCAGCATCAAGGGACGGGCCAAGGGCGCAGAAAAGGCGGGCAGCAAACCCGGCACGTCGACGAGTCGAACGGCGTTTTCTCCGCCGGGCTCGAAGAGCGTCAAGAAAGCAGACAAGCCCGAGGCTCGCAAGCAATCGCGGGCGCTGGTAGTCACCGTCGCGCGCAACCTGCTGCAATACATCAGCAAGAGCATAGCCGGCAACCCGCTGTCGTTCGTGCGCACGCTGCTGTTTATACTGGGCATCGTGGCGGCGCTCAGCCGACACGACGTGCGCGAGCGCATCCGGCGGATAACAGGGTCCGGATGGCAGAAAATCAAGGGGACTGTCGGGATGGGGGTGAAAGTGAGCTATATCTAGTCACTCATGTTCCTCGGGAATTTACCGTACATTCATCATTCATATTCATCTAGATGAGACGGTCGGGCTGCATGTCATATAGGGTCTATTTCTATTGTAAATTCTAAATTCTATGCTGGATGGTAGCTATCTATGTATCTCTCTATAAACGAGACATTATTTTATGATCTATCTTCACCCATCACCGTAACCCGCAACCCCAACCCCAACCCCAAGTCATTCCCCATCCCCTCACATTCCCCCTTCTCTTTCCCCTTGCCACCCCGCTCAACATCCCTCTCAGCCCCAGCCCCAGCCCCAGCCCCAGTCCCCTCACCCCCTCATCCCCCCCATCCCCCCCCCTCTCCCGCCTAACCCTCCACCACCCAAACCCATAGACAAAAAAATGCGCCACGCAAATCTGCTCCGTGGTATACAGCAACACCGGCACGGAGGTCTTGGACTTGACGTACAGATCCAGGGAACTCCACATGGCATAAAGCAGAGGAATACCGAGGGCGGTGCTCTTGGCCGGCCCACAGAAGCACACGGCGATGGTCTCGTAGGGATTCAGCTGGTCGAAGGGGCGCAACGTGGTGCCTTTCATGGTGACGGACATCCGGGCCAGGATGGGCGGGGGCCGGGCGAAACAGAAGCACGCGACGGTGAGGAACATGTACAGGGCGATGTTGAAGAGAACGACGAAGATGATGCTCGACGCGGAGAGGGATTGGAGGGCGCCGGTGGCGAAGCAGGAGGAGAATGTCGACCTGGGGTGGGTTAGTTTGGGTTTGGGGTGGAGAGGTACACTGGTATATCTCTTTTTTTTCGGGGGCGTGTTTGGTGGGTGGGTAGGCAGGGAGGGAGGGAGGGAGGGTGGGAGGGATAAGTCGAGCAGGCAAGAAAGGAGAAGAAGAAGAAGAAGAAGAAGAAGAAGAAGAAGAAGAAGAAGAAGAAGAAGAAGGAAAAGAAGAACTCACCAAACCAACAAAATCAAACAAGCGGTACTAATCTTCGGCACCTTATACTTATTCAAAACCCAGGCGACCCGATCCGTCCACAACCACCTAACCAACTGGCCAACAACAAGGGGTAACAAGACCGCGAGACCCAACTGCTTAAAGACATCGCGATACATACTGCCCAAATCCCCATCCCCGACCCTCCAAACATCGAACCCCGCCTCCTTCGGCAACAGCGTCACCGTCCAACCGGCCGTGACAAACGGGCCGAGAAAATTCGCAATGATAACCTCGACCAACGCGGCGGCATCGTCGCCGCCAGCCGAGCGCGTCATCACCACATTCGAGGCGATGGTGGTGGGGATGCAGGCGAGGAAGATATAGCCGGCGAGCAGGGCGCGGTCGATGTGCTGGTGGGGGTCGGCGACGAGGATGATGTGCACGATGGCGAGGATGAAGGCCGGGATGAAGAGGAAGGAGAAGGCCTGGACGAGGATGTGCAGGCGGTAGTTCAGGAGGTGCAGGAGCAGCTTTTCGCGCGGCACGCTGAGGCCCGAGATCAGGAAGATCAGGGCCATCGCGCCGTAGAGGATGCTGTATTCCGACCGGATCGTGCCGCCGCTTTTGGCCACGTTCGGGAAGTAGTATGCCAGGACGCAGGCGACGCCGATGCCGATTAAGAGCCATTGGTGCAGGAGGAAGAGGGCTGCGGTTTTGAGGGCGCGGAGCCATTGGGGTTGGGGTTGGGGTTTGAGGGGCGTGGTGGTGGTGGTGGTGGACATGATGCGATGTGATGTGATGCGATGCGATGCGCTGCGAATCACCGAGCAGAAGGGTTGGGGGTGGGATGAGCCGGGAGGTAGATGTTCATTGCCAGGATTTCTATCTGTCCGAGCGAGGGGAGAAGGATGATGCGAGTGTTGCGTTCCCGTTTCGGTCCTGCATGACTTGTCGAGTTGGTTGGTTGGTGGTGGTGGTGGTGGTTGTGGTGGTTGTGGTGGTGGTCGCGTGGGAGGAAAAAGAGCCCGTCGGATTAAGTCCGAGATGCTGATAAACTGATAGGCCGAACGATAGTGCTGGGGCCAATTAATATTGGGCGATGATGCCATTCGGACGATGGGAAGAACAATAGTGCGATAGGATTTGGGAATAAAGATCTTCGACTAGTGGTCTGGAGGGTACACGACATGCCGGGGAGAAAGCCGACGGGGATATTTAGCCATGCGATGGATGAAGGAGCAAGAGATGGCCTCCCATCGGTAGCCTTTCCGATCGGCTATTTCAATTCCTTGACCGTTTTAGAATGATATTTGTAAGTGTGAGTGGTTTGATTGCTACTTTCAGGAGTCTTCATCTACCCATATGCCCAAACTATAGAAGATAGTTTTGATATGATGCAAACACACATGGTTCAAGTAGGTTAAGCCTTGCTTCCAAGTAGGTAACTATACCGGCAGGACTACCTGCCTAACTAGTACCTAAACCTAAACAGCCTCTTCAGTTCCCAATCCCAGCCCCACATCCATCGATGCATACATACCTATCTAATATCCATCCCTTCAATCATGTCAAGAAACCTCAATGTAGGTATACAGATGCCCAAAAAAGCAAACACAAAATCAATAGAAAAGCAATTTCCCCCACCAATAATACCCTCACATTCAGCCACAATGACATCATGAGAGAGGACCCCTTTCCATAGTTATGGGTTGTACTTGAGTCAAATAAAAACCTCCCTCCCATCCGCCAACAGAACATACTATGAAAACCCTCATGAATCAGTGAGTATAGACTTTTTATATATACTATATATATATATATATAAGGAGCTGGGGGCATACATCTGCCAGACTCAAGACTGCATTATCATCCAGCATCTTATCAAACCACGCTGTCTTGGCCGATCCGTCCATCCATCCACCCATCCGTCTAGGTATTATCCCACTCCATTCTCGCACAGTACTCCGACGGACCCAATTTATTATTACTACTACGTAGATAACCACCTGCATAACCCCCTCACAATTAAACCACGCACAACTACTCCGTGCCATTCCCTGAATAAAATAATGCACATAATGCAATCCAGGAAGAACGAACAACCCCCCCAGGAACTAAGGTAGAAAGTGCGTCTAGACGTCTAGACGAGGTGGGTAAAACCTGAACCGTGGGGTAAAATTTCAGGAGAGCTGGGGTACGCCTAACTACTCCTAAACTAACGCACGGAGTACACTGCTCCTACCTACCTACCTATACCCTACCTACTTACTATGGTACCAACTAAGTACTAACTAGGTAAGTAAAGTAGATACTACGGAGTACTGCTGCTCCATCCATCCATCCATCCATCCACTCTCTAAATAAGTATCCCCCCCCCTCATGTTCGGAGCAACAGAGCTACTCCGGACAGGAGGAAGAAAGACCCCATCCATCACGAGTCACAGGACCAGAAATCCCCCATCTCCTCATCCTCCTCCTCCTCTTACTAATTTCGACGAGTCAGATGTGCATCTCCGTACTCCGTACAGTATCCGTCACAGTACTTACTGTACCTAGGTCGATACGGGGTAGATAGAGCCTAGTTAGATGAAATATGAATGTATCGGTAGTATCTACTCCGTACCCCAGCGAAGAATAATAATGGAAGGAAGAAAGCCAGCCAGTCAGCCAGCCAGCCCATGCATGCATGCATGCATGCACGGCGCATGAAAATCAGTTAGATAGTACTACCTCGGCTACGCCAACCCCCAGTCTTGGCCCGGAATCACCCGCGGATAGCCATCCATCATCCCCCCACATTCCATTCCATTCCTCGTCTCGGCCCAGGCTCGGCGGGAACAACGGCAGCGGCAGTGGCAGTGGCAGTGGCAGTCACAAGCTGGACCCTACCCTACCCTACCCTACCTACTCTACTTACCCACCCAGAAGACTGAAAGAATGACTGAATGACTGAATGACCCCCAGAAGAACAATGGGCCATGCATGCAGATGACGAAGACCAAACCAGGGAACTGAGTTCAACTCTCCAACACGGAACATGTGAAAACAGCGACAAGACAAGCATTTGGGAGGTCCTGAGGGGTTTGGTTCTTTGGTTCCGCGATGCCATTGGTACTGGGGGACAGGGTATGAGCTCACTTTTGGACATGCCACGCCACACAGACACACACTTTTGTCTGTCTGTCTGTCTGTCTGTCTTGGTTGTTTGAAGAGGGAGGGACTGAGTGAAGTACTGAGTACTGAGTACTGAGACAGGCAGACAGGCAGACAGGTAGAAAGAGACAAGACGGAGAGTATGGACGGTGTGCAGCGTGGGTAGGTTTATCTAGTAGAAAAATTACAAGATGGCAACCGTACTGTGTATGAACGATGTCTCTTTCTATTATAAGACATCTACCAATCCCCCCAGTTATCTCTCCCTAAGCGCCCCCTCGAATTAATCTAATTAAACCAACAATCCTTCGGGTATTCGACGGCGGCATTGCTTCCGCTCGTCCAGCGAAGCTTCCTCAGCTCCCTCCGCTTCCCCGTCATCATCGGCCCTCTCTCTCCACGCCCCCGGCCTCAAATCCACCCCCCCCCCCCCCCCAACCAGCCCAAAACCACAAGCCCGCCACTCGACCCGAGCCCGTCTCAGATCCTCGTTTCCGAGAACGGCTGCGTGGCTCCTCTCTGCCCTCTGCCCTTGGCCCTTGTGCTCCATCCTGTCAGCAGCCGCTAATCCCTCCCTCTGACTCCTCAGTCGCCGGTTTTAAATACCTTGGGTCGGCAGAGCCGAGGGACGTAGTTATACTTCCGTATCTCCCCGTATTTTTGGGCCTCCCTGTGAACATCCGAGATCGTCCCCGTGCTCGCTCTTAATTAAGAAAAGAACGGTCCCTGGACGTTGCTCCATTTGTATCTTCGTTCTCTCTTTCTATTTTTCTCTCTATTTCCCTCCTTCTCTTTACTTTCTTACGTACCCCTTTTCCCCCCCCCGTCGCAGTCGCGTCCGGTGCCCGTTCCATCACATTGACGGCCATAGCTCAGACGGAAGAGATTCCGGATCCCAATTGAACACCAAAAAAAAAAAGCGTTTGCACATTTACACCATGTCTGCGAAAACAGTGCAGGGAAACAATGGCCGGAAGCCAGCCTCCCCGGCCGTCAACCTGATCGGTACGGCTTAGCTCCCTCTGGCGCAATGCTTCCGCGCGATGCTAATTTGCGACAGCTGGTGGTGGTGCCGGTATGATGGAAGCGCTCGTGTGTCATCCCCTCGGTATGCAAATCGGTCAATTGGGTGTCTCCGGGGATAATGCAGCTGACGGTTGTCGCAGACACGATCAAGGTGCGAATGCAGCTCTCGCGCCGGGCCAGGGCACCGGGGGTAAGTGAACACCACGCGCAAGGCATTGGCCGCGACTAACCGCCGGAGCAGGTCAAGCCTCGCGGGTTCGTCGCCACCGGTGTTGAGATCGTTAAGAAGGAGACTGCTATGGGTCTGTACAAGGGGCTGGGTGCCGTGCTGGGTGGCATCATCCCCAAGATGGCCATCCGCTTCACCTCCTACGAGACATATAAGCAAATGCTTGCCGATAAGGAGACGGGTGTCGTCACCAGCAAGGCCACTTTCCTCTGTATGTTGCGACGCTGCCACTGATGCCTGGAGATACTAATCGCATTCCGTCTAGCCGGTCTCGCTGCGGGTGTGACTGAGGCCGTGGCCATCGTGAACCCCATGGAGGTCGTGAAGATTCGCCTGCAAGCGCAACATCACAGTCTGGCCGACCCTCTCGACACCCCCAAGTACCGCAGCGCGCCGCACGCGCTCTTCACCGTCATCCGGGAGGAAGGGTTTAGCACCCTGTACCGCGGTGTCTCTCTGACTGCCCTCCGCCAGGGAACGAACCAAGCGGCCAACTTCACAGCCTACACGGAGCTCAAGGCATTCCTCCAGCGCACCCAGCCCGAATACGCCAACGCACAGCTCCCTGCGTACCAGACGACCATGATCGGACTGATCTCGGGAGCGGTCGGCCCCTTCTCCAACGCCCCGATCGACACCATCAAGACGAGACTGCAGAAGACGCGGGCGGAGCCCGGCCAGTCCGCGGTGTCCCGGATCATGGTGATCGCGAAGGACATGTTCAAGACGGAGGGCGCCCAGGCCTTCTACAAGGGTATTACGCCCCGTGTGATGAGAGTGGCGCCCGGCCAAGCCGTCACCTTCACCGTGTATGAGTTCCTGAAGGGCAAGCTGGAGTCGTCCCGGTGGCCATTCGTCGGGGGGACGTTTGAGGAGTGAGCGGCCCGCGGAGAGAATGGCCGCTGCGTGTTCTCGAAAGCATTTGATATCATGAGCATGGTGGCGTTTTCGATCAGTTTCTCCTGTTTATAAGTTTGGGGGCTTTGGATCGCCGCCAGGCCAGTCCACGCCGTGGGTTGTATATACTCATTTTCGTTGTCTTTTCCTTGTTATTGTTGGTATACCTCTTGGTTACTGGATAGAATCAACCAAAGTTCGAATTCATTCCGAAAAAAATGGAAATCTTTTAAAGACAGGGATACTCGGGAGTAGATCGGAGAAGAAGTAGAAGTAGAAGTAGAAGTAGAAGCAGAAACAGAAATAGAAAGGACGATCCACCGCCGGGGAACGCCAGCCCCGCCAAACCAACAACACACCGCTTCTGCCTTCCCCTCCGCCCGCCTCTCCCCCAACTTAACTCCTGCCACACGCCACTACACTACGCTACACTACACTGCAAGCACTCCACCAACTCGACTGCAGGAGACAACCGGCCGATCATTCCATCCATCACGGCCAGGCCACCGCCGGCTCTCTATCCAAAATGCAGTCCGGCATCTCAGGTACGCCTCCCATCCTCCCAACCCCCCCCAAACTCCCCAATCCCCCCAATCCCCTGGTTCCTGACCCATTACGACATCCCGCCTCGAACAATGGAAGTGGAAGCCACCTTACCAACCCCTCGAGCAATCCAGGCAATCCATACTAACCAACCCCAACCAACCAGTCTCCCAAGACCTCCACGATGCCTTCAACACCTTCCTCTCCGACTCTTCAATCTTCTGCCTCCCGGTAACCATCAAATCGGAAAGCCTGGCGCCCCTGGCGCCCCTCCGCTTCTCAACCCCTAACGCCTTCTACCCCTCCCTCTCGCAACTCTCCTCGGTCCTGGAACCAAAAACCCCTCTGTACCTCCTCCTCCGCCGTCCGTCGGAGACAACCGGCTCCTCGTCCCTCGTGGCCCTGACCTACATCCCGTCGAACGCGGGCGTGCGTGCCAAGACGCTCTTTGCGGCGACCCGCGCCACCCTGGCCCGGGAGCTGGGGACGGAGAAGTTCGGGGCGACGGTGTTTGCGACTGAAGAGGAGGAGGTCCTGGGCGAGGCGGCGTGGAGAGAGCGGGATAATGAGAGGAAGGGGGGAGAGGAAGGCGGCGCGGGCGGGTTCCGGAGGGAGGATCTGATGGGTGAGAAGGAGAGGGAGTTGGAGGCTGTTAGGCGGGCGGAGGAGGAGGCCAGGAATGGTACGCCGAGTAGGGATATTGGTATTGGGGGGACGTTTGGAAGGGGCGGTGGGCTTGGGGGTGCGTCCGGGATGAGGATCCAGATGCATGTGGATGAGGGGGTTAAGCACGCGCTTGAGGGGTTGCAGCAGGGTGGGCTGGTGCAGTTGGTACGTTTTCATATTTTATTTGGATCTCTTATGTGGCCAAAGTGGGAGGAAGTGTCTTGATTGATTGCTAACTGTGATTGTGTGTAGGCCATCGACGCCCCAACGGAGGCGTTCAAGGTCGCTGCCACCGAGTCCGGGGTCGAGCCCAACTCGGTCCAGGCACACATCCCCCCGTCTTCCCCGCGGTACACGTTCTACCACTACCCCGACTCCGACGTGGTGATCTTCATATATACCTGCCCGTCGGGCTCGTCGATCAAGGAGCGCATGCTGTACGCCAGCTCTCGGATGCACGCGCTCACCATGGCGGGCGAGCAGGGGCTGAAGATTTCTAAGAAGGTAAGACCCGTGGCGAACGCTGAATTGATTGAATGGCACCCTAACACAACAGCAGATCGAGGCATCCTCCCCCGACGAGATCACGGGCGAGAGGCTGCAGGAGGAAGTGCACCCGCCGCAAGACAGCGGACCGAGTCGAGGCTTCGCGAGACCGAGACGGCCGGGCCGGTGAGCTGCACACCTGCACACCTGTACATCGATAGCATCGTATATAGTCGGGCTGCTGCGACATTTGATTTCGTACCGCAACATCCATTCATTATCGAACCTCGAACCACCGCGTACCCACACAGCCGTCGCGTAACGTAGCCCAGCCCACCCACCCATCCCTCCCCCCTCCCTCGCAACAAACAGCCATGCAGCAACCCCCAACCCCCGATAAACCATCCAAGACCAAGACCAAGACCAAGATCAATGATTCCGAAAACTCTTCTTCTGGTAAAACAAATCCGTCCTCGAACTCCCCAGATTAATAATCTTGGGACACCCGTCGCGATCCTTCTCGAGGCGCGTGCACTCGAAGCAGTAGAAGGCATCGCTGATGCCCTCGCCGCCGCACACAATGCACTTGTTCTGGTAGTTGCCGAAGGAGCACTCGTCGCAGATGCGGACGAGCGTGGTGGGCCGCACGTAGGAGTCGCACACGGGACACTTGCCGTCACATTTGTCGCAGAGGCGGCCGATTGAGATCCCGGGTTGTTTGCGGCACATTACGAGGTCGGGGTGGTGGCGGACATTTTGGATTGTGGATTGTGGATTGGTGTGAGGTGAGGTAGAGGTAGAGGTAGAGGTGAGGGTGGTTTGTAGGTTGATGTAGGTAACTAGGTGGGTGGGTTGGTAGGTTGGTAAGCAGGCCAGCTGGATTTGCCACCGAGTATACCGTAGGTAGAAGGAGAGGAGGAGGAGAAGGAGGTAGAAGAATTGATATGTCAGAGTAGAATGACCTCGAACGAACTGCGCTGTCGGGAGAAGATGAAGCAGAGAAGGGATCGGAACTCTTTGCCCGCGCCGAAGTTCGAACGGGTTGGAAGGGTGGGTGGGCCGTGCACGGGACGTTGCGGCGCCGGTTGGAGCAGCAGCAGTGCAGCCAGGCAGTCAGTCCCGCATAACTATCGCGATACCGACGATCTTCTGTCACGTTTGCCGTTGGGGTGATCGTTTGTTATTCTAGGAGACGGTGTACAGTATACCTACAGTACCTACCTAGGTAGCTACATCCTGTTGGGTTTCTTTCCAGGATACGCGTGTTCGTTTCCTACCTACCTATCGATCCACCCTACACACCTATCTTTTACTTCCCTTCTACCTCCGACTACCTACCTACCAACCGACTATCAACTCGACTCGACTCGACTCACACCTACCCAACATGACAGAAGGGTACATCCTCACTACACCCATCCCATCCACCCTCCCAGAAACTCATTAACATCCCCCCCCCCAACACCTAGAACCCTCGCCTCCGCCGTCCTCCTCCCCGAGCCCTCGCCCCCGCCCCAACCCGAGCCAGCACTCAAGCGAGACCAGGACTACTATCACCACCACCATCAAGCACCCAACTACCCCAAACGGCGCAAATCGTCTCTCACTTCCCACGCGCCCTCCTCCCCAGACAGCAAACGCCGGCGTCTCAGCCCCCGACCCAGCGACCGCAAGCCATCCTCCCCGGACACCGCCGCCGCCGCACGCCCGCGGCGCCCGCGCGACGAGGACCGCAAACGCGGACAACGGCTCTTCGGGGCTCTGCTGGGGACGCTCTCGCAGAGCGGGCCATCGAACAACGCGGCGCAGAAGCGACGCGCGGATATAGAGCGCAGGCAGCAGGATAAGTTGAAGTTGCAGGATGAGGCGTATGGGGAGTTGAGGAGACGGAGGAGGGAGGAGAAGGAGCAGGGGAGGAGGAGGGAGCAGAGGGTTTATGAAGGGGAGGTGGTGAGTTTTTTTTTTTTTTTTTCTTTCTTTCTTTGTTTATTCTTTTCCTTTCCTTGTTTCGATGTTTTTTTTGGGGGGTTTGGAGGTTGGGTTGACTGGCTGACTGATTGATTGATGGTGTTTCAGATGCGAGTGCGCCACGCGAATCTGTTGGCTGAGGCGAGGTTTCTCCGGACGAGGGCGGAGCCGGCTCTGGTAGGTTTGACTCGACTTGCATTTGGCTTGCTTTGAGTTGCTTTGATGGGTGGGGGTTACGTGCTAATGGTCTACGGCAGTGTTATAAACCGTGGCAGCTGAGGGCCGAGGAGGAGGATAGGATACAGGATCAGATTCGGGAGGCGGAGGCTACGGTTGCGAGGGAGGTGGAGGAGTTTGAGACTCGTCGTTCGGCAGAGGAAGAGAAGAAGTCAGAGGAGGAGAACAGGAAGCCAGAGGAAGTGAAGCTAGAGGAAGAGAAACTGCAGGAAGTGACGCAGGAAGTGACGCAGGAAGCGAAGCAGGACACGCAGGAGATCCAGGAACAGGCCCCCGTGCCCGAGTCAGACGCCCAGGAGAACAAGGACATCGCACAAGCGTCTTCGGTCACGCTGGGTGCGGAGATGACAGTAGATGGCGGCGCTGAAGAAGCTAAACCGGAGGTTGTGCCTGTGCAGGATACCCATGTACCTTTTACCCATGACCACCCCGATATCCATCGGCACGATGATGATGGCGGCGAGGTGGTGGAGGATCAGGAGGATACGGTAATTTATTGATTGACAGCGGAGGCGATGAGGACGAGGTCATCTTTGTTGAATCCTTGAACCCACGCTTGTTGTTTTTTGGGGGGGGGCCGGTTTGAATGTGGACTGGCAGTCGGGGAAGTGTACTTACATGCAGGCCTAAGAGTGTCAAGTGTTGTAGGGCCTCGGTACGGCGGACGATAGCCGCCATCAGGCAAATATGATTTTCCTAGTCCCTCTACCGCTTT
This sequence comes from Aspergillus heteromorphus CBS 117.55, assembly GCF_003184545.1. Taxonomy (NCBI): domain Eukaryota; kingdom Fungi; phylum Ascomycota; class Eurotiomycetes; order Eurotiales; family Aspergillaceae; genus Aspergillus; species Aspergillus heteromorphus. Next base: position 311,775 of record NW_020290439.1, read on the forward strand.
ATTCACCGCTACCCTTTTAGGAAGGTAACTTATTATTGCCTGATTTATAGCATCTGACTAAACGGCGGGTAAGGTGACCGAGTGGATAAGGCGGATTGCTTAAGAGGCACGTGACCTGGAAACGATCTGACGAAAGTCATCCTGGGATCAAAACCCAGTCTTACCATTCTTTTTCTACCGCCAAAAGGAGTCAGGGATGGGGACGAATTGAGCGATTCTATGCGATTATACTGGCAGGATCATGAGGGTTTGAAGTTGAAAAGCAGGTTTGCCCGCTGGCCGTAGCCTCGGCATGTCGGCGGGGAGAAGTCGGGGCCACATCCACTAGACTCACATCTACACTCCCACGCTTCCACCGCTCACAGGGCGCACCAGACAAATAATGTGCATGGAACCTGACATGGCTGCTGCCAGGGAAACACGCAGAAACCGGGAATCCTCCTGGAAGCCATGCTGCGTGTGCCCAATCGCCCCATAGCCTCATTCTGCACGCAACAGCATCGGTTTCACGTGATGGGCCAGCTGGCGGGGGTCCATCAAGTCCCATTTATAGACTTGCGAAAGTCGGTATAGCATTAGCAGCATGCACCTCCTCCCGATCATTTTCCCTCTTCCCTTTCCTTCTTCTTCTTCTTTGTCCTCGACTCTCTCCCATCCGTCCCCAATATTGCATTGTTCCAGCCATGCCCGTGGACAAGATCGACGTCACCGGCGACTCGCGGGTCGAGCGCCGCTCGGCAATCATCAATGGCAAGACGTACGGTACGCATGCGATGCATCCATCCACCCACCCATCCATTGACGCCTGATTTGGGTTTTCTCTCCTGCCTCTGCCTCTGCCTGCAGTTTCTTCGGCCTCTAGCACCCCTTAGACCATGCATCTTCTAGAGCGTGCAGCACAGTCTAGACAGGGAATATCGGCATAGCGTACACGGTGCATCGCTGACATGTATCCATCCCATCACGCAGGTTATCTCTACAGTGCGCCCGAATCGGGGATTTATCGGGCGACGATCTTCCTCGTGCGTGAAACATTCGGATTCGCATAATAGATCGATTACCTGATCATTGATTATCGTATAGCTCCATGGCTTCCCCGACCTGTCGATGGGGTGGCGCTATCAAATCCCCATGCTGATCTCCATGGGTCTCCGCGTCATCGCCCCGGATTGTCTGGGCTACGGCCGAACAGTAAGCCCATCTCTTTTTTTTTTTTTTTTTTTTTTTTTTTTAAACAATAGAATAGAACATAAACATCTATGAAATGCAGACCATCTAAATGAATCACAGGATGCCCCCGAAGATATCGAATTATACTCCAATAAAAGCTGCGCCAACGACATCAAAGAACTCGCCTCTCAACTCCACGCTTCAACCATTATCCTCGGCGGGCATGACTGGTACTCCCTCCCCCCTCTCCCATCCCACACCCACAGACCCAAACACCAACAAACACAAAAACAAAAAATACTGACACCAATAACAGGGGCGCAGCCCTCGCCTACCGCGTCGCCCTCTGGCACCCAGACCTAGTAAGCCACATCTTCACAGTCTGCGTACCCTACGCAGCGCCGACGCGCAAATACCTCGCGCTGGAGGAAATGGTCGAGAACATCGCGCCGCACTTCGCCTACCAACTGCAGTTCCGGAGCGGGGAGCTCGAAAATGCGATCAGCAGCAAGGAGGACATCGAGAAGTTCTTGTCGGCGCTGTATGGCGGGCGCACGGATGAGAGGGATGTCGCGTTTGATGCCGAGTATGGGGTGTTGCTGGAGAGGATGGAGTTGGTGAGGCCATCGCCGTTGTTGAGTGAGGTGGTGAGCGTCCCCCCCCTCCCGGTTGTCTGGATTGCTTGTTGATGGTTCTCATCGGATAGGAACTGGAGTACTATGCGACCGAATTCGCAAGGAATGGGCTTCGAGGACCGTGTATGTCTTCCTCTTTTACCCCCCCTTTCATCCCATCCCATCCCATCCCACTCAACCCAATCATAAGCTCCCAACCCAACCCACTAACTATTCAAAATAGTAAACTGGTACCGCACGCGCGAAATCAACTTCGAAGAAGAACTCGCGATCCTGAACCAGCGAATCACCGCGCCATTGCTCTTCATCCAAGCGCTCAAGGACACCGCCCTGCCGCCGCACCTGGGCAAGGGGATGACGCGCACGATCCCGCATCTAACCTTCAAGCAGGTGAACACGTCGCATTGGGCGCTATGGCAGGCGCCGGAGGAGATTAATGAGATGATTCGGTGGTGGTTGACTGAGGTGGTGTTTAAGAGGGTGCGGTTGGCGAGGTTGTAACTTTTTTTTATGAGTTAGATGTTGGATGGTAAGCGAGAAGGAAGAGAAGGAGGTGGGGGGGGGAGGGGGGCTACAAGGGGATGTAAAGGTATTAGTAGTAGAAGGAAGGGAAAGGAAGGGGATACTATGAGGTTTGTATATAGTAGCTTTATGTTTATGGTTGCTGGTTGATTCTTTATTTATTGCGTGCTTCGGTCTGCGTTTATGCTTCTACTTGCGTTTATATTTGCGGGCTCGTTTATACTTCCGGGTCGGGTTTGTATGCCGGGATGGGATGGGATGGGATGGGACATAGGGGCCCGGAGGCGTGCGTAGAGAGGGTCACAGCATAGTTCAGTAAAAGTCAAAGATGGTAGCTTACTATTATTTATATATATTTAATAGTTTGCCACACTCACTGACCATTTCATAATAGTTGTCAAACTGTTACCTACAGTAACAGTTAGGTTGTAGCTAGGTTGTGTTACAGTTGCTTACAGTTGCAAAACAGTTATTTATTATTATTTACATATAATAATAATTACTAACGATACAACCTCACCCAAACCGGGTAATTACATACAAACGTTGTTAAAGTTGAATACGATTCAGAAACTATTATGTAATTATAATTTAACAAGAATAGTTCTGTAATAAAATAGATTAGATACGGAAGATATCTATTACTTATGAACAGAAACTGTATTTTATAGATATATAACAAATATTAATCATAATTTCTAGACATTATCTGGTATTTTATAGATATATAACAAATATTAATCATAATTTCTAGACATTATCTGGTATTTTATAGATATATAACAAATATTAATCATAATTTCTAGAGATTATCTGGTTACACTCCTTAAATAATAGTAAGATTCTTATACAAAATATTCTCAGAAGTAATATATAATCATACGAAAGTAGTAAAAGACCAGAATATAATAATTTGTTATTTACATAAAATCAATATTCCATGAACAGTATACTAGATCTTGTCTAGTATTAATATCAACTGATACCTGTCTGTAAACATTATCTATATCGATCATAAATGCCGGCTCAACTTTACTTTGTAATCCTGACAATACCCATCTCTTAGAAGAACAATAGAAAGGAAGAGTTGTTGCCTTATCTGTATTTCCGTTCCGTACCCAAGGCTGTAATAAAAGAAAGAAGAAGCATTCTGATTGTGTATAATGCTTTATACCACAACTCACATATGCTATTGAAGACTGGTATTTAATAAAATTTCCAGTGGTAATTGTCTGTGAATGACTGGAGAACAGAACACAGTTAGTATCTTGGAATAGAAGATATATAGAAATCAGCTGCGAAAGCCTTTCACAGCTGTCTCCTTAAAAATAAAGAAATCATACCGGGAACAGAATTTGATCTGACAATAGTAAGATAATTGTGTTTTATCATACTGGCGAGGAAGTGAGATTGAATATTCTTGCCGGTACGCTGAAGGTAACATGTCCAGTATATCCTGCTCAGAAAGCGAAGAATGAGGCCATTCAATCGGATGTGTCATTGTAACTTGCAGGTCAGTAATAAATTCATCTGCAAGAATATGTTTCTGGATCAGACGTGGGCAGGACATATACAGATCCTGGACAATCTCTAGTAGAATTGGATGATCATCCCGCCAGGAACCCGCAAGACCCAGGCGTAAAGAGTGGTGGAGCCGATCTAGCCGGAAGAGATAAGTCATCAGCTGAGGCGGCGAGGCGCGATCTATCCATCTCTTGAATATTCTTATATAGTGTGATACTATCAGCAGCTGGCTATAATTTAGAATAGGTACTTACCTATGCTTCAACTCACCGGCTAGAACATTACAGTTCATGAGCGGGCCATACTCAGCAGCAAATGTATGAAAATGAAAGCCAGCATGAACAACTGGCACCCCAAGATACTTAAACCATTTATCTTTATTATGCTTCTTATTATAATCATGTGGCAGTTTTCCTGCTTCATGTTAGCTAGGTAACTGGCCAGCGAATACCACAGATACAGACCATGGATGCTGAATGCCTGTAGCTCTGAATCAGTCATGGCTGAAGCTGTAACCACCAAATGCTGAAAGATTCGGCGGCTGTGAGTAATCCTTGCATTTACCAGTGCAGGAGGCAACGCGCGGCTGGTTGAGATAAGGGTGGTTGTCAATGCGATCTCTGCACAAGCACGGACCAGCCACATCTGTGGCGAGGACACATTTTCGGTATTTGGAAAGAGATGTGGTATAATATTTTTAATCCGCAGCAGGAATCTCGGGTGAAACCAGTCGGGGCGGGCACATACTCGAAGAATAATAGGTAAGAGAATGATCCCTCGACCAAGGTCTGACAATGTCCAGGTTTTTAGGTGTTTCAGAGGAGGAAAGTGAGGCCATTGAGCCGGCCGAACAACTTTTTGCAAGGCTGTAGCGAAGTTGGAAACCCCTGAAGGCACAAGAATTTTCTGGATATACTCCAGCAGACGATAGCCGATCCCCTTCCAATCAGAGTGCGGTACATCATACGGACGGCCTAAAACAATGTCAAGAGTTGGCATGATCCGTTCGATTGGCGAAGGCACGGACTGTATCCCTACAGCATTAAAATATCTTTGCTGTTCTGGAACAGTGGCCTTGTGATCACCCTCAGTTCGGTAATACTGATGCTGGAAATGATATCGGCCATGGGAAACAGTATCATATGACCACTGATACTGTTTGCTGCGTGGACAGTAGCATGTCCGACATCCGATATCAGCACTATAGCTGAGCATACCACTATTTTTAGCTTGCTGTGGCATATCTCCAGTAAGAGCCATGACGGACGCAGTAACAAGCACTTGTTTCCCATGGATTGTGCTGTAAAAGCCTTTTGCCACGGTCTCAAGGTCAGTATGGATATTGGCAAGAACATCCTGAAAGGAGGCCCCATGAGGACCCAGCGTTACGGTAAACGAGTTGCCAGACGTCTTCGCCCGGCATAGGACAAGCCGGCAGGTGTGAGATAGATCCCCTTCAATGCCCTGAACATGTTGCGGTGGGCTCCGAAATCATCAATAAAAAGGAGGAAGGGTAGTGACAATAACTCGTGGCTGGCGGATAGCCAGACAAAGTAGCCACGTCCAAAGGTCTCAAGCTCAAGTTCTGCTCGCAGGGGGTGCATCAAAAGTGCACAAACCGAGCCCGATTATCGCGCAAATTTGAGGAATGATAAATAAATGATGATATCTCGGATAAATGTGGCAGGGGACGAATGGTAGTATAAACAAGCTGGAAACCAACACGGCTACTAATTGATGACACAGGGACCTCGA